>NC_048422.1:11749702-11810407 GCF_013103735.1 Etheostoma cragini
CCTGAGAGAAAAAATTATTGTTTGGCTTATGGATCTTTTTCACTTGGTATAGTTTGTCGAAAAACAAGACATACCATAGTATGTTTAAAAAAATAATTAAAGGTCATAGTATAGCATGTTGAAAAATTTATTAAAAAAGAGATACCGGTAGTAACATAAAGTATTTGAACCTTCAACCTTCTGTCCTCAAACCATTCCCTTATCACTCTAATCTACTTGCCCCGACCAATAGTTCATTGTTTTGGATTATTTGTTTCTTTCACTTGGTATATTAGACTTAAAAAAAAGTCTTAGCATAGTAAGTCAAAAATGGTAAGAGTATAGCATGTAGAAAAAAGTGATAAAAAGGTCTTACTATAGTATGTCAAAAATGACAGTACACTATGTTAAAAAAAGTGATAAAAAGTCACAGTATAGTATGTTGAAAAAAGGTTATACTATAGTATGTTGAAATAAGTCACAGTAAGTTGAAAAAATCGACAAAAAGTCATACTATAGTATGTCGACAAAAAGTCATACTATAGTACGTCGACAAAAAGTCATACTATAGTACATCGACAAAAAGTCATACTATAGTACGTCGACAAAAAGTCATACTATTGTACGTCAAAAAAAAGTCATACTATAGTTGGTCGAAAAAAGGCATAGTATAGTATGCCAAAATAGTGATAAAAAGTCATACTACAGGACGTCGAAAAAAAGTCATACTATAGTATGTCGAAAAAAAGTCATACTATAGTATGTTGAAAAATTTGAGAAAAAGTCATACTATAGTATGTGGAAAAAAAGACATAGTACAGTATGTCAAAATAACTGATAAAAAGGTCATAGTATAGCATGTTGAAAAAAGTGAAAAAAGTCATACTATCGTATATCAAAAGAAGACGTAGTATAGTATGTCAAAATAACTGATAAAAAGTTCATAGTATAGCATGTTGAAAAAATGATAAAAAGTCATACTATACTATGTTGAAAAAAAATTATAGTGAGTTGAAAATAGTGATAAAAGGTCATACTAGAGTATGTCCAAAAAAGACATGTTGAAGTATGGTATGTTGAAAAACCTATGGTAAAGCGTGTCAAAAAACTGATTAAAAAGTCACAGTAACGTACGTATATGAGAGAAAAAACTAAATAAACATAAAAAAGTCTCAATGTAGTATGTCAAAAAAAGTCATAAAAAAGCCATTATAGTATGTCAAAAAAGTCATAAAAAAGCCATTATAGTATGTCAAAAAAAGTCATAAAATAGTCTCAGTATAGTATGTCCAAAAAAAATCAAAAAAGTCATAGTATGTCAAAAAAGTGGAGAAAGTCATTATGTATTATGTCAAACATCATTTTATAGTATGTTGAAAAAAAATAGCATGTTGAAAAAAGCTGATAAAAGTCATATGCATGTACGATGGTTTTATCACTTTTTTCAACATACTTTCCTATGACTTATTTGGACATACTATACTAAGACTTTTTCATCAATTGTTTTTCATAAAGAGTAAAAGAAATGAGTTGAAGAAATGGACCAACTGTTGCTCTGGATGGAGACCAGTAAAGGATATTAGAAGCACTTTTCTGGTGAGTGCTTCGCGTCACTGCGCAGCCTCCAACTAAGATCGAAGATGCTAATGTGAAAGTTGTAAGTCTTCTGATAGCTGTGCCAAGAGAAATCTCAATCGCTGGCAATCTCTGCAAGATTGGGAATGATTTTATTAATCACTTCAGATGTAGTTATTTGCAAAGTTGCACCAAAATGAATGGCAGTCAATGGAATGCTAACGGCGGGTGAGTGCTTTGTAGCATTAAAATGGCGCCACAGGGGCTTTTTAGACAACCCCTTTGCTTTTTTCAACATACTATACTATGATTTTTTTATCACTGTTGTGGCTAATCTTGGACCTGTTCTGTGTGTGTGTGTGTGTGTGTGTGTGTGTGTGTGTGTGTGTGTGTGTGTGTGTGTGTGTATGTGCGTGTGTGTGTGTGTGGTAGGTTTGTGTGAATGGTTTGTTCGTTACGTCACCTGCACACCTGTGTGTATATGTGCTAATCACAGGTTGGGAATGACAGGGGAAGTGGAAGTAGGAATCTGGATCTGGGAAGCCACAGTTTTCCAAGCTCAGCTATGTGTAAATGATGTTTTTAGAACTTGTCTGCAAGGCATTTAAAAAATAAAAGGTTAACCGTAAGACGGTGGCGGACTTTATCATTTGCACCAGCAATCGTTGGAAATGGTTTCAAATTCTCCCCAGTGGAATTTTTTTGTGGTCAGATTGACATACTATACTATGACTCACTTTTTTTCTACATACTTTGACTTTTTTCGACACACTATACTATTACTTTGTTCACTTTTTTCAACATGCTATACTATGACTGATCACTTTTTTTTTACTATTAGTTTTATCTCTATTTTTAGAAACTATGCTATGACTTTATTCACTTTTTTTGACATGCTATACTATTACTTTTTTCAACATACTCTACTGTGTTATCACTTTCTTCGACTACAGAGCTTTTTCATCACATACTACACCATGACTTTTTTTTACAAACTATACTGTTTGACACACTTTTACCACGACTTTGTTCGACCATACTAGTAGTTTTTTTAAAATCACTTTTTTAAACTATACTATGATTTTTTGACATTTTTACTGTGAATTTTTACAACTATACTATAATTGTTTTAATCACTTTTTTCCAAATTGCTATAGCCTACTATGACTTTTTGATCCCTTTTTTTGATATATGATTTTTTTTCAACGTACTATACTGGGTTTATGAATTTTAACGTACTATACTATTTCTTTTTTAACTTTATCCGACATAATATACTATCACATTTATTACTTTTTCAACATATTACATTACTACACTGACTTCTCTTTTTTTCACATGCTATGCTATGATTTTTCCACTTTTGTTTTTACAACATACTTTAAATTATTTCCACATGTTGACTTTTTTTTTAAATCACTTTTTCTGACATGCTATGACGTTTTGATCACTTTTTCAACATGCTAAACTGACTTTCTCTACAAACCAAGACATTTTTTAATGACCTTTGACATACTATACTTTGTTTTTATCACTCTTTCAACGTGATATACTATGACTTTTTTCAACATAATTTACTATGACTTTATTCACTTTTTTTGACTTTATACTTTTTTTAAATCTTTTGACACTATGCTATGACTTTATTCACTGTTTTGATATGCTCTACGTATGCTCTATTACTTTCTTGACTTTTTCAACATGCTATGATTTTACTTTTGGACATACTATACTATGACTTCTCTTTTTCAACATGCTTTACTACGACTTATCACTTTTTACGACATACTACACTATGCCTTTTTTTACATGCTATCCTGTGACATTTTTACAAAAAAATTCCACAACCTTAATAACTTTTGACATACTATAACTTTCCATGATTCTTTTTGACATATTAACTAAATTTGAAAATAATCGTTATGTAGTTTATTTTCTATAGCAAACTATGAAGTCAGGTGGCTTATTGGGAAATTAAAGACAAGCAGAACACTACAGCAAACAGTGGTTTATTAGTAACAATTATCAAAAACTATATTTTTCAAGTAACATAAATATTGACAAATAACTGATGGCCTAAAGTACAGGCTAGCTGGCAAACATTCATCATTGTACACTATTGTTTTTCTGGATGGGTCATCTAAGGCTTTGTAACATTAACTTCATGGCACATTTCACACATTACATAAGCACTTCATCCACACAACACCATGTCCAATTTAATAAAGTAGCGAAACATTCATTCTGTCAGACATAAATGCATTGTGTTCTGTTTTTGTAAAAACGCCCAAAAGTACAAAAGAAAACACCAGTGCAAAGCCCATTAATACATTAGTAAACGTTTCCCTCTCCGCCTTACTCACACATTCTGTGTCCAGACTTCATTTAACCAAACCATATGGCATCCCCATAGTGTTTATTCTCACAGGGTTTCTCCTACTGTTTACACATGTATGGCAGCAGGCACTGTAGTACCAGTATTAGCTGAGATCACAGCTTTATATGGTGAGGCTCGCAGGGTGCTATATCAAGTGGGAAGAAAATAAAATCATAAAAAGTTGCAATGATAATCTAATGATTAGAGCCTGACTGATAAATTGGCCGGTTGATATGATCTTATAGCAAGTATATTTGCATTGTATCATGTGTCGTACAATCAAAGTATAATCACTTTTACATAATTTGTCTGCCAGGGAACAAAGAGAAGTTCATTAACAAAAATGTCCCCACTTAGTATATATTGTAATCATAACCATTTAGGAAACAAAAATGTTTTAATGCAATATTGTTAGGACTATGGTTATAAGGCGATTAGGGTTGATTAGTCAATCAACAGAATACTACTGACTTTAATACTGAATTAATTGTGTAATCAATACATCAACATCCATACATGATGGTTCCAGTTTCTCAGATTTGAGGCTTTGTTTTAGTATACTGAATATCTTTGGGTTTTGGACGGTTGGTCAGACAAAAATCAATTAAAAGAAGTTCCCTTGAGCTTGAAGAAATGTTGACATTGACATTATATAGACCAAAATATGAATCTGCCAATTGGGAGACTAAATATCACATTATCAAAAATGAAAAGAATAAATATCACACTTATCAATAATTTAAGTTAAGGTTAACTCTGAAGTGTCACAAGGCTATACATTAAAACGATTGGT
Source organism: Etheostoma cragini (assembly GCF_013103735.1). Lineage (NCBI taxonomy): Eukaryota > Metazoa > Chordata > Actinopteri > Perciformes > Percidae > Etheostoma > Etheostoma cragini. Next base: position 11,754,427 of record NC_048422.1, read on the forward strand.
TAGTGTATTTGTGCATTGTATTGCTGGAGTGATTGTCCAGCTGTTGTGACTTGTGCATAAAATCATCCAGGGCTTAGTTTGTACACATTATTGGCTTAAATGTGAATATTTATTCCCTTTTGACTATAAAACCATGTATGCAATAATCAAACTGGAAATCTAATTATCTTAATGGCAGTTTCAAAAATATATTTAGATCCAAATCACACACAAAAAATCGAAAACACTTCTTGACAAGTTACATGTTCTTGTGAAGAATTGTCCCTTCTGCTTTTAGCCCCTTTCAATGAACTGTATTGATGTGAGTGGAGCTTCAGAGTTCTTTTGCAAGCTGAGAGGGAAAGTAGTGCTTTGAAGTGGATTGCTATCATTACTTCCTTCTGTTCCTGGCACACTGGGCAGCCGTGGCCATAGAGGCCATTACTGTTTGTTTTGCTATCTTATTGTAAATCAGTCTAGATGTGAATCAGAACACAGAGTGTATAAAACATTACAGGATAGGTTCAAAACTGAATGCAACTTTATTAGGTACAATGTGCAATCCAATACAACTGTTCTGCCATAAAGTATACTTTAACGATGCCTATAATCAGTTGTTTTCTTTAATTATCATAAAGGTGATATTTTAATGTTTTAGCATTGAGGCCTTAGGTAGTGATAACTGGGCTGCATTATCTTTTAGGGTTGTTTTTAATATTCTGGCCCACTTGTGTATTCTGGCCCAGTCATGTTTGTCAATAGGGAGGATGGAAAAGAAATTAGAAACACCTTTCAATTTAATGCAGTCCAGCACACCACCACCTTGAACTATGACCTCAGTAATAAACACGTCATACAAATTAATTTACACATTTCTAACAATGTCTTTGTAAACGATAGATGTTATGTCAGATTGTACAAGTGTACCAAATAAAGTGGTGTAAAAGCAATGATAAAGCATATTTGTCATACTTACCTCTAGTGGTATCTAGCCATGTAGATAGTTTTTGGTGTCATTTGCCCAAGTTTCTGAGATTTTGTTGGCTTTAAATACAAGTGAGGGGGATGGATCTTTGTTTGTGGTGCTCAAACTTGAAAACTACATTTAAAAAAGTCAAGAAAGATATCTGTCTTTCGAAGCAGAAACTACCACAGACCTCACTGTCAACAATTTGCTTGTATGCTTTGATTTTAATTATCTTTAGTGGTCTGAAAAGGTGTGAATTTTAAGAGGATAAAAACCAAACATTTAGTGTTTTTCTTTGTTGGATTTTTTTGCTGTAAACTTTTAACAGTGTTTGGTAGAATTATATGTCAAAATCATTTCAAAACTATCTGCATGTCTAGATAACAGGAGTGTAATTTGGGAATTTAGGTGAACTGGCTCTTTAACCATCTCAAATTTGTCAAAAAGATTCATGGTTTTCACCTAGTTTCATGAACTAAACATTTCATGGAAACACTAGATGTTAACCTATCTTCCACTAGACTGATTCATGTACGCTCAACTATCTCAATATGAGAAATAATTAGACTTGTGGCTGTATAATAGGAATGCATAGGATTTGCAGCTGAGTAAATGTGATCCTAGCGGCCTGTATTTAGTTATTTTAAAGGGGCCGTCCATTTGTTATGTCAACCACGCAGCTAACGAGGCCACGTTACAGAGGGCAAAATGGTAATACGCTGACAGTCGTAGCGGCAGGGGACAGGTTTTGAGTCATAGTGTGGGACAGACTGGAGGGTTAAAGACAGGAAGGTTAAATTGTGATGGGCAGAGATAGGGCAGAGTTCATTAGACCAGTCTTCACTTAACGGACTGTTTGGAAAGCATTTCCTGGTTTGACGGACTGTCAGAGGCGGTGGAAGACTGGGGGTGGCTGCTGGGGAGTGAGGTAATGTGGCCTGCACTTCTCCCTTCCAACTCTTCATCCTGGGAATCCGAAGTCAGGTTATGTATCAGTGAAGGGATGAGGAGTTAGGTTACATTTCATCTGAATAACATTTTACACATCTAATCAAACTGTAAAGAACTAGACTCTTACTGAATGGGTCACTATCAAATAACATGGCTACTATGATACATGCCCCTTGTCTAATGCATTGGCTTTCTATTGGTAATTGTATACTGTTCCCTCTGTTTTATGAAGCATCATCAACCTCATGACGTAAAACATGCCAGTATGAAGTGAAGGAATAATTACGGGGACAATAATAATATGGCATAAGAACAGACTATTAAAAAGGGGATCCTATCCTTTAATAATCTCAAATTGTATCTGGTTTGAACTGTTCATCCTGCTCTTAATATCTCTCCGACAAGTAATCTCTTTTTTTAATGCCCTGTGCTGGACACCACCAATCCATTCTTACTAAATACTAACTACTAACAGAGCTTTACTGTCTAGTGGCACTTGACCTTCATGCCTCTTTTTAAAACCTTTTCTCTGTTTTGCATCATAAATTGGTTCCCCTTCTCTTTTGTCAAGTCAGAGCCCTACAACTTTCTCTGGCCCTGGCTGTTAGAACTTAAACATTTCATGTTAGTTTAATTAGGTGGCCCTGTAGTGTCTTCTAATTACTTTAAGAATATATATTTTATGGTATAATTGATCACGATCCAAGCTGGCTCCGTCGAGATTTCACAAGAAGTTGTGGTGCCCAATAATACTGAAAGTATTAAATTCAGTGTGCACTGTACACTGCAAAGATAAACATTTACCACAAGATATTTGTTTTAGACTTGCCTAAAATGTATAGGCTATATTGTACCAAAAAGAAACCCCATATTGTGTCTTTTAAGCAGTGGGTCGCACCGTGTCAGCAGTCTCCTCCCCTTCAGTGTGCTCTCCATAGCGATTGTATAGCTCCATGTCAGATAGAGCGCTCTCCACTGCCTCCTCTTCATAGTCAGTGTGGTAGTCTGACTCCTCTGATGAAGGGAAGGAGTGGAGGACAGGAAGCAAAGAAGCACATCGTGGGTGAATAAGTTGGAATACATGGTGTAGAAGAGGTGACAAATGAAAGTGGGTGTGCAGGTGAATCAATCAGAAAAGAAACAATGTGAAACATTGTGAGAAGCCAAACAGGGCAGTGTGATGAGTAATGGATGACAAAGGAGTTATAAATAGAAACAAGAGGAACAATAAGGATGGAGATGTCTGAGAAACCCAACATTGGTTGTAGTATTAGTCCTTCAGGTAGTTTCTAAATATGATTCAAATATATAAACACACTCTTTATTTAATATATATATATATATATATATATATATATATATATATATATAGTATGCATACAATGTACAGTATAAGTATAGATGTATTGATTCTTATATCTTTATCATCTTTTATATTTGTTATTGCAAAGGAATTAGAGATCAATGATTTCACTACATGTACGTATAGTTGTATAACCAGTTCTCTCTTTTATCTGTGTGAATGGTGCGCTTCATTGCTGCTTCTTGAGAAACAGTAATAGCATGCCTTCTCGTAGACATTGTGTTGTGCATGTTTAAAGAAAGCATAAGCATAGGTGTAGCTGAATACGAGTGTCTGTCAGTACTCTCACCAGCAGCCAGAGCCGGTTTGACAGGCTCGATACGGGACACAATTTCTGCCAGGTCAGTAAAGGAAGCATTGGGACACGTCACCACCTGAAAGAAACACATAATGCGACATAAATTAGTTTAATGTAACATAAATGTCAATAAAGTATTCCTCCTTACAGTATGTACACTGCTCCTTAAAACAATAACAGCTTGCAATTTCACTAAGAAGAAGAGAGTCGATTTGGATTTTTGTCTCCATTTAGGCAACATTGTGCACATGTACCACACCGTTAAACTGCTGTATTGTTACTTCCTTTTTTTTAAAGCTGATTAAGACACCAAAAGAGCAGAGCAGTCCACACATTTCCAGATTGACAGCCCCTCCACCATGTAAAAAAATTACTAGGGGTATCCCAATTCTCCAAATCGACGATTCAATTTTAGGGTCACAATTAAGGCTATGTCATTGTCAGACTATGGTCTTGATTTGTAAAGATAAGAGATAATTGGTTGTACGGCCTGATAACAGTCATTCACATTTTCAAAATTATTTCTTGAAAAAAGTAGGCTATATGGTATTATAACCTCATTGTTGTTTTGGTAATGTGGCACTCTAAGGCCAAATGATAAAAATCCCTGATCCTTCTTTTGATGTCGATAACTGAAAGCTTATTTCGATCGATTTTCTCTACTGGATTTACAGAAATAGATTTTGGTTTGGGCCAAATCAGGCTATTGCCTCACATTCAACAATTTAATGGTCACTGACTGACTGTAATTGAATCCATCACTAGCTGCCTGGTTGGGATCTTAACCACTGTAACAAACTTTTTTGTTGCCACTTGTTCTGTTCAGCATTCTGTGCAACATTACAGAACACACCATGTAAAATCCATCACGGTAAGAGATGCATCGTTTCCCATGAGAGTTGCATCCTACAGTAGCAACTGAAAATAGAAAATGCACTCATTAACTGCCTATGTGGGATAACTATTTTAAAGTATGATAATTGGATTTATTTATAAGACTTTATTTAAAATCTGCAACAATGGCTGCACCTCCATCCTTAACTCCACAATCATTCAGGTTCATTTATTGGTTTGTAGCTTTGGGGCTATTGTTAAAACTCCTTTCAAAAATCATCCCAGATTTTCTTTTTTTTATCTTCACGCTCATGCTGTTCAGATTGGGGGTAAATATCTCATTCTTTTTTGAGCAGTCTGTGTCTTTCCTTGTTTAGTTTGTCCTTTTTCCTACTTAGCCATTGTTGGGGGACACATTTGGCGTACAGTAAGTCTGGTTCTCTGTACTTTTAGAACAGACTGACGCATAGTTTTAACATTATTACTTTAACAGCAGTGTAGTCAAAGGCTAAAATCATGGAGCTGTTGATGAAATGCAACTGACAATGAGGACATAAGGTAGAAACGATTTACAAAATATTTTAGAAAAATGTAACCATTATCCATGTGGTCGATTAAACATACTGGCCTGCACATGAGATTGATATACCAACCAAACTCAAGAAGATGGGAATTTTGCTTTGTTTTTGCACAGATGGGGACTAATGCAAGAGAAGTTCCTGAGATAGTGTTTTTGAGCTAATCAGTTTGATTGTAAAACTCAAAAACATCAAAACAAAAAAAGGATTCAGACATAGTACTTCATTGCAACTGTGTTTGTTACATGTTTTTAAAAAGCTTTGATTAAACCATGAATGCAAGATATTTTAAATTGGAAATGTCCCCTGTCAGCTACTTCCCAGTTGTGATGAGAATCTATAGTTATACCTTAAACCACAAATCCCAATTAGGCCCAGACTCTCTTGTTGCTTTACATGGAACTGTCCTTAATGGCTCTGTTGTCATATATTCTACAGCAACCTTACGTGGTTCTTGCTTTGGGTTTTGAAGAACTCCTCCTGGTGTCGGTCTTTCAACATTTTCTCCACCACTCCACTGCGAATCCACACGTCAAACACAGTCTTTCCGTGCTGGTATCCCACTTCCTGCATTATGCAAACGCTCACATATCAATATTATTTTCTCTACTGATGTACAAAATTATAAAAAAAACCACAATGCCTTTTGGGAATTTGTCAAATAATAATAACTTAAACTTACAGCAATCTCATCAAACTTGCCAAACTCCAGTGTTCCGTATCTGTCGATTGGAGGTCTGATATACTCGCAGTAGTCACTGCTCTTCACAGACTCCAGCTGCCTAACGCAGCACACGTAGGCCAGCCGAGTCTGAATCTCTGCCATGTTTAACACCTAAGACCATAAGTGTAGCAGGTGTAGAAACGAACACTTGCATCACTGAAAAACACCTCTAAAAATGTTCTCATTGTTATTCATAGAACTCATTTACTTTTAAAACGTATCCTCGCACAGTCTGTTGTCTTTATTTTTAATCAATCCATTACCTTTACTTTCTCAGCTAGGGGGTTGAGGCGTTTCCATAGCAACCACCAGCCTGAGAGTGAGTCGCCATAATTAGTGAGGTTGGTTTCATCTCTGCTACCCACGTCAATAGCTATCACCACTTTAGCCCCCATGGAGCGCGCAACATCAGCTGACAGAAGAGAAGGAAATGGAAACAAAAGGTGGGACAGGAGAAAAAAAGAAAAAAAATAATTATTCATACATGGGTGTTAGAATAGCCAAAAATTGACATAATCAAGGCACTGAGAGAAAGAATGCCTAGGCAGGTATAAATTATTAAAACTGAAAGACTGAAAGTGTAACACACCTGGCAAGTTGTTGATGTAGCCTCCATCCATCAGCAGGTGTCCATCTTTGGGGTCGCAGAGAGGAGGCAGATACCCAGACAAAGACATGCTGGCTCGAACATACCGCCACAAAGAACCTGAAACGGCACACAGGTAACTCAAATTTGGTGCTTATTAAGCACTGTGTTTATTTAAAAGCAAATTACTAATTAGAGGGTCAGTTCACAAATGAGGACTGTGGTGGCAGTAGGCGGATAAAACATTGCAAAATACCACTTTAGGTATAAAAACTCATTTGTCTTTTAAATGAACTGACACTTTAGGCAAATAACAAAAGGGTTCTTTTAAATAACCAAAAGAAACAAAACACTGTGCCTACCATCAGTGTGTACTCTCATGGCAGAGGCAGTGATGTCAGTTGTAATATTGAAATACGGGATCCGAAGGTCCTGCATACACAAAAAGTTAGATCCAAAAAGATAAACATTAAGATAACATGATGCATTTGCTTATCCTGCGCTACCACCATCTTTATCAGCTGAAACTAATTAATTGTAATATATGGGGTCTTAAACTCACCTCAATCTGTTTGCTATTGAAGACATTGCTGAGGCTGGAGTTGAAGGAAGCGCCGGAAAACATGGAGGTGATTGGGTATGTCAAATCCAAAACCTTCTTAAACACTGATGTCATTTCCTGCAAGGGAAAATAAAGGTCAAATGGCTTTTATCTACACAATTGCAATATCAGTTTCTTTTCCCCATTATGAAGCAGATTTAATCCCTGAAAAGCTTAATTTTACATAAAAGAAAACGTGATGGATTATCATTCATCGTTTTTGTCAGTGCTATATATAAGCTATAATAAGCTTTTATTGTTTTTCCTTCCTCATGGTGTGTTCACATGCTTTTCGTAGTAACTAGAAAAATCCTAAAAAGCTAAACTCACTCCCAATAAAAAGGCATCATCATTTCAACAGCAAACGGTCTTGATTTTGCAAAGGATTAGCTTGGAGCAGCAACTTCTAAAGGAAAGTTTGATAATTAGAGAGCCAGAGGTGGGTCTGGATACACTGGGGGAAGACGAATCAGTTAATGTTCAGCCTGTAGACTGTAGATGTCTTAAATCTGCCGTCATGGATGGCCACATGATTAAAGACATGGATCATTTCCATATCATAACTAAAAAGGCTCTGTGGTAAAACCGTTCTGCACTGTCTGTGTGGTTGTTTCCTATGAGGAAGCGCTCGTTGCTGCCAACTGTTCCGTAACGTTGCCCTGAAGACCTTTTTTTTTTTTTTTTCCTATCAGACATCGGTCTAGAGATCCCTTCAACTGGTTCAACTCTGGACCAAGACGGCACTGCACTTAGTTTATATTTTTTGATTAAAAATAATTAAATAATTAACATTAATACATATCTTGAATTACTAAATATAATTTATGTCATTGTCATCAATATATTTTATGTATCGAATTGTTATTTTTAGTCCCCTCCCGATGCACTCAACCCCATTTTACCCACACTAACTTTGATTGCCATCACAACCAAAGTAAACAGAGACAAAGAGCAGCCACAGTGCCTCAGAGGCACATTCAAAAAAAGTAAAAGAATGCAACGTGAAAAGGTGGTCATATTGACACAAATGCCTAAGGATTAAATTATTATCAGCTCTCATATTTCCCACACTTGCCAGCTGGGTTTATTACAAGAGTATTGTCATTGTTACTGGCATTTATTCTTACCATTGCCCATTCTTTGGCTCTCATCCTCATCCGGCTGTGGCTACGGTCCTCTGCATAAAGTGCCCCCATCAGGGAACCAATGGAGGTGCCACCAATGAGGTCCACTGGGATACCGGCCTCGCAGAGAGCTCGCATTACCCCCACCTGTGAACAACCCCTAAACAGGAGGGTGGAGAAATAAACATGGGATCACATAAAGAAATGTAACTATTTACCACCCAAAAATACAGAAAGAGTAAACCCAAAAAGCTTTGGGGTTAATCTTTAATCGATTAAGCCCAGAAGAGGAGTCCTGATTCAAATGTTATATATAAAAGTTAATGTGCTAGATGCAGTAAATTATGACATGAACTTTTAAAATTACTGTTTGGAAAGACAGGGAGCAGGTTAGCGTTACCTGGCACCTCCTCCTCCCAGGATAAGAGCAATGGCATTGCCCGTGAGGACGCGGGCCAGGCGGGAGAAGTCTGAGTGGCGGTCTGCTGGCTTCTCAAACACACGTTGATATAGCTCCAACTGAAAAACATGGGAATTACAGTAATATAAGTAGAGAGGAATGAGTGAGGTGGTGGAAGAAGAATTGAATGGATGAGAGAAAAGATATGAAGATGTTGACTAAGAAAGAAAAGATTATGAGAATAAAACTAAGTAAAAGGCTGAGAGGTCATAACAAACAACTCATCTGGTCAGCTCTGGTCATATTTTCCATTCCTACCAGTTTGGGCAGGCTCCTCCTAGAGAAGACCCTTCGGGGACAAGAGAGGTGGAGGTGCCTGGAGATCCAGCTTCGCATGTTTAGCCAGTCCACAGTTCCTTTGGGTGGAGGGCCATCTTCTTTGTGCAACAGCACGAGCTGCTTCTGGGCACGCACTGCACTTCCTTCCAACATACGCTCCAGCTAGAGGGAAAACATCGAGCACAGATATTTTAGAACATTTAACAGCAGACATCATTCTTGCTTCTTCTTTTTGTTGTGTCACCATCCTTTCTGTTTTCTCTCTGTATTGGTGTGGAAACATTTGGCCAAAGGGTAGGATTGTGGAGGAGGTGCACTGTGCCTCTTTTTGGTATGTGTAGTGTACTTTTCTGTTAATTGTCATTTGGACCAATGTTTTGCACTTTTGGTTAAATAAAAAAAAAGAAATTTGATCGCAAACAAAAAAAGTGTTTTACAACATTTTATTCCCATCACTCCCCCCCCCCCCAGAGTGGCTCATCAACGAGCAACATTCCAAAATGTACTACTTTATGTTAGGAGCTACACTGTAATTGTGGATAGCCGGTTGGGCAATATGATCAAAACAGGAGATTTGAGAGCTGAATCTCTTAATTACATTTTAGTTTATTTCGTTCACATTTTTTCAAGGCAGTTTGTCTTTTAAAAAGAAAAAAAAAAAAAAAAGCAGTCTGAGATGAATGTCAGATCTGTTACTCAATCATCAGGCCCTGTGCTAAGGGTTTAGTGTATGTGCTAGGTAAGAGTGTGTCTGTGTTTGTGCTCTGAAATATAAACCCAGAGCTATGACTCATTCTGAGCCTAAGCAAATATTGATCAATCTTTCGATTTCTCCGACAATCTCCTCTAAAACAACGACACATTCCTTACTTTTCTCTGTGCCCATTTTCCCCTTGGAAGGCAATTAACTACTCTTCGTCAGCTGGACAGGCACCTTCTTTCTCTTGCACTCCACCTCTCTTTCACAACATCCAGCCACACTTTGCTCATTTCGCCAATATGCCCAAAGGTCAGATACAAACCTTTCACAGCCAGTGTGACCATTAAGTTGGATAACCCCTGGGTATAACCATGATTTAAGAGCATGACGATCAGTACTGATCCAACTATCTGTTAATAGTAATTGGTGTGATGATTTCTCTGGAGAGAAAACTCTTAACAAGGCTAGAAAATGAATGGTCAGCTGTGACCATTAACACATTGATGTTTTAATTCACTTTTAGCTTTTTTTAAGATGCATGTCTTCAGACAGGAGAAGTCAGTAAGTATAGAAAGACTAATTAATGCATTGTTGGTTTTGGTCTTTTCATGGAATTTGAAAACTACAAAAATATAAAACATTGTCAGCCATATCCTTTAAGTGGCTAGAATGTGACAATGCAAAAAGAGTAGCTTGTTGTGATGGACCTACAGAGATTTATCACCCAAATCTGCAGCTACCATCGGCATCACTGAGGTTTATAGTGAGTTTCAGCTCATGCTTATTTGTCTAGTCCACAACTTCACGGCTTTTATAGCACAACAAGCAACCAAAAAAGGTTTAAATATTGAAGTATTGGCAAAAATGCCAAACATTTGCTGATTCCAGCTTCTAAAATGAGGATGTGTTGCTTTTTGTTTGTCTTATGTAATTGTAAATTGAATTACAATGAACTAGTGGTTGGCAACACCAAGCAATCTGAAGATGTAGTCTTGGACTTTGGAAACTTGTGATGGGCATTTTTCACAATTGTTTTATGTTTAAAAGTTATGAGTCAAGCAACTGTAAGCACATCAAACAAAGAAAATAATTCATAAACCCATAGCTTGCTACTAATTATCCTCTCACCTTTCTTTCTCTGTAACCCAACCTTAACACCTCACCTCCCCAACAGCAGGGTCCTGCTCTCCTAGTCCCACAATAATGATGCAGTCAGCTTGACGGATGCACCGCTGTGTCCACGGGGTCAGTGTGTAGTCCGTCTGGTAAAGAACTATGCGATGGAGGTCTTCTTGTTGGCCCAGCCAGCTAGACAGGCGGTACTCATGGACACTGAAGAGAAAAGGAGTCCATTGATGACAGGCAGCACTGCCTAGCTGGCAGTGCACAGTAGATCCATTTTCCTTTTGTGCCAGTAAAGCATACTTAAACTGAATTTATTGAGTGAGTGAGTCAGAAAGAAAGAGAGTCCAAGCAAAAAAATCTAAATTGGCCAACTAGTCGTAATGAGTAGTAGTAAGAATATTTGGGGGGTGCTTAAGAGAATGCCACATTCCCAAACATTTTAGTCAGCAAAAAAACATACCTGTCTAGTGCTGCAGATCCAAGTCGCTGTTTGATAGTCTCACTGGTCAGCAGAAGAGTGGGACCTGTTTGTGAAATACCACAGCAGTTACTGTCAATATGTCTTATTTAAGCACCTGTCTAAGTCAAGTGGATTAAACATGTGGTTAAACCAGACATTTTGACTATTGACTTGCATGAGTGGGTAAAGTGCTTTTAATCAAAATAATACAATATAACAAAAGCAGGGAGCTGCACTCAGAGTACAGGTAATTAACGCCCTAAAATGCACATACACCAGGTGTGTCACCCTTCTTACTGGCCTTAAATGCTCTTGTTGTAATAAAACCTAATTCCTCGCTTCACTAAACTGAATCTACTTATCTTACCAGACTCAAAGCACACATACAGCAGAGAAAAGGAGCTGTCCTGAGGGCACCATCCATTCAGATTATTAACTGGAGTAAAACAGGACCTTTATGATCTAAAATGCATCTACAGGAGAGAATCCATCATATCATAGCGGGGAGTACCTATTATACAAGATGACCAGACACATTACACCTAAGTTGTAAGTGTGATGTCTAAATGTTTACAAAAAGCCGTAATGGCAGTAAAACATTCATTCAAAAGACCTTGAGCTCCTGTGTTTTTTTTCTGACCTATTGCCATGAGTGCATGCTGCAGCTCCAGGGTGAAGGCGGTGAGAGGTACATCTTCTGATACAGGCAGGACTGTCACAGTGGAGAGGTTGGAGGCTGGGTTCCCTACATCCCACTTACTGCCAGGAGTGCGAACGGCCAAACTGCGAGCTGGGGACACGTATTAGTAAATTTCCAGTTCAATAGTGAGTTGAAATAAACACCAACACCAGTGGGGCAAACCCTGTAGTTTCTGCACATGTAGACACACACCTGTCAGAGGACCATTGACCTGCTGGAGGATCTTCTGTCCCAGTAAATGGATCAACCTGGTTACAACCTGAGAGGCACAACATAAGAGACTGTGTCACTCATCAGACAGACAGCTGCAGTCTCTTCCCCATGTACACATCAATGTTTTTAAACATCAATTATGTGAAGTATTTTACATTCAAAATGTTGAGAAAAAAAAATGTAGGAACACTTTCCCACATTATTGTCCAGATGATGATGATTTATTCAAATGCTCATTTTCAAGGATTAGGTTCGATCCCATCATCGCTACAAACTAACCACAAATAATTGTGTTTTCAGATCAGCTGACATTTTAAATGTCATGGAGGTTCACCCTACCTGTGGGAACTTCCTCTTGATGGAGCTGAGAGCTCCTACTGGTAACTTGGCCAGTTCAGAGTCTCGTACAGCGTGCACTGTGGTGGCTCTGTTCTGATGGGTCAAGCTCTCCACCTGCAGAGAAACAAAAGGACACACCGTATTGTTTACTCGGTCAGAAAACAAAAAAGGTCCATCATGATAAGAAACCCAGATCATTACAACACATGACACAATGTTATACCAAATAAATATTCATTTAAGATACAGATACTTTCAGGAACGGTTTACATTCTTATGTAAGTGGGTTACGTAATTTAAGATTTAAAATCAGTTTTACGTTAGAATATAAGTCCATGACTGTTCGTGCCAAGAGTTTTAGAGTTCAAATAAAAAAAAAATTAATAAAAAACGAGAGTGCTATAAATAAGAGCTTTCCATCTCATCATTAAGAGTTGACGTCAACACAGCCATGCTAAATATGTCTCTGAACGTTAGCCACCATTGCAGGAGCTGCAATGACACCTCCCCTCCTCCACGTAACAGTAACCATAGCATCCATCAACCCAGGTATTATTAGAAGCATCGTGGCAGAGATCAGCCACACCAACCAGTAGGAAAGTGGGTGAAGTGTAACAAAGTGACTTTGTTTTACAAAGTTTTCAAAATGAAAGCACAAAACTGGCATGAGTATCCACTTTTAGACACCAACTCATGAAGGCCAATATGGAAAACATGTGCTCATGTATCATATTCTTGGCAAATGTATAGATATGCTGGATAGTTTAGAAGTACTCAAGATAAAATTGAAACAAGGTAAGGACAAAACAACTGCATTGTGCACACCCCTACTCATTCAATAGTTATGCTGGCACAAACTAATCTAAATGTGTTTTGAGTCCCAAAAAGAGCCTGAGACGAAGTGTTTATGTTATGATGTATGCTGAATAAAGGAATAGAAGTATATGTAAACTATGATGAACAGTAATGTGTACAAGGATAACGAAGATTCAGTATTATCTTGATGTTTTTGTTGTTTAAATTCAATTTCTGCTAGCTTGCAGCTAGTGTTTAGTAACTTTTTTGCTCCTAAATATTCATAAGATATACTTGTTTGAGTTTTTATTTACTGGCAGTGAGTGGGGTCTTATGGTCATGGTTTTGAAGAGCATGCTGGCAGCACCTGTTTTTTCAACCTTACATACTGACAGAACGTTATGTGATGATTAACTACTGTTAATGTCCTGGATTTTTAAATCTGCATTTTTTTTAAGACTGAAGAAAAACTGAGAACTCTTCATCCTGATATACAGCCATATTTATGAGAAAACTAGAAGTAAAAAATATATTAGATATTTATAGTTTTCCAACTATCAACCATCTGTCTTTCCCATCATGGTCCTTACCACTCCAATCAAGTCACCGCGTCCGTACTCTCCTATCAGCTCCTTCTTGCCATCTTCCTTCAAGATTACAGAACGCAGTCGACCACTCAGCACTATGAAAGTACAGTCGGATTTCTCTCCCTGCCTGAAAAATATACAGATAACTTTAATTCACTGCAAATGTGCAAACAAGCATGTGAACCAAAATCTCCACTGTTTACTTGTTTGGAATGGATCTAAAACTGATTGACTGCTCTTACACTAATGTATTGTGATGTATGGTTGTCTGAAGACCATTTTTCCAACATATACAAGGTTATCAGTAGAATACCTGTACACCGCCCTGCCAGCTTCCACAGCCATCCAGTCAAGAGCAAAGTCTATCTGTCTGACAAAAGATGACATCCTCCTCACCACTGTGTGAGCGACGTTCAACACTACCTTTGGCTCCTCACGCATTATCCTGAGGAATTGAAAAAAATCAACAGAAAAACAAGGTAAAAGATAGACAAAGATAGTTGTTATTTTAAACATGTTTCTTAAGTGTAAGAATGTTGTTGTTGTTGTTGTTTTTTGTAACTGACTCATAGAAGTGGGTTTTGGAAATGGAGAGGAAGCTGCAGTCTCGCTGGGCTCGAACAGTGAATATGAGGGGCTCTCCGGTCAGGACAGCAAGTTGACCAACAAGCTCTCCGGGGTGCGTCACAAACAAACGTGTCTCTTCTTCACGGTCAATCATCCGCTGGTAAACATGGAGGAGGCCGGAGATCACAAACTGGATGCTCACCTCCTAAACCACCAAGAGGAGAGAAGAAGAGCACATATCTATCTGAAAGCCTGAAAGTTGAATGCTGAGATTTAGGTGTGCTAATGGGACAAACTGACTTGTTGCTAAAAAGAAATTATTTCACAGGAATTAAATAGCATTAGTTCTATTGATAAGTTATGAATTGTACTTTTGTATTTCAAATCTCCATTTATCTTCAGTCAAAAAAAAAAACCTGTCTTACATGACATTACAAGTTTTCAAGAAAATGTGTGCATGTGAACAGACTAAACTGCCTGAATTTTAAAGAGAAGAGATTAAAATCTATCTAAATTTCATTTATTTGTATGGCTCAGTTCAGGCCTTTGTCCTACGTATCTGGCTGGGAGTTGCTCTGTAAAATTGTTTTTTTTTGTGGACAATGCTACCAGATCAAGTGTAAAAGAAAACGTGGAAGACAGGAGCTTAAATACTGTACTGGAATACAATAAATTAGGGCAAATACATGGTTGCTGTTGATGATACCACAGAAGAAGTTTAAAGCATTAAAAGACACACAGCTCTATCAGTGAACCTTGTCTTGCAATGCCTCTACATTCTCTAAAAATGTAGAGATGAAAATCTTTAATGAAAACCCATTACATTAAACCTTACGTTAACATGCACACCAATATTCCACTTGGTGTGGAATATAGAGCTTTTTCTGAAGGGGATCCCCATAGCATTTTCCAATTAAGACGTGGGATATTCTGGGTTTTAGAGGAATTCTTTGGACATGTTTACGGCGCATTCAGAATATGCATCTCACATTGGATCTGCGGGGGTTTTACCACAGTTCACAGTTTACTCTAGCCTGTTTACGGCTTATGGTCAGCTCTGTGCGTTGCTATGGTTGCTGTACAAAAACCAACCAGCCAACAGTTTGTAAGACTGAAGACCTGGTAAGAAGGAGAAACACAGCTACTTTTAAACATTATCAAAGACTTGGATAGAAATAGTTTTTTGGATATGCGCACACATCATTACGCCAACCTTTTCAAGAAGCTGGTTGAAGGAATGAAAGACGGACGCTGTGTTCGCAGGGTCCAACAAGTCCGCCACCGCTGGTAAACTTTAAATCTTATTTTGCAGGGCTACATGTAAACGGGAATATGAGTGTAATATTCACTTTATTTAGCCACGTAAACAGCTTAGTTGGAATATCGTTTATTCCAGAATGAGGGCAAATAAACTGAACATTATATGCACGAAAACATGGTCAGTGTCATGCAACAGAAAGAAAGTTGTGAATGCTTTCAAAGTTGTTCTAACCTGGTCTCCCTGACGAGCCACCACAGAACCAGCTTTGACTTGATGGAGGGTCACTCTGCCGTCAAGTAGATCGGGGTCCTGCAACAAAACCATATTTAGAACAACTGCTTATTTATTATTGCTGTCAAACGATTCAAATATTTAATCGCGATTAAGTTGCATTAATCTCATAGTTAACTCGCAAATAATCACACATTTTTATCCATTCATTGAAAACAACATCGGCATGTAGGCTACTGTAGTGTTCAATTTCACATGTAACATTCTCACTTGGAGCAAATCTCTCACAAAATAGAACACTGTCCATCAATAAAAAAGGGTGAAAAAAAGATACTTTGACAAGAGGCCGGAGAATTGGCCTCAGCTGTGTGCTTGGCCATTAAGTGGTATTTCAGACTGCACGTGCTGTGATGATAGCTTAGTGCGCAGTAACAAAACAAACAGCTTACTTTGGTCTTGTCAATGGAATCATTTGGCAACTTTTAAAAAGTAAACTTTCCATCCAGAATCGAATAGGCATATATTTCGGCGCCTCGCACTTGCTATCCACTCAAAACGTAACGTTACTACTCTTTGGCCGACTCGCAAGCCCAAACGAGTATGTGCAGTGTGCCTGTTGTTTTGGTTCCGTTCTAGCTAGATCCGATGTGGTGTTGTAGTTTTTCTAACGTTACCATTTGTTGCAATACCATGTGTAAAAAAACTACAAAGTTTCCTAGGCCAAAAAGAATATTTTTCTTGGAATTAAAAAAAATGTACCCTGTTAAAATAAATAAAATAAAATGTATCACATTGCATAATATGCATGCAAGATATTTATGACTAATTCTTTTCTGTGATCAAGCAGTCACCTGTAGCTGGATGATTCCCAGCAGGTCCTTCTTAGCAGCCTGGAGGATTGTGCAGCTCTTACTAAGGTGGATGGCATCAGAGTGCCCCCCACTGTCTGTGTAGTGAAATACTTCAGTGGGTGTGTGCTGCATTGTCACACTCTTCTTCAGATTGGACTATAAAAACAGACAAAAGAAAAGTGAATAATAAGAAAAAAACAAGACAAGCAGCGGTATAAGTTGCAGAGGATGCTGGGATACGGTCTAACATCTACACAGACAACCAGTGACTTGGCAGTAGTCTTACTTTGAGAGTGACAGGACTGGACGGAGCCTCATCTATAGTGACACGAGCTCGTTCACAAGCCATGTTCAGGTCATTACCTGGACAAAGGAGCATTATGAGTTTAGGTATGTGTGTGTGTGTGTGTGTGTGTGTGTGTGTGTGTGTGTGCTCCCTTGCTTTTTATAAAATTATTCAGACATATGCCACTTGGTGATTGCTTTTGTCCAAGTTACCCCAATTTCCACCGGGTGCGGGACAGCTGCGGTTCCGCTCTGGAATGGCTGCGGAGTCATAAGGTTTCCAATTAAAGTCATTGTGTTTTCACTGACTGGTGAAAAACTGCTGAACGACTGCGTTCTGACTCTGTCCCAGCTCTTGCAGTCCACAACCCTCCAGAGCAGAAACGCAGAGCTTTTGCACAGCAGAAACAAAATAAAACATCCGGTTAATTTACAAAAATAAAATAGACGTGCTCACGGCGGATCATATTTCCCTGCACTACATCTTGAAAACACATTACAGAGTTGTTTACCCTCTACTCCTCTGGACGGAAACAAACTGTTGATGGTTTTGTGGTTCTATTCTACATAAATTCGCGAGATCTTGTGGGTCCTCGTGACTTCAGCTGTCAGTCATGGCCCCAGCCGTTCCGCAACATATCCAGAGCAAGTAGGTATTGACGGACGGCGGAGCACAGAGCCGACACACGGCGGAGCAGATCTGCAGTGGTTCTGCAATCGGTGGAAATTGGGGGTTAGCGATCTACCTGTGCAGT
Source organism: Etheostoma cragini (assembly GCF_013103735.1). Lineage (NCBI taxonomy): Eukaryota > Metazoa > Chordata > Actinopteri > Perciformes > Percidae > Etheostoma > Etheostoma cragini. The sequence continues at coordinate 11,772,040 of NC_048422.1, forward strand.
CGGCAGTGGGCATCGAGATGAATCGCGGCTTCCTGTAGCTGTTTGGAGAACTGTCCTTTACGCCATCTGTTTATTGTTAAGTGCCAGCAGTGGATCAGTCTCAACACAACACAAAGTAACAAACAAAATATGTGTGCAGTATGTGTTTAGAATTATGCGTATGTGACCTGTCTCTGTGGGGCTCTCGATGGTCCCAGCGTGCAACTCGTCCTGGAAGCACAGACGACGAGTGATCTTCCCAGAAGTCGCCTCTCCCATCACGCTGTTTATATTGGACAAGGGTACCACCTGACTCTCCTGTCCATTAGTCAACAAAACAAACAAGTACACAATTCAGTTAGTAAGGAGGACTACAGTTACATTTTGAGTGACCATGAAATAGTTTATGCATAATAGATTTGAAGCACAGGATGATTTACACATTTAGAACATCATTGGGGTGTGGGCAAATTTACAAATTTCTGGAAAAATGTAAACACAGAAACAATATCCAGCGTCAGTATATTGCCCCCTTAGCTGTCTTCACACCTGAGCCAAAGACACCATACTGAAAACACAAGCTCTCAGGTTTGGCTTACACTATTTCCCCCTCCAGTTAACAGTTATCTCATTAAAACAGACTTCAAATATGTTGCCCAATTTCTTTGGAATAATTTACAGAGCAACCTAAAATTGGATGCACCACTACCAATGGGCAATTCAACATTTTGAATAGAGATCTCATTCATTTTAACTGTGACTGTTTTACATAGTAAAGTTATACGTCTTGTTTAAAATGCACTTTTTATAAATGGGTTTTCTTAAATGTGTTTTTAATTTGTCTTCATTCATAAGTTATTTGTATGGAATAATTTCATACATTGTTTTCTAATTAAATCTGCATACAGCGGTCTTGATTTAAAATTCCTTATTTACATTTGATTGTATTTAAATGTTTTGTGTTTGAATTTTCATTCATATTTAATTTATTAGTTTTTGAGGATGTTTGAAAACTTATGACTACAATAATAAATAAAATCTATTCTTTAAAGCCTTCAGGATTGGCAAAGGTTACGCCCTTCTATGCTTTTCTTCTTCTTCTTTTTTTTTTTTTTTTTTGTATTTTTGGTTCATCATCAAAGCCAGGTGTAAAGGTTACTGCCCTCCCCGTTTTCTGTGGAGGAGTTATAATCATTTCTACTGAGCTTTATGAGGGAACGAGTTATGATACTGTGCTTAATGTTGTGTGAAATTAGCTTGCATGTGTGTGTGTTAGTGTGTATATGGGCCTTTCTGTGCTTGTTTATGTACAAATCCATACACACTGGTGCTTAGATATTCAATGTGAGCCTCTCTGTGTCATGGTGTGTGTACTGTTCACAAAAACAAATATGTGTGCACTAATTAATTTTCCTCCTACCGGATTGAAGAGCTCAGTTGTTAGGCCCAGATAGTTATGTAATGCCAAGAAGGTGACTCGCTGGAGGCGCACCATGATTATCTGCAAAAACAAACACTGAGTTTACAGAGCAGAACATAATCATCAGATTTTCATTACATTCAAATAATATAATATATTTTATGTTCTAATGATGTCTTCCAAAACGGAGGAAAATTGTCTCAAGGAAAAGCTCAACTACATACTGTATATGTGCTGGTAAACAATACGTTACCTGAATGACGCGAACAAGTGTCTCTGGGTATTTCTTAAACACTGACTCAAAGGCTGATGCAGGTAAACGTAAGATGGTGGAGCGAGTTGCAGCCCGCGCACATACAGTCTTATATGGAGCTGGATAACCCTGGCACATGCGGGACAAAACAGTTCGAAAAGGAAAAAATTAAGCAAAGAGGGCGCAGTCACTTAAATCTCATAAATCTTCGACTTTTGCGTTAATAGCCACCCAATTAGAATTGTCCATGGAATAATTAATCAGATCATGCATTTTTTACATCTCAATTTTATCATATGAACTTGGTCTTTGTGCTTGTAGCATTTTAAACATGTACAACAAAGCTGTATCATACTGTAAGATACATATTTGTATCATTTAACATGTTTAATTAATGATCAAAGTTTCCATTTCCAACAAGGTTTTTGAAGCTTTGTTCTATTTTTTGTACTGAAGACTAACCAATCAATTAAATTTGTTCTGAAAGATTTTTTCAAGATGTTGACTGATCAAATACACATTTATGACCATCATAAGAACTTCAAAAGGTAGCACCTTTAAGTAAAGATGTGTCACCTTAATGGAGGAGTAAAAACAAAGTATCACAACATCCAGTAGGAAATAGAAACAAAACAGAGCAATGTCATTGGAAAAAGTATAAAAACACAGATATGGCTGTAGTGGACAAAAAAACGTTTAAAAAGAATTGCCCCTTAATGAGAGAAGCATGATTAGAAAAATGAACAGTGGAGAGAGGACACAAACAGATCAAAGGGCAAAAGGGGACAGAAGTGGAGAAGTTAGTCTGATATGCAGATGGAGAAATAAGGAGCTCACAGTGATTATGTCCAAAATACTGAGCAGGCTGTGGACACTGTCTCCTGGGGCCACATCCTTCACCACTGGTTCTGTACCATCCTAAAAAACAAGAAAACACAAATGATGAAATGACAGTCTTTCTTCAAACTTTACTGTGAAGCCACATATATATTGCATTGTTCAAACAAATCTGCAGGATTCCAGTGGGATTGAAGAAGAGCTTAAACTATGAAATTAGATGGCACTTCTAATTTGTGTATATTGACAGAAGCCAGCAGCAAACATGGCATTTAAATGGACAGGTTGGGCTCTGCTTGTCAATACACGTGCTAGAAAGAGGTTTGCCAATGTTTTAAATACAACGCCGAAATATTCACTCTGACATTCTGGTTCGGCTTTGGATGCCATCAAGCGGGATCTCCGGTCGTAATCAGTCCTTCCCTGACCAATCAGCATTCCTTAGCAGAATGCTAGCGTGTTATGGGCAACAACAACTCAACCTGTCAGAAATCGAATGAACAAAAGTACTCGTTACTTCCACCTATAATCAATGTTAAACTTCCAAAAAACTACAATCAAATCTGAGATTTCTCAACAACAATCGGGCAAAAGAGACAAATTTAGCCATCTAGCATCATAGATTTCCATTCATTTTGCACTCGCCAGCAACTACCACCAGTGAAACTATGGTGGAACTGCAACCAAATTTGGAATAATTTCCAAGTGAGTGAACAGGCTTTGCGTGGACAAGCTTTGGCCCTAATTTTCTTCTACTTCCTGATCCTTAAACAGAGGACTGCAAGTTGCTGTAATACTGCGCTCTCCTGATCACATCTTATTATGAACTATGCAAACGGGTACTGGAAGGTTGAGGAGGACATTGGCATTAAAGTGATTATGTGCCTTTGATATACACAAATTTACATGTCTTGATGATCAAAGGCACCATCACTGATCGCCTGTCACAGTTTTATCATCATGTATTAAAAAAAAGCACAAGATTCATGATATATTCTGGTTACCATATTAGAGAAAAGATTTTTTTTAAATAAAAAATAAAAAAAATCACCTTTTCTGGGATTTGGAGAGTTATTTTGAGTATCTGGTTCTTCACATACACACAAACTTGAAAAAAATAAAAAATAAACTATCCATGCTGTTTTGAGTGAGATACGGTTTTCTGAATGTCCTCTGCCTTCAGTCTTCACAGCTTTCTACGTAACTAGGCCAGACAAGGTGGACAACCATAGCATGTGACAGCGCTAGCCCGCTAGCTCATTCTCAATCGCAAAGCACTGCTACAACACACACTAGTTCACCATAATCTCCAAAAGAACAACTTACATTTCCCTTTTCAGCAAGTAAAGTAAGAGTTATCTAGCTGATGTGATTTCACCTAGCTACTGCAAGTGTACAACTCCCAACAGAGATAGTTTAGAAGTGAGATGTCTCACTCTGTATCTAAAACAGAGACCTAAACACAAAAAAAAGCAAGAGCCTTGTAGATTGTTAACAATAGATCAAACCACTGTGTGTAATATATCATAAAAATGTATTTAGTAAAATGTGAAAGTGCACAAGAACCACTATACCACGAGAAGATTTTCTGAAAAGAAAATTATCTGAAAATCAACATGCTATCAACATACGTTCTCATGGATGCAGAGCTCCAGTCGTCCGTCCTGGACCACATAGATGCTATCGTCATCGTCTCCGGGCCTGAACAGACATTCACCCTCCTGCAGCTCGATAAACACCATGTGACGACACAGCTCTAGGAACAGGGGCTTCTCAAAATGACCCAAAACCCTACAACAAGATGCAGAACACACACATTATGAATATACAACCAACCCCAAATCTGATGGTTGTGTTTAAAACGTTTAAGCAGGGATGATCAATATTTGTCACCATAATAATAGGACATTTTGTACATTTATCCTAGCCAAATAAAACTGAAACTATAATATTTCTTCAAATATAGCCCAACACATAACACACTTATTAATCAGACACAAACAGTCCAGGTTATGCCACTTCATGTTAATTGAGTCATTTAAATTCTCAACATTCTTCAGCAGTGGCAAACACTTTGCGGTAATGCCCACTAGGTGGCAGCTGCGCAACGCTGGTTCTTTTCTAAACCTGTTGCAGAGGGAGAAACGGCAAACATTTAGCTCTTAAGGAAAGGGAAATAGTATCCTGAAAAGTGAATTATATTTTTTCTTAGTTTGATGGTAGTCTCTGAAAGCCTTTATCTGTTAACACAGCTGTACTGTGGGTATGTGTGACAGTGAGAGAGACAGCACAAGTGTGTTTCCACTCTGCCAGCTGTAGCGGGAGAGAGCGTGGTGGACAGCTGACTGTAGGGTTGTATCGATGAACGATATCATCGTCCATCGTGATTGTTGACCGGCGTCGCTATGGAGAGCCACCATCGTGATGCCACGCCCCCAACTCTGTCAGACATACTGTAATTCTAATGGACGGGAAATTGACAACTGCGTCGGTCTTAAACTAGCAAAGACACTTGCGTTGGGCTTTCCGCTGTGCTGCCCCTTAAGTGGAAGCTACTCCCCCCCCCCCCCCCCCCCCCCTCACGTGCAACCTATTTGTAGTGATACAGTCTATCTCTCTCTACCTGTAAGTATAGTAGCTCGCTCTAACTGGACTAGTAACATGTCAGCATGCGGTAAGGTCATGCTCTGCACCTCGGCTTGGACACAGCGGTCTCGAACGAGAGAGAAAAGGTGTTAACGTTATCACATTTTCCTTTATCCTCTCACTAACCTTGTGGATACTACACCCCAATGACAATATCGTCCATCACAACATTTTACTGTAAACATTGTCAACTGCCAAAGACAAACTAGTTATTAAGTGTTGGTGCATTTGATATCACCCTTGAACCAGGACATTACTAAAAATATTGAAGTTGTGATTCCAGACCTTGAGATGTTATGCAAGTCATGTTGAAGGCTGATTAGAACCTGGTCACAAAACATCCCAAAGAAACAATAGGAAAGGCTAAATCTGTGAGAAAAGTTGTACATTGTCTACCTGACATTCTTCAGCATATAGAGGACTTCGGAGGGCAGGTTTGAGCTCTGCACATCAAACTCTGTTAGGTCAGCTTCCAGCAGGGAAGGAGGAGGTTCCTTGGGCTGCAGGGTGGGAGGATCTTTGCGGATCCTCAGAATTCTGATGAAGCACAACAAATATTTAACAAATTCCCCTAAACAAAGCGGAAGAATTGTTTCAAGGCTTCACTTGCACACCCAGATTTTATAGGTAGGTATTATTGGAGCATACTTGCGAGCTATGCTTAGAACTTTGGTTCTTTTGCGTATGCGCTGCGGTTGCTTTGATACTGAGGTAGAGGTGGAAGAAGGAATGGAGGACAGCGTCTGTACCTTAAAAAAATAAAAAAACATATTTATGACTAAACTTTCTCCGTTGTTTCTGGCAGAAAATATATTTTGTTTTTATTATAGACACCATGCAGTGGTGCCACAAGGTACAAACACTTACAGTACAGTTTACAGGTACAGTTTGAAGCAGGGAAAATGTAAAAATTTGAAATTTTCACTGCATAAGTTTTGCCTTAAAAACATAAAAGCCTATTTACCTAATTTGTAGTACTTATATCAACCAACTGTAAATATTTGTGTATGAGTGTTGACTGTGACAGAAATGGAAAGAGGTAAAACCTTTCGCATCATCTTCCTTCCATAGAAGAGCACTTTATCTCGTTTTCTGAAGCGATACTGAGGTACACCAGGCTGCTGTTGACCTTGACACAGAATCCGAAAAACAAAATGGAGATAAAGCCATGTTAAGACCACATTCTACAGAAAACTGAAAAGAAAATATAAAACTTCCTGAATAGCCTTATCCTATAAGGGGCAACCCCAAAAAAAAATAATTGTATTATAGCATTAGAATAAGTATGAAGTTCAGGAAGAGGTTGGATGACTTACGAGCAAGCTTGAATCTCCTGTAAAGGAAGAGTACTACAATCCCAATGAGTGAGATTGCAACTGCAGCGCCAATCAGCACACCTGTGAGCTAGAAAGACCAACAAGAGCATTGTAACAATAGTGTGACCACATAAAAACTCACTGTAGGGTGGTTTCCAACAGAATAGGACATTTTATCTGCTGGTTTAGTAACCTTTCCCATCATTATCATTCATTGACCTCCTAAAGTTGTGTCCCAGTTTAATACCACATAATAATTTAAGGCAGGTTTTGAGTATGTAGTGCATTCACACTTTAAAAGGAGACTAAATACAGTCAGATGTAACATTTAAAAGTCATGGTGTTTTAGTACAAAACAGTATAGTATTGATTAATTGTACTATATTAACTGTAAGTAATAGTATTTTGTGAAAATTAGCTTATAATGCATGCAAACAGTATGTTGCATTGACTCGGGACATATAACTTTTTTAATACAGCTTGTCAAAAGCATAGGCTATTACATTTAATTGTTATTTCATACCATGGTGGTCTGCATTCTTTCCTCCACAAACTGTTGCACTCGTGCTCTGATGTCATTTTTGCTGTTAACCAGCACCTTAAAAACATACCGTAGCAAGGTTAGCAGAGTTATTTCATTCCAATTATCAGTCACCACTGTTATCATGCCAGCTTTTTATAAAGACATAGTGATGCTTACCGAACTCATCCATCTGCACAATTCTCCATCATCCTCTCCATGGCAGTCCATCCTGTAAAAACAAGAATAGTAATAAAGGATACGCTGGCAGATGTGTGCATGTGAGGAGGTTAGGTTTCATGGAAAGCTCACAAGTTGTACCTCGTACGTGACAAACACAAATTGACTGATTGTTCAGGAGGAACAATAGGGGGACTATGAAAAGAGGAACATGGATTTGTGAATTAGCAGCTGTTCCGCTAGCCACCTTAATCATCTGGCTTCGTGTCTTCGTTCAAATACAACTGTATGAATAGCCACAGGACATAACATTACGACAAGCTAACGTTAGTGTAATTAACCCGCAACAACAGGCGGCTGTTGTTGATTTCAACTGGTTGCAGGCTCAACGTTAGCTTGACGTTAGCTAAAACAACGTTAGCCCGCAGCTGGCTGTCTAAGGTTACCCGTCGTGCCACTCAACCAACGTCCACTTCACATCTAAGCATTATTACATTATTAGTGGGTAGAAAATCAGTAGGCTTACTTTTTGAAGACTGTTTATTTCCTGCGTCAAGCTAGTAACATTGCCGAACATACGATGGAGCATAGTTAGCAGGTAGCTAACAAAGTTTTCTGTATGCTGCCTGTCACTTGCTTAGCCCCGCCCATATTCTTACGTCTACAAATTGCTGTTGCCTTGGTACCGTTCGAGGCACTTGTCCAATCAGGTATGTATGAAGTCTTTAGGCCGCCCACACTTTATCTTGGGCCCAGGTTAATATGCAGCTCAATTTTATCCAATATGTGGTGGGGGGTCCCTGCTCCGTCTCTCTCTAAGATAAGGAGTCCTCCTTGGCTTAAAAAATGTTCAAGACCCCTGCCATAGACTGCCTATAGCTAGTCATTGGTTTTACACTAACAAAAGGAGTTGGCCTTGAATCAAATCAAATGGTGGAACGTGATTAAGTGATTTTACTGAAATATTGTTCTTAAGTAGCTAGGCCACAATGCTGAGGTGCTTGTACTTTATTTGAGTACAACTATTATCATTTTATGAGACTTTATGCTTCTATTGTCCTACGTTTAAGAAGCAAATATTGTAGGCTACTTTTTACTTCACTACATTTTTTTGAGAGCTGTCGTTACCAGTTACTTTAAAAAAGTAAAGATCCCATGGCATGATAATTTGACCCTACATTTCTTAACATTACTGTGAGTTCCCTCAGCCTGCCTATGGTCCCTCAGTGGCTAGAATTGGCGATAGTGTAAACCGAGCCCTGGGTATCCTGCTCTGCCTTTGAGAAAATGAAAGCTCAGATGGCCGATCTGAACTCTCTCCCCTTACGAGGTCATAAGCCCAGAGAGTTTTGCCCGCCCATGAAAAAGAGAGAGACATCATGGCTTTCAGACAACCCCTCGAAACGAAGGAAAGCTCATTGTGGGACTGCTCTAGTGTCTGTAATTCTACACCAAGGCTTAATTTTGGGGAAAAGACTTCAGGTACAGTAACAATGGACCACTAAGGCATAAAAGCATCCATAAAGCACCATGTCATGGGACCTTTAAGATTTTCAAAATCTTCAGCATATGATATATTGCATGTATATTATTGTTATACAGTATACTAAAAGACCCAAAAGTAAAAATAAGTTAAGACACACCTTTATTGATCCTCAGTGGAAAATTCTGTCTACAAAGTAGTTTAAATTTACACCACCTTGACCAGTTACATGTAAATGCAGCTTACACATTGTTTAATGAATCAGTGATGATAATTCAATGAACAAATAATATGGGCTATGTGCAAGAATAAAACCGTTCATTGTATTACTTACTACTCTATCAACACATATTAAGTCATTCATTAACTTCCAGGCAACATACTGTATAACTGAACATATTTTTCTTGACATTGACATGTACATTGTTTTCACTTTAATGCCACATCATTGCAAACTCACTCAAAAATCTTACAACCCAAACTTTTTCACACATTCTTTAATGTTCAAAATAGTTTTCTTTTTCTTTGCCCTTTCTTAATTCAGTTGCATTACAAGTGAATCACTACTGAGATACACACACACACACACACACACACACACACACACACACACACACACACACACACACACACACACACACACACACAAAGTGGACGGACTCGCTTGGATAGCTCGGTTGGTAGAGTGGGCGCGCATATATACAGGTTTCCTCCTTGATGCAGCGGGCCAGGGTTTGGCTTCGACCTGAGGCTCTTTGCTGCATGTAACCCCCCGTCTCTCTCCCCTTTAATTTCTTCAGCTGTCCTGTTAATAAAGGCCTAAAAAATGCCCCAAAAATAACCTTTAAAAAAGTGGATGGACTCTTAAAAAATGTTTAGGGGTGTAGCTTTACAGTCTGCCTTATCTACAGCCAAGGCCGTTTGTTCTTTATGTTTACGCTAGAAATTTTCTGAAAATGTATGTACTTAAATTTGATTTAAAGATGATTTCTGATTTCATGTCAAAATGTCATTAATAAATTGCAATCAACATTATCTAAATCCTTAGACACAATACATGCATACACAATGAAACATAACATAAATGTCCTCTGGGATTTGCAGTGCTTTCTCAATCTTTACAGGGGCAGAATAAATCCAGAACAACCAGAGCATGCAACAGTACATACACAATTACAAATTTGTCAAAAATTAAGGAACGTGGAAGTAGCAGTTGGAAAATATATTAAAACCCAATTGATGAAAACAACACATTATACAAAGCTACTATTGAACATACCACTGTAAACAATTTTCATTATCCAGACTCTTATTTTGACACAAATAAAACATAAATCAATTAATCGTTTTCAGGAATTTTGTCACCTTTTCTTCTTTTTTTCCACTTACACTGCTCAAGCTCTCCACCTTGGTTTGTTATTTGTTCAGGTACTTTGCCACAGAGTGGTAGGCAATGAGGATCTCTGAGTCATTTGGGCAGGTGTAACGAAACTCATCTTGTTTGTAGGCATTATCCAGGTAACGTGTCAGACCTTTCAGCTCTTTAGGGATGGCAAAGTTGCGGTATTCTTTACACACCACCTAGGGGAATTGAGATTTTATTATAATCAAAAAAGACATGATAGTATAATTTCAATTTCATTTTAATAAGTCCAGGAACAGCTTACACTCTTAATACCTCTTCAATAAACTAAGTAGATCTTTGTCTCAATGATGAAAATATTGTTTTTATGCCAAATTCTGCTCACCTTGACAATGTTGAGTTTGGGAAGCAAGTTGCAGTCTGCCAAGGTGAAGGTGTCTCCATCCAAGTAGAGGCGTGAAGACTCAGTGGCATTTGGGTTCTTGTCCAGCTCGTGAGGGAGAGGCGTCTCAAGGTACATGTTGAGCTTCACCAGAGTTGACAGAAATTTCTTCTCCAGCACTGAAAGACAGAGAGGTGAAACAGGCTTTTGTTATCCTACAGGTCTCCATCATGTGGCTATCTACGTATATGTAAAATGTAAATTAATTTTTGAAATATCCAACTTTATTCTTTACTGTCATTTAATCCAGGATTGGGATTCTTTATATATCCTGAGAATTTTCGGAAGATGTCTTCTCCGGCAACGTTGGACTCTTTGTATCGACAGAACAATTTTGGATACCTGCCATTGATAGAAAAAAAAAAACAGTGATGGGTGTTTGTCAATGCGATGAGGAGTGAGATATTCAATATGTTTAAGTAAGTGGAAATACATGGCAGGAAAAACTATTCTACTATAGACCATAGTCTTCTCACTGTGGTGGGGCTAACTTTTCCTCCAGGAACTCCTCAATCTTGTTAGTGTCCGTTTTGACCTCATCATTGTAGATGAGAAAGGGAGGCTGAGAGCCCGGAGCCAGAGTCTTCAGCACATCGGGTGCCCTGCAACAGAACAGAAAACAACAAACAAGGTTGAGCTCCCCAAAGTTGGTCAAATCAGGATCAGAATCAGCTTTATTTGCCACGCACGAGGACAAATACAAGGACTTTTTCTTTGGAGCATCTTTGCTCACAATGTGTTTACACATACAAAACAACCAAAACAAAATATACACACTTATATGTACACAACATATACATACTCTAAACAGAAACTATATAGAGGCATGAGTGCAAATAATAAAAATGAAAAATGAGTAAGAAAGGAACAATAAGATCAATTGTATGGGCCTTACGGTTTGCTTTAACAGTTCTTCACATTTACTTTGGATACATTTCCTAACTTGTGTTTACGGTTTCAGGACAAGATGCTGTCTGTAGGACACCCTCACCTCCTCCTTTCCTCCTAAACTCTAAATCTCACAAAATAACAATACTTGTATATGTGTTTGTCTATTGTACCCTTTTCCCCCATGTGTGCTGCCATAGGTTCCAACCCTGTCTGAACTCTGGATGGATGAATGATATTTTGAAGTAAGTAAGGAGCATTGTCTCATGAGCTGTACAGTATGCATCATATCTACCTCTCATTGAAATGTAGTGTGTGAACGGCAAAACAAACTACGATAAAATGCAATTGCCATAAGTGTAAATTTAGAAAATATTCCAATGTGTGTTTTTGTATTGAGTACATCAGGAGTTGCTGCGTGTTGTTATGTCCATCCCGTTTTACTGTAAGTTGTATGTGTCGGACCTCTGGAAGTGTCAAAGACAAGACCACTAACTTTACAAAAAGAAGAAAAGACAAATGTGTTCTCACCTCTTCATGTCCACAGTGGTGAGGGTAAAGTTGACCCCTTTCATCCAAAGAATCATGAAGAGTCTCTGACAGAAAGGGCAGTTCCCCACACTCTCAGCGTCAACACTGGCCTGACAGACAAACAGACATTAAGTTGTAAACACAACAGTGACAGTAGAAGTGGACTTTTTTGTTTTTTTTTAATGGGACAATGCTAATTTAGTAACAGCACTGTACTGTATCTAGCCAGATCAGGAATACCTGCATATCTGTTGAGCCTGCTCTGCTCTGACAAACTAAATGCTGAGGAATTTCAAATGAAGATTTCAGGCTGCTTTAGATCCAGTTGTTAAAAAAACTAGAATTTAGATGCTATATCATACATTTTCCACTCCAGACTGATACAATTGAGTCCCAGGTGTGCATGGAGGCAAATGCCTTTTTAAAAGGGCAGGACACAGGTTAACAAACTGGACAGGCCTCTTTTCAGTTTCTACTCTTCACCACAAGTATCCACTCTAATGCTGTCCCTAAATAACAAGAGATAGATATAATGTGATTAAGCATTCTTTATCAGCATGTTTAAAATCCCAGACAGTATCAGCTGAAAAAGAAAAGAAAATCATGTAATTTAACTTCACCTGGAAGTTTTCCTATTTTTGAATCTGTTTTTGTCAACTTTTCTGAGATTTGTGGCTACAATAGAAGCAGTAGGCTGAGATTAAAATAGGAAACTAAGGATGTTGTTATATGTTAGTTCAAATAGCTACAAGGTTACTGAATGCTAGCTGTTAAAAACATACACTTACATACACATACATTCATTTCAAACACAAGACATCCCAATTATTGTCGGCCTTACCTTAACGAAGAGTTCAATCTTCGGGGCCTCAGCCATCTTTCTTTTGCTTTTTTGTCTTTTTCTCTGTGTCACAATACATTCAATGCAAAAGCAAGTCAAGTTTTTTAAATCTATGACTGTGAAATTTACTTTACCATTTTGCAATCGGATTCTTTCACTCAAACATACGTCACTGGTAGTAAGATATGTTACTGAAGACTATACTCACAGTCAGCACCGGGTGCAAGGACACTGATTTGTCTTCACTCCACCTATATTTTTTTTATTTCAGTATTTTACCTCTCCCTCCCTTCGTCCCTGTGTGCCTGGTTCTGTTTGTCTCTCAATTGTCACGCTTTGAAAGACTACACCCCTCTTGCCTTTCCAGTCAAACCAGCAAATCTGGATCTCTCCTTTTAGCCTTCCAGCATATTCTCTAACCGAAACCTGCCTCTCTCAGTCTGTAGCTGTCTCAGTCTGTCCACTTTGATCTTTACCCATGTCTGTCTGTTCCTGTTTTCTGTCTGTCACTTTGACTAAAATAAGTTACATTATTTGCATGCCAGAGAAATCACAAAATGATTAAGTGTTTACCTAAAAGACATAAGAATAAATAAAGAATTTGCACGGCACAGTTGACTGTGAATAATGATTTAAGGCTTTGTACAGCTAGAACAATGTATATTTAAAATGTTGATTTACAATGATTAAACAACACACCTATGTTTACTTCCTTCAAGTGCTTAATTTGTAAAACATGTGTGGACATAACAAATACATGTGATTGTTTAACATCTTATTGTAAGGGCATTAATATGCTGTTACAAAAGCATTCGCTCTTCTGATTTCCAGCTCTCAACAGGATTTTGGAACCTGGTTGAAGGGATTTGGTCGCCTTCGGCCTGCAGAGCATCAATGAGAAACTATTTTAGAAAAACTCTTTACGGACCTGGCTTTGTGCAGGAAGGGAGTGTCATGTTGAAACAGTAACTGTTATCTCAAATATCATAGTGTCATGAGTTTCCAACTAATTATTACACAGTAAATCAGCTTCAGAGCCAAACACACTTTTGGCCGTATTTCCTCATGTCAAAAGTTTAACAAGAAAAAAGATTCACCTTCATCTCACTGCAAAAAAACAACAACACCTGGCTTCATATCTGCCTCTTTGTCTCTCTCTCTCTGAGTTCTCAATAATGTTTTAGTATGTCTCCGGCTTGTTTCCTGCCGTCCTCTCAGTTTGATGTGTTTGTTTTGCCAAGATTTCACAGCCTACTTTCAGTTGTTCTTTAACATTTATGGCTGGCAGAAAATGCTCTCAGCTTGCAGGTATTCACCTAGGTTTGGCAAGAGGGGGTGGAAACAAAGCAAAGTTGTTGCAAGTTGCCATAAAGAGAAGCTAAGAGGAGCTAAGAGGGGTGAGATAAAGATCCCAAAAAGAAACAGATTGGTGGAGATGTGGCTTCAGCCTAACCAAAAAGTGTCCTTTCAGAAAACAAAAGAGAGGTAATCATGAGGGTGTGATTGACAGTCACATATGACTTTGTGCTGTGGAATCCACAAATTGGAGTCTTAGAGTGTACAAAGTCAATTAAAGTAATTGAATGTGCAGTATCGTTATGAAGAGATCTCACTGAGAGGTGTTCTCATTCTATCAACTCAATCCTCCATAGTAACACTGACAGAAACAAAACCAAAGCTACTGTTTTTTATTGTTGCTGTTGAATAAATGGGAAAGCACCCAAATGCAGACGAAGGCAACAGTTGAATAATTTAATTTCAAACCTGGTGTTGTATAAAAGCTTACAGACAGGAAAGTTCAGATATAGGAGGGCAGGAAGGCAGGTCAAGTTAAAAGGGCAAAGTCAGTTTAAGTTCTGGAAAAGAAAAGAAAGAAAAGAAAGAAAAGTTCACATTGTTCACGTTCAATGGTTCAGCAGGGAATTAATGGAATTAAGCTGGAGGATGTAATGAGAGGCTTGTGATGAAATTAAATGCAGATGTAGAAATGGGTGGAGCAATCAGGTGATGGGGAAAGTAGGGAAAGCCCATCATCTGGTGGATGGATGGGAAACAGCAATGAAGGGGGGATGGGGAATGTATAATAGGCCGAGCTTGTGTGAGTTTTAAGGAAGTGTAGCATTTAGAAAGAATAAAACATAACATTGAACTGCTGTGCCCAAGATGCTCAGCAAACACACAATGCAGATAGACATTGTATAAATAAACTGTAAAAATTAAATATTATGAAAGTCAAAATAGTAATTGTTAGTTTAAAAAATTTGTGAGCTAGCAAATGATGGTGCAATACATTAAACATAAATAAAAGCAATGTGGCTGGGTTAGCTCTGCTGGTAGAGCAGGCGCACATATGTAGCGGTTTACTCTTTGACGCAGCAGCCGCAGGTTAGACTCTGACCTGTGGCTCTTTGCTGTCGTGTCATTCCCCTTCTCTCTCGTATTTCATGTCGTTTCCTGTGGAACTAATGGCCAAAAAAATCATCTTTAAAAAAAATATAAGCATAACTGTAAACTTAACATAAATTTTAGCTGCAATTTAGGTTTTGGACACGGTTTCGATTGCAAATGCGGTGTAAGCAGTCATGCATAAGATGTGAAGCTCAGCTGCAGGACAGCAGTAAGCAAACAAGAAACCATCAGTGGATTGTTTTTAGTTAAGAGAAAAATATATATACAGTACATATTACAACTGTGTTAAAGATTAATAATGTATTTTCTTTTAAGATCATCAATAAAAGGGATGATTGTTATTGAATTTAAAAAAAAAGAGAACATCCACATACTAAGTTCCCTTAGTATAGAAACACACATGAGGAGTCATTTCTGATCTGAACTTGCAACTTCCTGTTGATGATACATCTACTTTTTCATTTCTTAACACTAACAGGGCTGGTGCCAGTAGGTCCTACTGTATTTATCAGCCCTGCCCAGAATATATATTGTCTGAATCCTACTTTTCATAGTGTTGACAGTTTTTTTTTTATGTCAGCACAACAGTTTTCTGCTGCTCAGTCCGCGTGGAAGTTTATTTGTGATTGGAGATCATCATGGAGATCATGTTTTAGTGCACTAAAGTCCATTTATGATAGAAACACATCAAATGATTAACCACACATGTACACAGTCATTGCAAAAAGAAACATAAGGCCATTTTCCCATTCACTGTACTTGCCAAAATGTGCTTATTAACCTGCACATCAATTCTTTTTCTCGTCATTCATTTGTATCAAAGACACACTTTTTTATAACCCACCATATGTCTAGCACAAAAAAAATATATATAAAACATAATTTTGTGATTTGTTGTGCAAATAACTACATTTTGGTCTTTTTTTTTTTTCTCTTCACAATATACTGTAGCTACACTGTTGACTCAATGGCATGTGCTCACCCTTCTGAAACCCCCATCTTCGTTCCGCTCAACACTTCCTCTTTTACCATTACTGCACGCATGCACCAATCACCTTCCTTTAATACATAGCCCAATGCAGATCTTAAACCACATTCAACAATTATACAGCCACAAGCTCATCAGTATATTCCTACCAGCTGTGACCAAAAATGGTATCAGTGGTGACTGAGGACGAAGAACAGACCACTCATCTCATCATCAGGTTAGTTTGAGGAAGCTTGGTGTTTTCTGACTACTGAAATGGGTTGTTTTTCACACATATTTTGTATTGCCATTATGGCAAGATATAAAGAATCATTATTGTCTCCCAAAGCTTCTAGTTTAGTCTTTTGTCTGCAAATAAATACATTCAGGGTTGAAAGAAAATGGATGTGCCCTTTGTGCATTCTAACACTCCATAGAAGCCATGGAGGAGAACAGTCACAGCCATAGCCAACATAAATCTTTGACCACATCCTGTTCACAGCTTGTCTCGAAGTCTCCACTATAGACGCTCACTTATAAATGAATGATTGTAATAAAATAAAATCATCATTGCCTCTGCTGACAAGTATTCTTATGCAAAGACTGTGTGTACATAGTTGTCTCTGTACACTGTGTTACAGAAACTACACTTTATCATCATACAATAAACCACTAAACTGTTCTTAGGAAGTAGGTAAAGATTTAAGTCTCAAAAGAAAGGGAATGAAATAAACTTTAACTGAGCACTTTGTTTTATGGTATTAGTTGATGGGTGCAAAAGATTTAAATTCTATTCTAGTTCTTGATGGTTTGAGCTGTTATCTTTTGCCCAGTGTGGTTCTGTGTAGTGAAGGCTGCAGCCTGGTCTTAACCCTTGTCTTGTATTCAAAGTGTGAGGCATGACTGCAGCAGGTTATATTTACTGCTCGAGAGCACACAAATCACTCATTAATTCAACCATAGCTTGCAATCTGATGGTAGATTTGTTCAGCTTTAAGGCTTGTTGTCCTGTTTTATTGTGCAGCGTAATGCATACCTGAATTTGTGGGCTAAAGCAATATTAGCCTATAAGCTTGCAGTATGCAACAACAGCACCAATATATTTTTTTAAGGTAGAGTTTAAAGAAAAACACCTTGCTAGTTCTGATGATTTTAGATAGAAAAGTCAATATCTGCAAACACTTTGGTCTCAGAACCTTTAGACAATTTAGGTCCATTTGGTCCATAAAGAAAAATGGAAGTTTACACACAAGTTTCTGCTGAGTCCGGGTTGAGTTGTTTATGCATGTAAGTGAAAGGTCATGCTCTCACCAACTGTCGTGTTACTGTCTGTAGGCTTCCAGTTGTAACCTTGAGTAGATTATGATTGTAAACTTGATGAAGCACAAAAAATAGGATGATGAAATGTCCCTAAATATGTTGGGCTACTTTTCCTGCATACATTAAGCCAAACTGTTTGTCCAAGGGTAACTCAAATTCTCCATTGTTTTTATATAACCAAAAGGTGAATACTATTTGTTATTATAGCAGATATGGATATCATTTATTTGAGAGCTTAAAGATGTCAATGTGATAAAAAAAAAAGTAAAAATAGATTAGGTTTGCATGGATTTTGGACAGAAATTTACCTTTATTTTTCTTTAAGAAGATGTGCTAAATTTTGAATTGCTCGTTGGTTTCCATTCAAAATTGTTGAAAATCATTAAGCAAATTTGGCAGACACTTTATGTGTCTGGTCAGTAAAGAGATGACAAGGAAATGAGGGGAGAGAGATGCGAAATGGCATGCACCAAAAATCCCCCGGTAAACTCGAAATGGCCACAGACTGATTTTAAGGATCTGTGCTGCATAACGTTGCAGCAAGGATTATGATATAATGTGGGAATGAATTGAAACTAATGGATGCATGGAACACTGAGAAAAAAACAACCACATTTCAAATAAACGGCAGCATAGTTTGCTTAGAGATTTTGATATCAACTCTTTGTGATGTAGAAGAAAAAGGCTTAAACCTGCAAAGATCCCCGATATGATAATTTGACCTATGTTCAAGACAAATGGTAAAGTCACAAAACCTCATAGCTCCTTTATAATCCTACTTTTTAATTCCTTTTGTGACAGGGGTGTGAAAACAATATGAAGATTGTACTCAGCTCAATGAAGAAGAGCCTCCTCCTCGCTTTTCTCTGTGTTTTACCGCTGTGGCTTCTTAATGGATGGCGCGAAGGATTCCAGAACCTGACTGCCATAAATCACTCAACCTCCCAGAACTGTAGCAGCAGTAGAAACATCACCATCTTGCTGTGGTACTGGCCCTTTGGCAGATCATTCAACCTCAGTGGTGACGTGTGCTGGGATTTCTACCGCATCCCTCACTGTAGACTGGTGGACCAGCACTCCTTGTTCCCCTCAGCTGATGTGGTGGTGTTCCACAACACAGAGTTAGCACTGGGCCACCAAAAGCTGCCCCTTGACCTTCCACGGCCGCAGGGCCAGAGATGGGCCTGGATGTCTTTGGAAGCATTTAAGTACAAGAGAATGTTGCGGCAGTATGCAAATATCTTCAACATGACCATAACCTACCGGAGGGATGCTGATATCACTGTACCTTATGGTGAGCTTGTACCAAAGGAGGCTGAAGGACCTCTTGTGGAAGAGGTCCCTCTGAATAAGAGCTTCCTGGTTTGTTGGGTGGTCAGCAACTACATGACACACCACAAAAGAAGCAAATTGTACAAAGAGCTCAAAGCCACAGTTCCGGTGAAGGTTTATGGTCGTTGGACAAACACACCCCTTCACTCCAGCGCTCTCTTACCTACAATTTCTCGCTGCTACTTCTATTTGGCTTTTGAGAACTCAGTCGCCAAAGATTACATCACAGAGAAGCTGTGGAGGAATGCTTACCAAGGCGGGGCTGTTCCTGTTGTCCTCGGAGCATCATTAGGCGACTACAAAGCTGTGGCTCCACCTCATTCGTTCATCCATGTTGATGAGTTTGCATCGCTCAAAGATCTAGGAAAGTATCTACAACAGCTTGCAGAAGACAAAAAACGCTACAGTGAATATTTTTCGTGGAAACATGAGTGGAGAGTAAAGCTGTACACAGACTGGAGGGAGAGACTGTGCAAGATCTGCTCACAGTACAACGGTTTACCACAGGAGAAAGTTTACTCCAACTTAGAAGCCTGGGTTAATGCTAATAACACATGAGCTTGCATAGTTATGATTAATGTATCACTTACCCCCTTTTTAACCAATTAGCATCATTGAGATTTAGGAAACCCTGGCCAAGGACACTGTGGAAAGTACAGTATATGCACACAACTAACATGCTTTAAATGTCCCATGGCATGGGTATCCTGCTCTGCCTTTGAGCAAATTAAAGCTCAGATGGGCATCTGGAGCTTTGGAGCTCTGGAATCTTTTGGAACCATATGACCTCATAAGGGGCAAGGTTACCTCCCCTTTTTCTGCTACACCTGCCTAGAGAATTTGGCCCACCCATGAGAGAGACATCATGGCTTTCAAACGAGCAAAACGGAAGTTGGTCTAGGCCACACCCCGAGCCTCCACAAATGGCACACTCTAAGGAAAGCTCATTGTGGGACTGGCTCTAGTGGCTGTATTTCTGCACCAAGGCGGAATTCTGGGAAAGAGACTATATAGTATTAGGGGGCCACTAAGGTCTATATAAAAGCATCCAAAGAGCACCATATCATGTGTTCTTTAACTACCATCAATTCATTTTAAGAACAATAACAAAGTCAATTGTAGCTCTACCACTGATATCCGTGGCAGCCCCAAACAAACACCCGATTGCTCTAGCATTAAAAGAATAGTGTGACATTTTTGGAAAACGCAAATTTTTTTTTTTACCATGCGTTAGCTAGATGAGAAGATTGATAATGTTACCCCTCTGTCTGCCCTATAAATACAAAGCCACGGCCATTAGCCAGCTAATTTATCCTAACGCACAGACTAACATGTGGAAACAGGTCTCCTGGCAGTCCAAACTCATGAAATATAACGTGTTAAATTGTGGTAACAATGACAGCCACAAGCTTTATGCTAAGCAAACCGGATGTAGCTTCACATTTCTCATACAGATTTAAGAATAGTATCAATCTTCTCAACTAGCTTTCCGCTAAAAAGCAAAGAAGTGTATTTTCAATAAAGTTGACAATTTCTTGTAAATTTAACTTAAGTGTATAGTCCAGTCCACTTTGAGGGCACTGACATAAACGTATACCGTGCAATAAGTCCCAGCCAACATGTACTGTACAGACACCCAACGCACAAACGTTACTGTAAACGACACAGACAGTCTGATGTAATTTTGTTGAAGTAGGCTCCATCCATTAGACTTCCGAGTGGTCTCTTCGGTTGACACAGTGGCCAAGGCCTTTTGAACAGAAACTTTTACATTTAGTCTAGTTAATCAACTGAAATTGAGGGTCACAAAACCATTAATAAAAAATAAAAAGGCCTATTTTAAATATCCGCTCTTCTACCAAAAAGAGAAATCTTGAAAACACCAAACTGCTGCAAATAGTTCAGTCAGTGTGTAATTGATATAAAAAAGCCATGTTTGTAATATCACATTTGCATGATTTCTTCATGTCTGTGGATGTGAAGATTCTTTAGGTTGTCCTTTCAAAGTTTGGTCTGGTTTCTTTCATGTTCATCTTCCGTTGCTAATAAAAATCAAGGGTTAAGACAAATCGTCAGAGTCTCATTGCAGGAAACAAACTACTTGTGATCAAATCAAAAGGTCAACTTCTTTAAACCGATGTATTTTCAGCCATTGTGAGCACTGTTAAGATGCCCCATTGAGACCAATTAAAGTATCCCCAAAATTTGGTTCGGACTCCTTCCATATTGTTTTAAATTTAGGGGTTCACTATAGGAGTTAGGCTTGTTTCAATCTGGAACTGGACAACAAAAGGGTGGGACAGAAGCACAAAGGTTACTGAAAAAAAAAAAAATTCAGCAGTTTGCATCGCTCAGCATAAATTTTACTTGATTCCTAGATGCAGATACATTTAATGTTGATGGTATTTCGATGGAAAACTTCAATGTAGCTAAAACTTCAATAAATTATTTAATCAAACAAAAATATTGGGAAAATGTGTCACATTAAAAACTATGGGTAAGCGTTTTTGCACATTTACACAGAAAATATTTCTAAAGTTATTCATATGATGGTAATATACATTATGTTACCATACCAACATGTTACCATTAATAGTGAAATTACTGGTTTAGATTTTGGCAATGTTTTATCGACAACCCATAAAAGCTACAATGCATCGTTTGTCACCCCCATGAGGAATTCTAACAGAAATGTTGGCATTTTTTACATAATACAAGCCTTCCGTGAATGCGTACAGATACCACCCTCCTCAACGCAGTTGCCAGTAGCCAATGAGTACAGAGGATTTATTTTTAAAAAAAAAACGCCTAAAGAATGACTCTTTAGAAGAGGTAGCCACATAGCCATACTGAGAAACAAGGTTGTGTGGAGCTGATGGTCTATTAGCTTTTTAACAACTCATTTGGCAAACTGACAATATAAAAAGTTAAAAAGCATTAAAGCTTTAAGTTAGGGTCATGTTAATAATTTTAAGTCATGTGAGGTATAGTCAAGGAGAGACTAAATAGTATTTAATGTCTACAAACTACATTCGAGTAAACTAACTTTTTTTTAAACCAAGACATTAGAAATACTCTAATGAGCTCCCAAACTTGACTAGTATCTGGTGTTACAAATTTCATAAAAAAAATGTTTTAAAATACAAATTTGACAGCATTGACTCAAAGACTTCTTACTACCATTCACCTGAGACATTGAGAAAATACTGACAGTGTGCAATTGGCAGAGTAGCAGCTTTTAAGTCATTATTCACAATTGTTAAGTCATTTGTCACATTCCCTCAAAGTATTACTTTTGAATCTCACCACCCCCCTCCCCCATTGACGCTATAAAATAGATAAAGACGTCAACGATAATCAACAACCATAGGGCCAAAATCTGGGTTTGGTATACAAACGGGACAAAAATAAAAACATAACATTAAACAATACAAAAGCAACTTTGTGCAAAGCAATCGAAAAATTAGAATTTGCATTTTCCACTTGAATGACGGACAGTTCAGGCAAATATCGCTGCTGCTATATTCAGAAGTGACCCCAAGTATTGCACAAACATTGACTAAACTGTCAAGATGAATTTCAAGCCCTCAGTTTCAAGCCCTCACATTGATATGCCTTTGACAATCCAGATCTTTTCTCTTCTGCACCACAGAAAACCTGCCCAGGACTTTGTATATGTGGAGGAATACCCTGGTTCTATAACCTTGCATCAACTGGACCTCTTCAGCACCAAATCTCACTTTTTCATTGATCTATACCTGCAATGATTAAAGCCTGTGGAATAACTTACTATGAAATATCTCAGAACACAAAAGAGAAAGGCACAATCAATTTAAAATGTATCATAAGTTTAAAGTAAGCAGTTGCAGGTCATGGTAAGACAATGGTTCCAATGGTAGTTATTCAAGTATTGCCATCACTACAGGAAAAAGAAACCACTGATCCACCGCTGTGGTCAGAAGATGAGCCTCCACACTTGGAATGTTTCTATCCCACAATTTGGCAACATGATCGGTCCATTTGATTACAGCATTTAGAGGCTCATCTTCAGCTTGGATAGAGAGGCTTGGGAAGGCAATCTGTGGTTCTGGCTTGACTACCTGAGCATGTTTATCCAGTCAGGTGACTAACCAGTCCGGGGTGCAGAGCTTGTTTCATGACATCGGCCCGATGAAGAGGGGACATGTAGAGCGTGGGAGGAGGGGCACCGTGGTAGCTCGAAGCAGGGTAACCCTGGTTGGGAATGGGGGAAGGGGCCATGTTCAGTGGGGAAGGACTCTGCTCGTAGTACTGGCCTTCGCACTCATCGTCTAGTGGCAAGGCCAGGCGCTTTCCTTTCTGTCTTCGGTTGCAGAACCAAACACGTACAACCTGCCAGGAACAGCACATGTCTTTTAAAACTTGGGACCAAATAGACAACCACCCCCACCCTCCAAAAAAGGCAAATTGCATCACTTTTACTTACATCTCTCTCCAGGCCCAGGTCATCTGAGATGTGTGTGATCTCCTGGGTGTTGGGCTTGGGACACTTGATGAAGTAAGACTCCAGAGCAGAGCGTACCGCTCCCTCCAAACTGGTCCTCCTCTTCCTTTTTCTGGTGTCAACAAATACTCGCTCAATTTTGTACATCTGAGGAACCAGAAACGTGTTACTAAGGGTTCAGGCAGTGTTGAATACAGCATTCTCTATGAAGATTCGCATTTACTAAAAAAAAAAAATTGGGATTGTGTGTGTGTGTTTGGGGGGGGTGTCAAGGTTCAAACAAGGTTTCTTATCAAACTGCTTAATTATGGCCACTAGGTGGCACATTACACATCACAGGAGTAGAGGGCCTTGATGAGGTTTACTCAGCAGGAAGTCAGGCTTGAAAAGACCAATGATCCCAAGAAGCTTGGTGATCATCTGTTGTCCTTTTAACTAACCGGCAGATGTCAGAGTAGCAGACTTACATCCTGGGGATTGTCCGAGGTCTCTGCCTCATTCAGCCATCTTTGAAGAAGGGGCTTCAGCTTGCACATGTTTTTGAAACTCAGCTGAAGAGCCTCAAAGCGACAGATGGTTGTCTGGCTGAACATCTTACCTACACACAAATTTCAAAGGGCACAATAAAATGTAAGCATCATTAACCCAAAGGCCAAAACTACAATGATTCAGGAATTTGTTTTCTTCTATACTGTTGGTCTGGATACACTTGACCAGATCCCCCTTTATCAGTGATGTAGGTCAAGGCCTAATGGAGTCCTGATCTACAAACTAGACAAAAATAAAAGAAATTCTAAAAATGTGTTCCAACTGGACTAGCCTACCATACAGTGTTTACAGACTACCTCTCAGATGAAGGGGGTCTTCATTGCATTGGACTTTTACTTTTCATTTGTATTTATTACATGGACTAGAACTGCTACTCTGAACTAGAAACAAAGCACAGATCAGTAAACCAAACTTACCATAAAGGTTACCCAGGGCAAGGCCAACATCAGCTTGAGTGAAACCCAAGGTAATTCGTTTGTGTTTCAGCTCCTTAGCGAACTGCTCCAATTCTTCAGTGGAAAGATTCTCCTGAGCAAGAAAATTTGGAATGTAAAACATTTGAGATGGAAATCTGGGACACATTAGGTAGCACTGAAGTCATTTCTAAGCGGTTCCCTACAAGTTGCATTGGGTCTCACAAAAGAGTACAGTGCTCATTTGGTTAAAAGTGGAGTCCAAATGTCAATGTTCTTACCTCCTCAGAGTCGCTGCAACCGCCGCTGGAGGACCCACTGCTACGCGTAGACGAGGCCGGGTTTTGAGTCTGGGGTCCGGCGGTAGCCTGGGTCGTGTTCACGTTGAAAAACGTGTTCCCTGGAAGCCCGTTGCTTGGAGGTGAAGGGGACATAGATGGTGAAGATGCAGAGGACGTTAAAGGATTTTGATTATTGCTGCCCGGTGGTGTCATGTGGGTGATCCCGGGCCAGAAGGAAGGATTCCAGGCCGGAGAGTAGAAGACTCCATGGGACATGGCGGCAGAGGCTGGCGGTGTTGGGTATTGCTGAATCTTTATCTCCGTTGAGTAGTCCTCACCGGTGTCCTTCTCCGTCTTTATGTCGGGCAGTTTCATTTGCTCCCGGGTCTCGGCTATAGGGGGACTCAGGTTTGTAGGCTGGGTAGCTGCTGTAGCTCCGGGTACCTGGTTGGTGTACTCGGGCGCAGAGAAGGGATACCAGTACTTGGGTTGTCCAAACTCTCCAGTCTGTAGCTCGGATCCTCTGTAGTCACTGGTGACCGGTGGAAAAGGGAAAAAGCTCTGCGCGGATGCTGGTGTGATGCCACTATAAGCATTTTTGTTGTAGAGGAGGCTCGGGTCTGGAAGGACGCCGTGAGGAAACTGGAATGACGCAGCGCTACCCAAAGTCTCATGACTCAAAACCTGGGTGCAAGGGTTGGTCCGGCTGAAGTCATATGGTCGGATTTGGCACTCCGGACTCTGGGATCTTTCAGACATCTTCCAAACCGGGCGAACCTAGACACAAGCACGCGTCTAAAATCTAAAGTTCTACAACAACTGATTCAGAACCTGCTCATCCGTGTCACGTTTACGCACACACCAAGGAGAGATGGCAAAGGAAGAAGTTCTTTAAATAATCAAGCACCTGTCCACGAAAAGTCCGTTAAGGGGAAAATTGGGCAAAAAGTAGGCCTCACAAGTTGTTTTGGTGCAATATAACCACCAATACGCCTACGGCCTAGTCCATTGAGTTCTGTCTTTAACACCACCGCCACTCACCTCCCCATCAAGCTCAAATGCTCCTATCTTGCGCTGGCTCTACAGGTTTTCCTAATCACAGCTGCGGGTGTTGGAGATCGCCCTGTATCTTCGCCCATTGGCTGTCCCAGACAATTGCGAACAGCTGATGGTGAATTTGTGAATGACCTTGATTCTTCACAAAGTAGTGGGCGTGTTTTCACATAAACTTTGAGACCATTTTCTGCAGACCTGCAATGTTGTTGTTTTTTGCTTTTTAAGAGAGTTTAAAACTCATCACGTGCAATGTAAAACCCTTACACTGGAACATATTAATAATTCAACAGTTTTAAGACACCTTAAAAAGCATATTTACATTGCTAAACAGACACGGGTCACTGCTCCTGTAAATACATGTAACACTATAATTTGCTCACCTCATTCATGAATTATAATGCTCGGTTTGTTTAAGTTATTCGCCTTTAAGGAGATGGCTTTGATATTAAAATTCCTGTCATTCAGACCTGAATTCATCTTAATCACTAAGATTTAAACTAAGCCTAAATTAAATAAATTGGCATTGTAATCTTGAATAACGGTTATAAAACAAATTAATTAAATAATGAAT
Organism: Etheostoma cragini; assembly: GCF_013103735.1. Lineage (NCBI taxonomy): Eukaryota > Metazoa > Chordata > Actinopteri > Perciformes > Percidae > Etheostoma > Etheostoma cragini. The sequence goes on from NC_048422.1 coordinate 11,798,120, forward strand.
CGGGCCACATTGAATTTAAAACGAAAGATAAGGTCCAAGCTAATTTAGGCATTTAGGAGTGTTTTGACACCTTGAGCAACTCATTGACAGAAAAAAAAAAAAAACATGTATGGCAGACACTTGAAATGGCCTGTAAGTGTTGTGTTTAGAAAGCACTAAATGAAGGGTGACATTCTTTTTATTTTTCTCGTGAAACCTTGTTTGTGGTAAAGTGGGGATAATTAGGACATGATGGACCGCACGAGTCGTTATTTATCTATATTTTTACCAGCTGGATATTTGGGTTTGCCTTCCTTTGGTCTGTTAAATGGTCTATTGGAGACTTTTTAAGGCTATTTTACAGCAGATGTTTGCACTTTTTTCTTTAGTAAGTAAAACGAGATTTCTTTCTCAATATTCTGCTTTGTCAAGATTATTTTTTTTGCCATTTAGCCTATTCATATTATTATTTCATGTATATTGTATGTATGTATATTTTCCCTAGTATTTCATTTATATTTATATTATGTGCTTTGTGACGGATTTTGCTGCTGTAACACCGGAATTTCCCATTTTCTTGGGATCAATAAACATCTATCTATCTATCTATCTGCAGTTGTAACTAAACTTCTGTCATAATTTTATAAAACACTGGACACTGAGACAATTTGAGCTAGGCCTACTTTTAATTCAGAATGTCTTGCCAAACTGAAAATGGAAGAAAAGTGAGAACTGGCTCGTAAAACCAACAACACCATTCAGCTGAACTTCTCCTATTCACCCTTGATCGATGGTCGTTCAAAAGCCTGGATGGCTGCCGCACTGTACAGATGCGCTCCCCCAGCGCGATCCGTTGGCCGCAGATTGCGGCAGGAAGACACACTGCGGGAAGGGAGAGGGGTGCCATTGTACGACCTGGCCCCGGGGCACCCCGTTGATTTCAGATCCCGAGTTGCGATGGTCGACCATTAGCTTCTTTTCAGAATAGAACAATAAGTCTCAACCCTTTGATTCAGCCCCACACCCACCTCCACATCCCCCCCTCCCCCTCCCATCCTCTGAAACAAACACCAGGCTGAAGTTTCACCCTGGTGAACCCTCAGGGCCAATACCTTGGCATCCAGTCTGATATGGCCTAAGGGTCCAAAACTGGTCTGAGTGAGGACCAAGGTGGTGTCTGCAGGTGCAATAATCAAGCTGTGTTGGAACATCTCTTGTTCATGCATCCAGTTTGAGAGGAATGAGCATTGTGTTCATCTTGTTTTAAGCCCATAGCACAAAGTTGATTCTTTTTTGCCTTTTGGCCCCTTAAAATGAACTAAGACCTGACTGGTGAATCATTTGATTAAACAATGATGTCACTTTTGCAGTTTGTGCTAATTAAATATTAACAAAAGGAGATGTAGAGGCATTCTTTCCCAAAAAAATGGGGAATGGACAAACGCCAGACAATATGATAATACGTCTAGCAGAAATGTATCATTTGGTTACACTTTGAACTATCTGAGGGCCTCTCTGTTCACATCAGGTTGCAAACAGCAGTAATTAAATATAGGCAGAATTCCTTCTTCTATAACCCGAAGGTCAGCCCCCTCTCTGCCCTCCCAGATACAACGTTATGTAGGACCAGGGAACCTTAGGGAGACAACAAGAGCCGGTGTCAATAGCTTAAAAGACATCAAACCCCAACTATGCAAGCATTGTCCCGAGCCATGGACTTGGGAGAATAATTGTCATGCAAAAGACAGGCAGCAAGAGAGATAGTAGACTTCAGGCAAGGCTTCAGAGAGAAAGGGACAGCAGAGCACAGAGCTCTCAGGGTGTCCAAAGGAGGGAGGGGAGGGGGGCTTTTCAGCATTGAAAAGCTCAGTACAGTGAGGAGATGTGTGAGGGGAGTATCTGGGGATTTAGTTGAACCCCCCCCCCTGATGTCTCAGATCTTGTCTTTAGTTCTTTTTAAGTGGCCTCTTCAAGACACCTCAGAGATCTGCTTGCAGAGAAAGTCCGGTCAAACAGAGAAAGGGAGAAAGTTTTAGATAAAAGAGGCTAGTTGATGCAGCCGCAGTGTGAACGTGTTGCACACCTCAACTAGTCACACCTGTGGAGAAAAAACTACCTCGGCTTTAAGTAATACTACCAAACAAACCCCAATGTCAAGTATCAGATTACCCATTGCTCATTTAGGAGGTGTGCATTCAAAGAAAAGAGATACTGGGCAGATGTGTGTGTTCTATGAGAACCGTAGGTTCTGCTGTGAGAAACTTGTTAAAGATGAGATCTTTGGGTGTAAACGTTGCTGTGACCGCAACTCATACTAAAGCATAGCATTGTCTTTCATTTTAGGATGTATGGGTTTTGTCATGTGAAAATAAGTTTTATTTTGCAGTAGTACTAAATAAATACTTTTGAGAAGTTCTGTTTCCGGGTAGGGGACGGGGAATTACAAATGTACTTTTTTTTTTGTTGCTAAGGGTGACTTTCAGTTTGAGGATGTAGATTGGACTTTAACAGCCCCGCCCTGCATCTAATGCCAACTCCCAGACGTCACAGAAGCTATCTGTATTCTGGCACCACAATATATGTGTCCCCCAAGGAGAAGAGGTCTTTATTTTCTTTTGTTTTTGTCCATGATAGCTGGCCAGTGATAAGTGAGAGCCAGCATTCTATTGGTACATTGTAATCAAAGAGAGTCATGAAAGGACAAATGCAGATTAAAGAATTAAATTTACAGTTATAGGTAGGGTTTCTTATGTTAAGATACGGTATGAAGTCTGAGGTAGGATAGGACACAGCCATGAGATGCTTCTGTAATAGGAACATAGGATTTATTTTTTCTGTAATGAGGCCCCTGGAATGTAAATACAGCCCATCCTGTTGAGTAGCCCAAACGTCTCCCACAAACAAGTCTGATGGCTTTTTGATTTTCTTCCCGACGGCCCTGCCTTTGATACCCACCTTTACAGACCCTCCTCCTCCCACCCAGGTTTTTATCTGAGGGCCAATGGCTGCCTTCCTTCCACTGTCCACCGGCACAAAGGGCTTTTAATGGCCTTTGGCATGTGGCTCACTGAGGACAGGAGACTGACCCATCCCCTCCCAACATACCCACATTCACAAAACCCACATATAGCTACATACAAGCTTTCCATCTCAGTCATTTGTGTCCTAAAAAAGGTAAAACAAGGTTGAACAGGATCAACAAAACCCAGACAGTCAGCAACAGCTTGAGGAAGCGATATAGGGTTGTATTTGTGCCAAAACTATGTCAAATGTCAACTGAACATGTGATGAAACATTGTCTATTCAACTTTGTTCTGTACTTTGGTTGTTACAAAAATACTTTGACTATTTGATTGTCTATGTCGATTGCTCAGCTGACAAAACATGTCTGAGTCAATTACATTTTAAACTGTACTTCTCTTGTCTTGGTGCACTCCCTGTCATTTGTCTGTGTTGTTATACATTTTCATCCTGATGTGTTGTTTGACTGGCGTCTGCTTTTCCAACCCCGTTAAAATGAAATTACAGCCACTTCCGTATGAATAATAATCCTCAACACACCGTTTTAGTTAATCTTATTTGGAATTGTCCGCCCCAATTGCTTGAGATCTGGCCAATGAAAGCGCTTGAGTGCTACGCAGGGCGAGACTTGCTGATTTGGCAAGTCAAAATCTACATATAAATGTAGACTGACTTCATTTGGTAAAACACAAAACAAACAAAAACAGCAATATCCAACATTTGGACCTTTGTTGCATCTCTCTCCCTCATTTACTGTCTTTTTCTAAAATCCCCAATCAAAAGCATTAAATGTCCAGAAAAAAAAAGGATTTTTTAAATCTTATTATTGAGTGTATACAATGACAAGCAGAAAAGGAAACAAAGTCATTTTCACATGTGGTAAAAACGTTGTTTTTTTCCAGTCCTTGGTCTGCATGTACAAATATCTATAAAAAGTGAACACATTCACTCTTTGTATGTACATTTTGCAGCACAAAGTTAACTTGGGACCGACAAGAGGACAGAGAGGAAAGAGAGACGATACAAGATAGTGATATTTACCACCTACACATCCACCATTATAGTCCGTCACCTCCATTTCATTTAAGTGCTCATAAATCACTTTTCCTGTACATTGCTCCTCCAGCAGCAGGATGCATACCTACCAGAGGCTGTATAATTCATCAAAGCATTGCCATGATTCAAACACAGTACAGTCAAACCATGCAAACAGACATCATCAAGTACTTCATTTTCATAAATATTGATATTCTATAATCTTAAAATCTTTATGTGCAGCTTATATGAAGGAATAAAATGAGCAACACCGTCTTGTGTTGTGCTTGGGAGTTTTTACAGAGGTATCAGAGATCTGATTTTAAACATTTCCTGGGTATCTGTTAGGAAAGTGGTGTAGTCACCACCTATGAATGACAAAACAAGGGAGAGCACATATTTCTATGTATGTTTGTTGTACACATGTCTGCTATTGTATCACATTCTTTGGAAATAGCTGCAGAAATGAAGGAAAGTAACAAAAGTGGAGGAAAAACTCTTAACTTAAGAGGTTAACATTAAACCGGACCAAACCCCTATAGGGACATATCTGGGAGGCACTGAAAACCTTATGTTAAAAGAAAGGAACGCTCCAAAAAAGTGACAGAAATAAATGAATAAGGAATCCAACATTTATAGTATTAAAAGCCATTCTCAGAGGCAGATATAGTAAAGGGCAGACAAGAAAACAATCATTTTAAATCACCTCCTCTGCCAGGATCCTCTGTTTCTATGCATGCAGTGTGAGATCAAGTGGTTTCTTCCAGAGAAGTGGCTTGTAAGCCTGTGTGTATTTATGTTCGGTGTAAAGTGTTCAGCATTCACTTGTGATTCCCCTGATAATCTAAAGTCGTGTCATCAAACAGAGGATTCTTCACTTCCATCTCTCCAGTCTGTCAAGGATGGAAGAAAATTAACTTTTAGTAAATAAACAACATCAGAAATTATTAGAAGTGTGTGTTTGTGTGTGTGTGTGTGTGTGTGTGTGTGTGTGTGTGTGTGTGTGCGCGTGCTTCTACCCACCGGGGCAAGTCCAGGGCACTCGTACACTGTAAAGTCTCCTCCCACTTCCTCCTCATCTGATGTGACCTCAGTGTCAGGAACTTTCTGCTCAGGTTTGTTACTGAAGATTTAAAAAAAAAAAAAAGAAAAAAAAAAAGACAGCAAAAAGGTGAGATGATGTGGTTGGACATGAGAGACAAGAAACAAAAAAACAGAAAGGGAGGGAGTGAGTAGCAGAGAAAGAGTAAAAAAAACTAAACACAAAAAACACTTACTTTCCCATTGAGAGCATCTGCTGTTTCTGATGTTGGTAGTGATACATTTGTGCACTGTGGGCCAGAGTCTTATCGCCGATCTGAAGACACAACACAAGAAGGTGGATGACATGTATGAAAACGCTTCTGTGCAAAATCACATCTTGTGGTTATTGCAGAAGAAGCGGTGAGATAGAAACCAAAAGACGCTCTAACAATAGCTGTTAGGTGAAACCATGCACTTACCGAAGAACCGTTAGCTGTGGCAGGGGGCACGCCTGCCCCTCCGAAAGCTGGGTAGTCCACCTTCTGAGCCAGACGCGATTTTTTCTGCAACCTGTAGGAGGGCATCGTGAATCTGAGTCTCCTGCAACACTTTTAGGCAATACTGAGGGCTGTTTCCCGCATCTGGCAATAAATCATCCTTTATCTATTTTTTATTTTTAAATTTGATTTAGAATTCATTTTCCAAACATTAAGTCCTTACAGTCCATACACACAAAACTATACATGAACAAATACAAATGACATAATACGAAAGCAAGCACGAAAGTAATTATCTTAACATAATCAAATCGAAAGACAAGAAGTAAAGAAGTGACCGACCTTAAATCATCCTTTCACCTAAACTCAGAGATCCTATCACATAAACTGGTTTGTTATACAATTGAATCTCACTAATACAAACTCAGATTGGTCTTTATATTGTATTTAATTTGGTTTGCAAAAAGACCAACTTTAGCTTGCATTCCATATGAATTTAGGTGTTCAGACTTACTTGATGTAACACGCGGTTGCCAGGATCACTGCCACAACGCCCACCACCACACACAGCGAGATCATAACTACAGGTACAACACAAGAAAAAAGAAGAGGGGAGCTGAGCATGTTCAGGATTATAAAATGAGCAATTGACTACCCTGCTGAGACATTTCTTATAGGTGCTATATATAGTTATATCTTAGCTTATTTGCTGATTATGGGTTGTTATGGTCATCTTGGCTAAAATTATATGTGATAAACACAAGACGCAATAAACCCACTGGGATGAAAGGAATTAACTTTTTTCTTATGGGACAAATGTAGAACAAAAGTGATAAATCTTACTGGCGAACATCCAGTCAACAGGCACCAAACTGCTTAACAAGATGAGAGCTGACAAAATTACCCAAATTTTAACAACCTATAACTGGATTACATTTCTATCCACCGTCTGTTTATATTAGTATCTCGTACCAGCAATGAATTCTCCAGCATCAGGCTTTCACTTCCTGGGTGCAGTCAAACCTTCTGACCTGTGCTGGAAACAGGAGAATCATACTCACTGACAATAATGTTGTCATTTTTGGATGCTGGCACAGCGATTGGACCGGCGTGGCCCTCCCCCCGAATGGCCTTGGGCTGGGGGGTTGGTGTGTCAGAATGGGCAAAAACTACAGGGCGGGGGGCCGTAGTGGGAGTAGTCACGTTTTCTATCGAGAGCCGATCCTGGCTTTTCTGTTTGTGTTTGGAGGCATCGGTTTGGATTTTTTTAACATCTGTCTGGGAGGTGACGGCCGCTGGAGAGATTAAGGGAGACACACACAGAGATAGTAGTCATAATCAAAGGCTACCATGAGGGAAACGACACAATGTCTGACGGAGATTAAAAAATAATCACTCTCTATACTAGAAGAAGTTGAAGTAAACTCAAAACAGGAAGTGATGTGATTGTATTTCCGTTTTAAAAATTGCTCTTGGGGCTCTTACCAGGATGTTTGGAGTGCTTTTTTGGCGGTCTGATCTCTGTCACTTCTTGTTTTTCGATGACAGAGTGAAGGTAATCAATCTCTTCATCCACGTTAGGGTAGAATGTCACTTTACCTAAAGAACAGACAAGATTCAAAATTTCACTGATCAACTTCAACATATATTAAGCTGTCTTCAATTGTTTTTAAGTATAAGATAAAAAATAAAGAAAAAAAGGCTACAGAAAATCCAGATTTGACAAAATGTGTCGGTGACAGTGACACAAGAGGCTTCTTAATATAAACAACGCCACCTTCATTCATGCACATAACATACAAATCAGTTAGTAACTACCGACAGTAACTTCATGTGAATCATTAAAAACGAAATGCTTTAACGATGATATAGTTATAATAGTTGCAGATCACTAATCAACAAATCAGAAGTTGTTGTCCCTAGTCAAATCCTGTTAGCTTGAGGTTGGGCTTTTCTAGGTCGGGAAAACATTTTGCAGCTTGTCCACTTACATGACTGTAGGTAATGTTTAACTATTGCATGTAAGAAAGGTAGAGACAGAGAACATACATATGGCTTAGGCATGCATGTATATATTGGTTTTTCGGGGTCTTGCCTCTGAAGTGATGAACGGGGAGTGTGCCCATGACTGTTGTTTGTTTGTTGACCGATAAAAAAAGGAGACAATACTAAACTGTTGTTAACAGCCCTTGAGGCCAGACAGTGAGCCACATTCCTACAGTACTGTTGGGATCTCCTAGGCGACGAGGGCCGATAGTCTGTGTGTGGCCGGGGGAGGAAGCACTGCAGGGGTCCGGAGCAATCACCCAAACATTGGCTTCACTGGGCTTCAGTCGCTACATTCACAATAGATCCCATAGCTCACTTCTAATTGGCGGTGATCAAAGTGCAATTTCCCTCTATAAAGTTACCCTGCAATATATCAAATTATAAGTATTTGGCCTCAAAACTGTAGAGGCGGCAAGATCATGACAACACAAGTTGAGAATACAAAAAGCACTAAAATGCCTAAGGTGCTTGCATAAAAAAAAGTTCATTTTTGCAGATCACGCTATCATCCATTCAGTATCCCGGACTAATGCATGTACAGTTCTTTGGTATACATAAGATCCATGAAGAAACCAGTGCGGGAAAATAAATTACCAATGCCAGTAAATCTATCAAAACAAATGCGTTATTACACATTTTTACAACCACCTACATTACATTAATGATTACAGTGTCACTTTCACTCCAGAAGGCTGGCCATCTGGCTGAGCTAATGTGTATGATATGACATGCTAGCACTTTCACTGTCTGCTTTGTTATTTTCTTACCCTCCTCCACTAATGGCCATTTAGTGCACTCCATAGCAGGTTTCTGTGGAGGCGGGATGCCCCATCTGTACTTTGCAGGTGGCTAAGAGCTCCAACCGTGTCCGAGTGCTGGCCAGGAGGCCATGTGGTTACACAGGTTTGAATTTGAGAGGAGATTAAAAAAAATCAAAGATGAGATATTTACTGATTGTAATTTTAAACTGTAGATTGATTTAAAATATGCAAGAAAATAGTTAAAGTGGATGAGCAGTATGTATGTATGTATGTATGTATGTATAGGGATAAACTCCAGGATCCTACCTAGGCTGATAATTCACCTACAAAAAAGGTCATTGTGTGTATGTGTGTGGTTTGTCACACACTGACTAAGCATGCACACCTCTACTTGAGTAAGAGTTTTGTCACCGGCTTGATAATGACCCATAACCTCTTGAGAAACACCCAGGGGGCAGTTGGGTACAACAAACAAACACTAAACAGCTCAACAGGGATTGCGGTTCACACACATCTGTGCTGTTCTATTTTCCCACTTCAAAAACATTCGCATTTCTTCCTCCCCCAAACCACATGCATGCACACACTCTCCCTTCCTGCCACCCTTGTCCTTGTTTAAAAACTCTAAATTGGACAGATTTCACAGATCTCGTCAGATATTTTGTAATTGTTGGCAAAAATTTGTGTGGAAATTGCTACATTTACTGTGACGTAATTATACAGTATATCCTAACACTAAAAAAAAAGGAATCCTTACAGCTGAAAAATTTAAATCCTTTCAGATGAGTCTATTTTTTTATATTTTGCACCAAAAACGTGCAGGCAAAAATATCTATCCTCTATCTTTTATATTGTTGATATTTTGTTAATCAACTCATAATTTCAGTGTTGCAACAAAGAACTTCCTTGAATTCAAATCACCACATGACCAGTTTGACGAGTCACCATGTTGAGTTCTTCAAAGAAGGGCAAGTTGTAAGTGTTTACAGCGCCTCGCCTTCCCAGTGAGCATGTCCTCAGTCCTGTCCACAGATCATTGATATATACAGTGTGTCCTGCTGCCCTCTAGTGGAACACTTCATTTGTGGTGTATGTAGAAGGAAGAGAGAAACAGTTGGGGAGACTACAGGTCTGACTGATTCTCCTTACCGCCTTGACTGCTAAGAAAACACTAAAGGGGTCTGACTCTTTCAGATCTTTCCATTTCGCTGATCTTTCCACAGTAGTTGGAGGAAAAGTGTTATAGACCATTAAAAGGAAACAGACCAAAAAGGTATTTTTTAAGTAGTTTTTAGTATGAGGGAGTGGTGGGATTAAAATCAACAACCGTAAATCTTACATAACCCAGTAGTGATATCAGATGGTGATCACATTCATTTTAACAGTTTGAATGCAGTGCACCTTGTTTTTTAAAATTGTTATTGGTTTTATTTTCATAAATGTCTGGGTCATCATGATTAGGTATCAAGAAGTACATAAAATAAAAGGCAAAACACATGTTTTGTTATGTTTTTTTTTTAACATACTATGCTTCCCTCAATACTTATTATTGATTATACCGTCCCCCCCCTACACACCCACATTACTTGCCCCAACCAACCCTACCATGTGCCCACCTCCGTCTCCATTTACCTTCGTACCCCGCCCATTGCTGGTCTTCATTCAAGACAGGTGCCCCCCACCCCTTTTATTATTTTATCAAAATAAATTAAATATAATATCTTATTATACAGTATAATATATATCAATAGAATATATTAAATATTAATGACATGCTCTAGAGGGAATTACATTATTATTTTTCTTGTCCTCTGACATTGATCTATCAATACACAGATAATACTTTTTTGGTTAGTATATCCAAATCTCTATGTTCTCCCAAGTCTTCTTAATTCCTTTGCAGTACCCAAAGGCGTGCATGAGGGAATCACCATACAGGTTACATTTTTAACATATCTGATGATGTGTTATCAAAAACGTTTATTTTATCTCTAGTAAAATATGTTCTTGTCATTATCCTCAACTGTATTAGTTGCAGATTTTTGTTAACAGTTAATTTGAATGTTGGTAACACGCTTTCTTTCCATTTGTCTTTAGGTCTTCCTTCCACTTATTGTATATACTTTGTACTAATGTATCACTGCTTTCCAAGCTTATCAGTAAATTGTACATAGAATCAATTAGCCTCATTTTTTGTTGCTTTGGCTTAAAATGTTAGACAATTCAGGGCTAATGTTCTTTTCCAAGTCAAAATTGCAAGTAATCCAGTTTTTCAGTTGTATATACTTACATCATTCTCTATCTTTTAAGTAATATTTGCTTCTGGGCTACAGACCTGCCTTTAGCACATACACAATTTAACTGCTGTCTGTGTGGTTCTGTACATGGCTTCAAGGCATACTGTATGTTTACCAATGGCAGCGCACGCCTCAATGTCAAATACAAGCAGGTCCTACTTCCAATAAAAAGTGCTACATGCCTCACTTGTTTACTTATCCTGCACTCTGAGTAAGGTATGTGAAATATTAGACATTTTCATGTTACTGTTTTGTTGTTTTTATAACATAAAAATCATGCTACTGTGCCTTATATTTTAGAAAATCCAGGATGTTTGTAAGGTTCTGATATACTGTAACAATATATATTTTGCTTTATAGTATTTGTTTATATTTGTCTTGTGTTGGACACCAGGGCCTGTACTATGAATCAACATGCCCTGGATTTATTTCAGCTATCTGGCTTTACCTAACAACCGTGGTCACGCATAACCTGTGTGACGATGGTGGTCATCAACAAGTTCAATCAACCCAGGGTTTCCCAATGCAGCGGCGCACACATTCATATAAAACAGGCAATGTTTGCACAGCATGGCCAATCGCAAACATCTACCAGGGTTGCATAGTTTATGTAAGAAGACAAAACTATAATACTACACAAATATGAAGAACACAGACAGTTTGATAGGCAAAATGCGGGTAGGAAAGCTGGCAAAAAATAAATAGCAGAATAGCAACGCTTATCAATATCACTTGCCCATCAGTCAGTCACAAGATCTGACTATAATTACACTTGTGTTTCCATTAACCTTTGTGTGTGAATGAGAACAAGAAAAGAAAAGAGAGTGAATGTAGTGACTTATTCTGGGGGTGCAGGCAAATCGTGCGTCCGAATCAAAAGTTTTGACAATGTGTAGATTCCACGGTTTGGTAAGTGCACAAAACTTCAAAGATAACTAGTTGTTTAGTCCTCAAAACACAGCCATCATATTTCCTCTCAAGTGACAGCAGAGGGACTTCTGAGGTGTAATCTGCAGTGAGTAATGCTGCCAACTACCAAGGCAACAGCTAGACTGCAGCTTTATATTGTGTGTTGATGCATTAAGAGATGTGCGCGTCTACGGACAAACCAAGTAAACCACACTGAGTAAAATCAAAGTAATTTCATCTGTTCATGTCAACATTTTATTTGTGTGTCTGTGTGTATATGTGTGCATGTGAGTGTGAAAAAGAGACTGAGTTGGTCTACCATGCAGATCACTGGGTTCTGTGATCTCTTGGGGATTTATGTAACCACCAGGGAGCTTAAGCTGAGGCCTAGGGTGAGCTGGAACACCACACAAACAACACCATCACATGTGAGATACATTCCACAATCCAAATATGAATAACTTGTCAAGTTGTATTATCATATCAGTGGGCTGCAAAAAGAAAAATAGCCTATTTTCTTCTGCATGATGGGACCTCTCTCTCTCTAATACATCCTCACACTTATCTCCTTCTCATGTTTACTTCTCCCACTAAAGCTGCCACTAATAATTTGTGCCAAGTTTATATCCTCTCCTGCCACACACCTATCTAAATTATTACACACACACACACACACACACACACACACACACACACACACACACACACACACACACA
>NC_048422.1:11810507-11812772 GCF_013103735.1 Etheostoma cragini
GTGTGTGTGTGTGTGTGTGTGTGTGTGTGTGTGTGTTGCAGACACAACAGGGGCTGGGGCGGATTATAAACACAGAGGTTTAGGCCGCACCATAGTTGTCATAGATATAGATGGGAGGAGGAGGGAGAGCGAGGACCAAAACAAGGACGAAGAGATAAGAGAAATGGACAAGATGGGAGCGAATTGAGATCAGTGAGCAACTAAAAAGAAGGAAGAATAAAGAGATCAAACTAAGATTGACAGGGGAGGAGGAGAGCACAGAATCAATAGGCAACTAAGAGAAAGAGGTGGAGGGGAAGAGAGTTGTGAGCAACAGGATGCAGAGATCAACGGAAACTAAAAGAGGCAGTGACAAAGACTTAACATCAAGTGAAGATGTTAAGGAAAGCAGAGAAAGAACGGCAGTGAGTCAGTCAGTACATTTACATAGACTCTTGTTGTAACTTCCATTTAAAGCAGTGTTCCCCAACCACCAAAATAACATTATTTCCGTTTAATTGATTATCAGAGTCCGAAAGATGTTTTAATTTGAAAAAATGACCGGATTCTCTTCAGTCTCTCCTCTTGACACGTCATGTGATATTTACTCGCAAATTTGCTAATAAATGAGTAAACACATGTCTTTGCAGAGCGTTTTTGGCTCAGGGTAAAAGGCCCGCCGAGGAGGAGACAGAAAAGGAGCCTACAACTTGAAAGAAAAAGAAATGCAACAGACAAAACCGGGAGTCCTACTTTAAATACGGATTCATTGCAACAGGCAATTCTCATGTGCCGAGCCCACTCTGCATAATGTGTGGCGACAAGGTAGCAAATAAGGCAATGAAGCCTTCAAAACATCTTCGGCACATGGAGACCAAGCACCCCGATTTTTTTTGCCGTGACAGTAATCAAAAACAAAATCACTGAATAAACTGGACATAAGTAACTTTGGGTATCACGGTTTGGGTATCACAGTTACTCCCAGATGGGGCCGTGTGGTTGCACAGAAACACTGATACATTGTTAAGCTAAATTGTGTTTTTAATTCATTTTAAATTTGTTTTCATTATGGCGTTTTCCACTTCATGGCACATCCTCGACTCGCCTCTACTCGCCTTTTTTGTTTTTCCATTATGAGAAATAGTCCCTGGTACCTGCTAACTTTTTTTAGTACTTCCTCAGCCAAGGTTCCAAGTGAGCTGAGGCGATGAAAAGCTGCAGACTACTGATTGGTTGGAGAGAATCATCACTAATAACTGTGTCATCCTCGCTAGCGACAGACGGGGGCTGTCCTGAATTTTTTTTACTTTAAAGCTTAAAGTGGCTATACGTAACTTTAAATTTACTTTTACTTTGTCAAGCAAAATATTTTCTGTGTTTGTATTCAGAAAACATTAGCTATAACAATATGTTTGTGGAATTATTTTCTCCATTATTTGCTTTGTCTATGAAAGGTGGCTTCTTCCAATACCTTGATTTTTCTGACCTGAAAAAAAAAATTCATAGATTTGAAATCGAAAATAAATCTATTTCTTTGTAGTGTTAGATGTTTGCCTGCAGGGTACGAGGCATCCATTTCACATACAATGACCTAATTTTACCATAACAAGATATTTGTGTGCATTTAAATGCTCTGAATGAGCTAGTCGGATAGTGTGAGTGAAAGAAAATCAGAGGAAGGGCGTCTTCTCTGACTTTATTTCAGTTATCACTTATCAGTTCAGTTCACCAAGGGGAACCAACCTCACCTGAAGTACTAAACATGTGAAAAGTTTAAGTTTCAGCTTTTAATGTGATCAAATGAAAAATGAGCTTGTGTGTGCATAGTGAATGCAAAGCTACGTGAGTGTGTTTGTGTGTGAAATGTTTGTACATTTCATACCATGCTGACGATGTCCATTCCTCACCAGGCAGCGTCCTTCTTCATTCTCTTCCAATGGGGAGAGGCAAGGGCCACACTGTGAGGAGCCAGGCCTACAGAAGTGGCGTCCCTCCCTGGCACAGTCTATGTGATGGGGGCACTTACTGCCAGCTGTGTGAGAGAGCGTGACAACAACAGTTTCATTAGTCTCCCAACCACATAATCGGGATAAAGAAATAATGTTTGGACAGTTAAAAAAGTACATTTTGAATCATTTTCTGCATTTCACAATGTGGTGGGCCCCACCTGTTCGACAAGCCGAGTCAGGGCAAACCACTTGGCCTGATTACTGCCCGTTTGGAACAAAAACAACACACACACACACACACACACACACACACACACACACACACACACACACACAC
>NC_048422.1:11812997-11901058 GCF_013103735.1 Etheostoma cragini
ACACACACACACACACACACACACACACACACACACACACACACACACACACACACACACACACACAAGGTGTTTGGTAGCAGAGGGCACGTTGAGACCCGGGGCGCTGTCAGATAATGAGCCAGGCAGAGCGACACAGCCGTCCAGCTAAAGGTGAACGGCACAGTGGGTGTTGATACTGACATAACAGACTAGAGGTGATATAAGGGGGGCGGAAATCTGGATTTTTATTTTTTATGATAATGAGTTTTAAAAGGTCAGTTGTTCGAGTCTATAGGTGACAGAACAGTGTTGTTATAAAAAGGGTTGAGCCTGCTTATAAGTATATACAATAACATAATATATACAATAAGCCAGCTGTGGCTCAGCGAGCCACAGCTGGCTTATTGTTAATATAAATTATTTAAAAATTAAAATAAAAACAAAACAATATTGAAAACCTTTTATTTTTTGGTTTTTCAACAGAGTGCAGTTGTTCCTCTTTTTTGCTACATGAAAGAAGAAAATTACACATGACAGCTGATTGCTGAGGGAGAAGTCTCAATGACCTCCATGGCAACAAGGCCAGTAACATCAGGAGTGCATGTGCAGTGTTGCAGAGATGAAGAGCAGATAGAAGACAGGGCAGGTGGGCGGGCAGTTGTATCTGTATACAGGTTTTTTGTGTACATTTTGTCTAAAAGATAAATAAATAAATAAATAAATCCACCATAGGTGTTAACTATAACAGAATTTCTGTAATTTTTTTTCCAATTTCGGATCCACAAAATCTAATCTTATGTAATTAAATCTGATAGAAATCCTAAAACCATAGCTGAACTTAAAGAAAAAAAATTCAATAGTATATCGCTAAAATTGGCAAAACCTACAATCCTGGAAACTAAACCGTTGAAGAAATAATAATGCAAATGTTGATCTTCCAGCATCACAAGTGGGAAAACACTACGGATAAATAAGACATACACATTACACACCCATGCAAACACACGCAATATGACAAGTCTATATATCATCACAACCCCCAAGGGAAATGGACACACACATCTACATCTTCTCACAACTGGTCTGCCTCAGGGATTGAGCACTGGAGTGTTTAATCTGAGAAGCTTTGTTTTTGTGTGTGTGTCAAAGACAAAGAAAGAGCTAAAGGATTGGGATGTTTGTAAATCATCAGTAGCAGAGGGCCAACGGTTTATTCACCGTTGTACAGTAATTATGGGTAGAAAGCTTACTAACCAAGACCAAGAGACACACTAACATGCAGGTAGACAACTCACTGAGCGTCTTAGATCGTTGGTTGTTGTTTTTAGTCACGCTGTCTTTTCCCACGGCTTGGCAACAACTCTGTCCCCTCTACGTTTATTCATGCCTCACCTGCTCTGCCCCGTTGCCAAGTTATTCCACATCCCTTTAGTGTGACTCAAGTGCCATGCCCCCTCATTCTTGATTTCATCAAAAATAGTTCACCTGACAAAAAAAACATCCAATAATCTCTCACTTAAATGTGATTTGGGCCAAGGTGGCCCAAGCTGTTTGAAATGGATCCGTTTATACTTCATCAATAGTTAGGTTATATCCAAATTGATGTACTGGTAGATCTCCCCTTTTTTGAGGGATTGTTTGGAAAAGGGAATTGCCACACTGGGGGATCTACTGTATATCTCTGTGGCGTATTCAAATCCTTTGAGAATGTGGTACAGCAATTTGGAATCCCTAGGTTTGATATTTTTAGATATTTGCAACATTTCCATCGGTTACTTTTTGAATCCAGTTCTTCAGCCCCCCAAAAAACACCAGAATGTTTAGATACGTTGTTGTTGACATATAGAAAAAAGGTCTTGATGCAGAACCTGGGGGATGGAGCCTGGTCAGCCTTCAAGAACACAGTTATGTTCATGTTGTGAATCGTATGTTTTGTATGCCGTTTGAAAATTGAATAAAAAGAAATACGTTTAACCCTGTCCATTGTTTTCCCTCCCCTTCTCCCTCAGTTGTTGAGGCTTCTATTTGTACATGCCACATGGTTGCTATTTATTTTCCCTCCTCAGGTATCAAACCTTTGTCTGATCTTGTTCACGTGTCCTTGTTGATTTTCTTCAACCTCCATGACATAAGAGAAGAATAAAATGTCAATGGAAATCTGGAAACCTGTGTGTAGAGGAATTAAGTCTTGGGCATTTGTATGTCATAAGACTATGCAGGACTTAAAAAAAAATGCAGATTCAATTCATTGTTCTTTTCTTCTTTTCTAGTTTTCTTTCTTAAATCCAATCACAAATGTAACTACAGACTACGCTTTATTCTAAAGTGACTCTCCACTAACTTGGTTATTTAAAAAAAATGAGTAACCAATCCTTGACCCTAGACAATTTAGAATACATTGTGTCAGATATGTGCGTTTGCTAGTTTGTTAGTATGGGTGCATTTTGTAAGGGCTTACTCAGAATGTTTAATATTATGTTCAATGCATTACAAGGACGACGCTTCATATTATGATTAACACATTACAAGGACAACATAACAAGACCAAACTGGCTCTTTGTCAGTGTCAGTCTTTTGAAAGATTCTTTGTACAGAAGGAATAATTTGTCACGTATTAGGCTGCATTTATTCACTGCATTATGAAATGCTGTCAGTTTCACCGATTTTTTTTTTTTTTAAGAAAAGAGATGGACAAATGCTTTAGTCTCAGACTTTTTTCTGTAGACATACACACAATAATACACATGTGCTATCCTTTAAATGTCAGACAGCCATTAATGACAAGAGCTCTGGAGTAAATGTGTCAATAGTAAAAAGGAAGATATACCTACGCCTCAGAATCACAGAGTGTATTAAGATATTGGGGTAATAATTTAGCAATGTTCCATTGCAAGAGACTGTAGCTCAATTGGATTGCTGAATCATTTAATGTATTTGTCCCAAACCTACATATCATGCACAAAAAAGACAGATTGCAAATTCTGGCAATCTGTCTGGCATTTAAATGAATGACTGGTGTCTAAGACAAAAAAGGAAGAGGTTTTTAAAACCCATTATGAAGGCGATAAAGCAATGCCCTCTATATTTAAAAAACAAATGGCTGTTTTTATTATCATTGAGCTAGCAATCATTGAGCTAACACACACACACACACACACACACACACACACACACACACACACACACACACACACACACACACACACACACACACACACACACACACACACACACACACACACACACACACACACACACACACACACACACACACACACACACACACACACACACACACACACACACACACACACACACACACACACACACACACACACACACACACACGCTTCAATATTAAAATGTGAGGCATTGCATCGGTGAGAAAAAGAAAAGCACGGGTGAATATCAGGGGTGAATTGCGGTCAAATCCAGCAGAAACTGCATTCATTACCATTCACCAACAGTTCAATTAAATCTTTTTGTTCTAACCACGATAATATGATTTTGGTGCACCAGAAGATTTAATCATTATAATTTGACCAAACTCACAAATACATAATGGCACTTTTTTTCCCCCAAACACAGCTGAACCAATGAAGATGCTCATCACTGATAATTATATGACAAAAGCAGCTCAAATCTATCTACCAGGATAACAAAGAAGCCACAGAAGTGAATGTCAAGTGGCCATAGGAGGGTGGCCTTGCACCAACATGCCTCCCACACAGTACTGTTGCTAATTAGAGAGCTCAATCAAGGAGACAGGGGCAGAGAAGTACAAAACAAGAAACCAGCATAACTGACATGTTGGTGATGTAACTGACACTTTCCTGCAGTACATCAGGACGTTCGAGATCGGCAAAGACAGTGAAAAAACATGATGTAACTCAGGGACTCAGAAAGTAGACCTTGGAACAAGTGAAAATGACTTTCCTAACCATCGGCTGCTGCTGTTGCCAGGCTGTGTGCTCAGCCGCAGCTCTGCCAGGAAGAACCGAGAGGCAAACCGAGGCATTCTCACACAGCCTGATAAACACCTACACTCACGCAGAGACACACCGGCAAGCAAGGGAACACTCTCTTGTCTCCGTTAACCTGTGCTCCTTCAAGCTGTTCTACAGATACAATAACACAAATGCCACCCAATCTGTAATTGTGTGTGCATGTGAGAGAGATTTAGAGAGGAAGTAGTAAATGGGTTGGCCAGGAGGGTCATACTCTCCCATTGTGTGCATTTCCTGGCCTTCTGATAACAGACAGGAAGTAAGACAAACACTCCAAAATCAAGTGGAAACTTAAGAGCTCTGCTTGGTGCTCTTCACTTGATATGTAACCACACGGTTTATGTCCATATGGATAAAGTGTGTGTATGAGTGCCCGTGTTTGTGTATGGCTTTTTGTGTAGCCATGCTGCTACGTTCCTGTTTATTCACCATGCCTCATTCCCAAATGACAAAAAACAAACAGATGCCAAGCAGCCTGTTTCTACTGCTTTGTTTTCACTGGCATTAGCTGAGACAAACACTGCTATTGTATCTGTGAGTTATAGAATTTAGACAATATGATATCAGGTTTTCCCCGCCATTAAGAGGTTTAGGTGCAGTACCAAGCCGTGTTGGGCAGCACCTAAGCCGAATGAAAGTAACTTCTTCACAGATCTAATGTTTGTATTCGGTCCCCAGCGGACTTCTTAAGCCAGTTTTGTCTTTAAGCTTCCATCCATCCATCCATCTTCATCCGCTTATCCGGTTTTAATTGATAAAAATCAAATTTTCTTGAGGAATGACGCCTAAACCCCTGTCCAAATACGTGCACTTACGTTTTCTACAAAGCTAGGGAAAAGACTGGATATGCTTTGTAAGCCATTAGACAACATAAATGTATCATTGTCAGAAATGTTGTCATACTGATTATACAGTGGCTGCTATACTTTTTTAACTCTGGCCAAGCATCATCTACTCAATCCAAGTGTGCAAACATGGGATTTGCTGAATAGAAACGCAATAAACGATATTGGACTATTTCTGATCAAAACGTAATTGACTCGTAGCTGTCTTAACACAATTTTTTGCATCAATGTGATCAAGTGTCATGTTTTTAGGGATTTATTTCAATAAGGAATTAGCCAGAAACTAAGTGTTCTGTCAGTTTATCTTATGTAAAAACAGAAAAGGTCAATATCATGAATTGATATAGTGATGAAAAAAATGACATACTGTAATACAAGGATTTTTCCATATTGCACTATACAAAATGTCCAATAAAATCTACTATGAATGAACAGACAAAAGATTATTTTACGATTGTTAAAAGAAAGCAGTATTAAGCGGTTCAAATAAAGGTGCCCAGAGGTTAACAAATTTAACAAAGCGCGTGAAAATAAAAAGCATGTTTGATAGACTGAAATGAAAACCGAGGCTATAGAAAGACAATAAGTTATGTCTTTCTTAGCTACTTCAGAGATAGAGAACAGTGTATTATAACAAAAAAATAGCACATTTTGTTCCTCAGCTTTGCTCAGCCAGGGCATTAAAAACAGTTAAGTCTTTAACAACATAGCGGAAAAAGCTGTCACGTCAACTTAAATAGCTTCACTTCTCAGAAAACAGCGTCTGAATTACATGACTAAATGTGTGGAAACTGTCTACCTTATCAGTTTCAGAGTAATAGTGTATAGTAGGTGTTAGGTTCCCACCACAATCTGATGCCATGACTACATGTAACATTTCTTGCAACACTTGGTGGAAAATGGGGGCATGACTAATCACCTGTTAACCACACACACACACACACACACACACACACACACACACACACACACACACACACACACACACACACACACACACACACACACACACACACACACACACACACACACACACACACACACACACACACACACACACACACACACACACACACACACACACACACACACACACACACACACACACACACACACACACACACACACACACACACACACACACTAAAGTTGAGGTGCTTATGTGAGTTGAGACATAAAGGTCCAACGAAAAAAACATCAAATAGTGTTGTCATCAACAATGAAATTCCAGTTTGTAGAAGGTGGAACAAGTCTTTGTTTTTTGCCTCTCCTGCTGCAGTTATGTCCCTACGGTCTTATCTCTCCTCCTCTCTGCCATTTATCTTTTCTGTTGCCGTTCCTTCTGTCATGTCAGACAATGACGAGTGTAACCCATTACATGGGGGATAATTACTGTGGAATTATCATTAGAGTGGAGCAGAGCAGCACACCCCGCAGCAAACAGAACGCAGTTAAAAGGATTTATACAATGGCAGCTAGTATGGGGCAAATAAAAGCTTCCTGATTCCCGATTGTATTTTTTCATTTTCTTTTTTATGGTCATCATGTTTCTGGCCCTCTGGCTGGTCCACTTGTTCTAAAAGTCTCTTATGCAAAAATAGAATTAAAAAAAAAACTAATTCAGTTCAGAGTATTTCTTTAATTGGATTGACCAATGTAAACAATTAGCCCAATTAGATTGGGCTAATTTGGTTTACAACAGTTTTCAATAGCAAACCTATTATTATTTTAACCAGTGTCTTGTTATCAAAAGTACTTGCTCCAGTACGTAAAACAGACCAGCGCTGATATTACCGGTGCTTCTCTTTAAATTAGGCAACGCAGACACTACCATTCCTGGTAAGGATGTGGCTACACACAAATGCAAACTTGCGCTTGTAACTGCTCTGTAAGTTGATTAATTGTGACCCTCTCATTTCCTGGAGAGGTCTGGTAGCCGAGAAACTCTCACATGAAGAAAATCAGAGAGAGAGAGAGAGAGAGAGAGAGAGAGAGAGAGAGAGAGAGAGAGAGAGAGAGAGAACGATGTGGCTTGAAGGAGCTACCACAGGAAAGCCTTGGCTGACCACTTGTTTTCTCAAAGACCACAATGGGGCATATCAATATCTTTCCTGGATGTTGCATAATTTCAATAATTGGTTGGTAATTTTCCCTTTCTCTCACTAAGAAAATCCCCTCAAAGACCACACAGGCTACCAAACAGATCTATATGAAACTTGTAAGCTATAAAATCCATATTCCACTAAATTACTTCCTGGAAGCAGTGAACTCACATACAATATCAAATCAAGTTATAAAAAAGGGAGATTTGATGATTTCCCATCAAAACCTTTTAGAGAGTGACCGGTTTAGCTCAGTCGGTAGCGCAGGCGTTTATACAGTAGAGGCTTACTTCCTGATGCAGCAGCCGCAGGTTTGACGCCGACCTGCGGCCCTTTGCTACATGTCATTTCCCCTCTCTTTCTCCCCTTTCATGTCTTCATCTGTCTTATGGATATAAAGGCTTAAAATTCCCAAAAATATCATCTATAAAAAAAAAGAAATCTATTATTTTTGGCAAATCTGACAAAATGACATCAAACCAATACCTGGTCTTTTAATAGCATACATACATACGTGGAACATGCATTTAATCTCCAGTCATATGAGGATACAAGTCATTATGTGTGAACTCTGTCATCTTCTAAGTGGTATCTCCCAGGGCAGCGTGTGTGTCGTTCCCCTTGACTATTCATTGCTCTCAATCCCTATTACAACGTACGCAGATGACTAATTTTGCCGCAGGGCAAAAAAAAAGGTGATTGAAAAACACTGCAGCCAGTGGCTGTGTGTATGTGTGTGTAACACTGAAGAGATTAATCCTGGTGGAGGACGAGGCCTGGGGGCAGAGTCTCAGCTCTATGTGGGTTTGGTGAATGACAAACCTGGCATTTAAACGTGGCAGCTCAACAATGGTCAGGTTGAATTAGAATATTGAGAAGTAAAGATGATATTCCTATGGGAAAATATGCTAAAATTAGAGCAGCAAGAACATGCAAATAAATCAGTTAAAAAAAAAAAGAAGAGACTTTCTGCTGCTAATTCGACGCGCCTCACTCAGCCTGAATTAAAAAACAAAGTCTGCATGTTAAAACGTAATTAATTCTGTATCTTTGCCAGAAGACTATATGTCATTTATGCAATCAATTGGGTTTATGGAGATTTTGGATTACTTCCATCAAAAGAACCAAATGTTCTATGAAAGCTTTCTGGCATATTTACACATGATGTGTCAATGTGTCGATGTGTTGCTGAATCAGCCACCTGATTATTATGCCCTTCATGCTGTTGTCACACTCCAGCAAAATCACCCTGAAACCTGACTCACTGGTTGCTCGGAATGTGCTTTTTTGAGGTTCTGTAGATGTCTCCAACATTTTCAACTGTCTTTATAAAGTCCCATTTACTTAAAAAGATGTGACTCCAATAGAATTTTTATGCAGCTACACAATGCAATCTGCTGTAATTACTTACTTCACCGTGGAGTGAACTAGGTGTTATTTTGCCTTGTTTTATTTCAATATAACATACTCAAACAATAGCCCACACACTGACACACTGTCACACATTGTTACAAACGAGCTGCGTTCAAACACAACAGGTGTTGAAACTGCATCTGACTAGAAAGATCCTTAGACAGCTGATGACACCGAACATTCCTTTCTGAACATGTAAACCAAGAGACACATTGGAGGCAACAGTACTGACAGCTTTGTCTGCCTCTCCATCTTGTCCAAAATTATGATTTTATTAGGACACTGGAAAACTACACTAGTGTTTTCCATGCAGTTTTGTTTTTTTTAGCACTTGAGAGAGAATCAATGATATTTGCATTGGTTGAATTTTGACAAAAAGTGGAATATCGTGACACTTCACAAATTTACCCTACATGGAAAAAAACAACAACACTGGCACTGCGTCACATTCTTTCCATCCTCTTTGTCTTGCACAAGCAAAATGAAGCTACAGGTGCTTTTGATTTCATGCACAGACTTTAAGGAACTGGACTGAACCATACCATGGATGTATTTATGTTTTGGTTCCAAAATATATATTTAAGGCTATAAATTCACACAAGCTTGTGTCCAGGTCAAGGCAGTAATGTTCAGTGTGAGGGCAGTTTGTGTGTGTGTGTGTGTGTGTGTGTGTGTGTGTGTGTGTGTGTGTGTATAAGATAAAGGCTAAAGATTACATGTGCGTCCAGCTGTTGGTGCTCCCACAGGGTTTCAGTGTTAAAACCTCAGAAGGAGATTATCTCCCCTGCACACATCAACAGCAATCATTGCCCCCCCAACACACACACACACACACACACACACACACACACACACACACACACACACACACACACAGTGTAGCCTACCCCTAGTGAGCATGCAAGGAAGGGAATCTGTATTTTTTCTTCTTTCCTTGTGTTCTTCTGTCACCCACTCAGAGGTATACGTATACTTGTCTAACCTGTCCAAAACATCCATCTGAATTAATGGGGTATCCCATACTAGCAAGCTAGCCTACTCTACCAACACCAAAACTAACACCTAAACAATAGAAAAGTATTTAAAACACACGTGTCACACTAAAACGCTCTTCAAATAAAAAGACCCTGTCGTGGTGTTTGTCACGAGCTCCTTAGTTAAATATGCCTCAGTAACAGGGAGACGGACAAATGAGCTTACACTTTTGAGGGTAATTGGTTTTTCTGGTGCTGGCTCTGTGTTTGTAAGGTGTGTTGTTTAAGGTGTGTATTTACCTGGGAGGCTAGCACTGACAGGGGCGAAACACAGAAGGAGCGTGGCGAGCAGCAGTAGCGAGGCCCGGCGCAGGCGTCCGTTCCGCGGGCTGGAGAGGAGCAGCATCCTTGAGGTCTTCTCGGGGACGGAGAACCGCAGACTGGGACGGAGTTTGATGTCATTCCCCCATTACTTCCGTTTGATTTTTATATTTTGTTTTTATGCGAGAAAGCGCAGTGTAACGTTACACACAGCGATAAGCAGAGCAGGTAGAAGCGGGACGCTGTCTGTGACACACTGCGTACTGTAATCCGTGGCGGTGCTAAAGATAGCGGAGCTTCAGGGAGGAGGGAGTGAGGGCGGGTGGGTGCGTATGTGTCCATGCTGCCTTCACGGTCTCCTCGTAAACTACTAAATGAAAAAGGACTTTTCACCACAGACTTGTGTTCTCCTTTTTAAATATTATTATGCGGTCACAGACTGGCATGGCAATCCATTAGCCTACCTGCAGGTTTTGTTGAATATTCTCAAAGTCGCTGTTGTGATTTCATGTCATTGAAAGATAAAGTAGAGTTGGTCCTTTTCTGTGGTTTCCTGTTTGTCACCACTAAAAAGAGAAAAACAACTATTTTCTTTAAAAACGATATAATCTGTTCTTTAGTGGGGGGAGTTTGTTCAGTTGTTGCATGGCGGCAAGTATGACAAACGTGTCATACAAAGCTATCCCTAAGACAACTGTGCAAACTCCATCCACTGAGACAGACCACAGAAAAAGCTCGTGAGCTTGAGTGTTACTTTGTTGATGTTGATGATGTTGTTGTTGTTTGTCAAAGTATTGTATCCAAGGTCTAGAATAGACTGTTACCAACAGGAAGCAAATGAGCTGAGAAGCTTATTGTAGGATGGCATTCAATTTGGGGTTAATAGACCTAATCTATCTATCCCTAACCCTATTTTCTACCAAAGGCAAACATGACACTTATAGAGTAAAAAATAAATACCAGTAAAAAAGTGCAAAAACAAAAAAATCATTTTTTTACTTGTTTTTTCTGTATGCATTAGTCTCCATTCTCATCATGCCAACTAAAAACATAAATGAAAATGCCCACCCTTAAATATAATCTTTATGCCTTTACCGTATGCTCAATATATATATATATATATATATATATATATATATATATATATATATATATATATATATGTGTGTGTGTGTGTGTGTGTGTGTGTGTGTGTGCACACAGAGTACAGGACAAAACTTTGAACCCACCTCCTCATTCAAAGAGTTTCCTTCATTTTTAGGACTATTTTCATTGTAGATTATCACTGAAGGCATCACAACTACGAATGAACACATGTGGAATTATGTACTTAACAAAAAAGGGTGAAATAACTGAAACAAATCTTATATTCTGGTTTCTTCTAAAAATTGGTTTTAAACATACGTTTGGTTACATGGTTTACATAATGCTAGGGATGTGCTGATAAAAATGGTTAATCTTTTTTTAATGCTGTTGAGTTTACAACAGTTTGTCAACCAACTAACCATTACACAATGCAGATTTGGCTGATAATAATCTAATGAAGATTGTGGTTCAAGGAGAAAGCTGATTAGCAAATATTGAATGTTTGGCCATTTTACAGAATGTAGCAGGTGCAGTAAAATTATGCTGCACAACATATGTTAAGATGAATACAAATCAAATAAGCAAACATCTTGTATAGTCTCTTTCTATTAACCAATTTTCTCTTTTCACAATACAGCCCAAATGGTGAATGGCAGCGGCTGACCAAACCAAACAAAGGCCAAAATTCAATGACCAGCAGAAACAAAAAACCTTTTAGGTGGCCACCATCACCTGCCAGTAGCTGTTTCTCTGTCAGTTATCAAAATAGACTACCACTAGTGGAATATATCTAAACAGACATTTATACTACTCAAAATAAAACTACAAACAATGTTTGTAAAACAACCTACCTCATTTATCATGTGGGAATCTATCAGTTAATTTAAAGGCATGTTAAGATTAATATCATAGATTATTGACCAACAGGAACTTCATACCCTCACAACTATCTGAATGTAATTCCACTATGCTATTAAAAATATGTATGTATGTGAATCAATTGCCCTTGTCAGCATCACCATGTCATTATCAGTGATCAACGTCATCATATGACTGTGCTATTCTGAGGTAGGTGGTCCCATCTGGCACAAAAGGTTCCATGGTCTGTCTCCTCTCCTCCTGACAATCAAACGAGAGACACATTCAGATAACACATTCAGTGTATTTACCAATACACAACTTGCTAATTTAAGGAAAGAGGCATTTTGGACATGATTAATCCTCAGGATTCTTCTTTGAATGCTTCATAGGAAAGACATACTGTTTCTGCATTAAATATAATTTTTAGAGAAGGAATACGTAAAAAGAATTGTGTTATTGATCAATCTTTTATGAAAAGCTTAAACTACAAAGAATCCTTTTCTTAATGAGCATACAGTGAAATAGAACATTCTATAGTCAAATTCCAGTCAAGCACAATCATAGGAATAAATAAATATTGCTCAGCCCGATATATTCCTCAGCTGCTGAAAATGCAATCATGTAATTCTAGGAAGCAGGAAAAAAAAGCTTAAAAGGTTTGATAATTGTGATTTCAAATGTATTTATGAGACTGCCTCAGCTCACAGTCTGAAACTAAAAACAGAGAAGATGTGAAACAGAAACAGGAGCCATTTTATGCATATCTTTTGGCACTTGACTTTCAGCCACTGATCAACAGAAACCTTAAAACGGTTGGAAAAAATGAAATTGCATAAAAAAATGATAAAAAGAATCCCCTACTTCTTGTCTGCAGTCCTTTTCTATGTGTGAACTGTTATAGTCCTGAGGTATACAGGTTGGCAAAGCCTCATAAAGGCTAAACAAAAAAACAAAAAAATGTCATGTTGGATTAAGACTGAAACTCAGCAGCATCAGGAACACATCCACTGTAAAAAAAACATATAATAAAACATACTCTGGCATTAAAAGTGTCTCCCCCCACGCAAACATCAACTCACATTTATTGTACCACAAAACACAACAAATTAGTAGTGAGAATGAAGTGAATATGAACAAACTAATCAAATAGTTATGCATCTCCCTAATTGATCCATAAAGTGATTACACATTAAAAAATGCCCTGAAATAGTTTTAGTTTGTGTAGAAAGTATGATAAAAGACAACTGTATCTATCGTACTTTAGAAACAATGTACAGAATTCAATTGGCCTTTCCAGTCTGACTCCTGCAATTTTAGATGATTTTCTGTTTAAGAAAAACTAAACCCTGTAGAATATTCCTTATTTAAGGTGGCTAAAACATTGCATGGTTTTACAATGTAAATGGGACGATAAATAACTGCAATCACTTTTTGCAAACACACACACAAAAAAATGAATCTGCCATGAACGATCATACCTGTGTTTCAAAGTGCATAGCAGTCCGGGACTGCAGGCCAACCTGTGATGCTCAAATGGGTCATCCTAGGAAACTGCATTCACGCTTGAAATTCCCTGAAGTTGCTTATAAGTACAAAATAAACTTCCCAAATTGGCCCCAGCTCATCTCCTTCATCTACTAACATTGTATTAGCTCAGTAGCTAACACCACCTACTGGCCAAGTAATAAATTCCGTTCACCATCACTGAATATTTAACAGTAGTTGTTCAAGTGAAAAGGTGCACTCTACAATAAAAACAAACTGCATTGCATAAAAGCCTAGCTGAGTACATGTTTTCCTCTAGGGTGAGGTCATTTCAAATTCTAGTAAATGATCGAAATCATTATCATCACGATCATCTTTTGTGAGCCTACAATAGCAACACTACAGGCTAGGTGTGGGCATGTTGACCTACAGCTTTTAGCTTCAACTGTCTAGTTTAGTCTCAGGACATCCCTCATTTCAGAGAGACCTGCACCATACAGAATAAAAGCCCCACTGCAAATCCGTCCAATGAATGTAGAACCATTTTTAGGTTTTCAAAATCGAGTTAGTTAGTTAGTGCTCCATGTCGGGCAGTGAAGGGCTCTGAGACACACGCCATTCAGAAACTAATGAGAGGTCGTAGTTGGCTGCTTTGGGATCAGCAGTGGTCAGGGATTTGCATCTGGTCCACTGTTAGAGTTTGCGTTTTGAGAGGAATCTGCTGAACCCAGTGCAGTCCTGTCATTCTCTGTTTCCTCGGAGCAGAACTGCTGCTGCGGATGTTGTTGTTGTCCTCTGAGCTCTTCTTCCTCCTCTTCCTTCAGAAGCATCTCCTGTTCCTCTAAGATAAACTCCAAGGTGGGTCTTCTGGATGATACTTCCTCCAGCTCCCCCTCTTCTGCCAGGTGGAGTTTGATGTTAATGCTGACAGGTTTTTCTGTCTTATCTGGACAATGAGGAGGAAAGGTCAATGGTATATGGAATTAGAACAAGAACAGAGAGAGTAACTAAGATTTGAAATTTGATATATTTTTTGTTAGCTGTGATCCCCCCCTGAATAATCAGTGCAAGCTGTAAGTTAAAGTTAGAAGTAATGAAAAACAGCCCAAAGCACCATTTTTGACCATAACAAAAATAAAGAATATTTATTTAATATTTTATTATCCTTTAATCTTCCTCCTTCTGCTCCTCACCATGTCCCAGCTGCCTCTCCTTGGGAAGCAACAGCACATCCACATTGTGATGTTCCTCCAGAGCTGCTGTGAGCAAGGCCCCCTCTTGGCTGAACAGGAAGACCAAAGGCAGGGTAATGTCTTCAGTGGAGTCGCCATCTCCAACCATCTGGAACAGGGGAGTTTCCTTGCTATTACTTCCCTCACGGTGGTCTGGGAAAGAGAATAAGGGAGCAGTGATTGGAAGGATTTCATTTCTTTGAGGTCCAGCCTTCAGTATTTGACAGTCTAATCTTTGAGTTTTAAGTTGGACTGTAAGAAAAAAAAAGTATTTTCTAGCTTCTCTGTTAATCATCTTCACCTATAAAGATGACTCCAATGGCTCCTGCTTCCTGCAGCCAACGAGCTTTTACAGCAAACATGCAGTCCCCACGCAGTGCCAGAGCAATGTGTCCTTTGAGCTCCACTGTATTATCTATTGGTCCACATGCAGTGTAGGGAGAGGCTTTCATTACGCTGCCCTTCACCTGCAACACAAGCATTTCAGTGTGTTATTATGTTGAGTTAAAGAAAGAAGTGCAGGCAAAACCAAACTGGTAACCTGTTTTGGGGTCAGGGAAGATGTGTAATTTAACTGTAAGAGTAAATGTTTTGGCATTGGTTTGTTAAGGCCCATCTTTATTAATCAATTTGCTTAAGGTTAGTGATTTCATAACATTTTACATTTTTAGTCATGTAATTATCTTTAAAATAAGAAATATTTCTTATAAAAGGTGACACGAGTTGTTGGGAGCTTTGATATCAATACTGTAAATCGTATCATAAATTGGAAGCTCACCCCGTGTTCCTGCTTGGTGAGGTCCATCCCAAACTTGGCAGGTCCCGCTGTGAGGACTGTCCTACCCAGAAATGGGGGCGATATGAGCTGAACAACATGGGGCACTACCTCCTCCTCCTCAAGTGTATGGCTCACCTCTGCCACAAGTTTTACCCGGTACACTCCTTTATGCTCCTAAAAGGGATTTTATATTCAGAAAGCTGTTATTTAAATTCATTATTTTTCCCATAATGACAAATGTCATGTTTAAGTTAAGAAAGGGACGTTCAGTGACAATGTTGTGGTATTCAAACTGTCTCATAGTTTTTCGGGGAATCTGGGGACATTGTGATACTGTATATCATAGAAACCTTACATTTAAAACCTGTAGATAATAAAGAAATCTCGTTTAAAAACAAAAAACAAAAAAACTGTCATTTAATTAAAGCAGCTTATAATTTTCTCACTCCATGCTGCTCAACACGCTGATATTTGCACAATTTGATAGATACAATTGGTTCAACAGCAGGTTACATCCTTAACCTAGACTGGGTAAACCCCACCCACTCTGCCGGCAATTTGATCTGCCCTGCAGCTTGGTCTGGAAACCTTCACGTTTAATTCTCCGGCTTTAGTTCACAATTTTGAAGGAACCAATCACAAACTGGCTTATATACCCGGCAAGCTATTGCCAGGTTTAACGATGACGATAGAGAAGCGGCCAAGCAGCTCCTTGTTTAACATGGCGGGCCCCGACTTGGACAGCACATTAGCTTATTGCTAAAACCGCCAAACAAAGCAAATCAAAAACAAAAATTGAAAAAATATTGGTAATATTTTTGAACCATTTTACCCAACCCTGTAGGGAGTTTAGCTAACAAGAAAGAGCCTTCAAACAAGTACATACTGTGTATTGGCCCACAATATCTGACTTATTCCGACTTATTACCTCGTGACATAAAAGCCTAATGCTATTCTTAAATATCTGCAACTACTGGAGACACTAAAAGCTACTTTATGCTTTTTTGAGAGAAACATCCTGCATTGCAAAATGCTACACAATAATGTTAATGCTCCAAGTAAAATAAATGACTAGCTCCTAAAATTGTAAATATTGTTGTTTTAAAAAGGGAAGCAAAGGGACTCCATTTGCATCAAAAATGTTGGGGCCTGGGAATGGGAACCTTTAACTTGCCTAATGTTTTGGAGGTCTAGACAGACAGAACTTCATGTCATGAGTACAAAGTCACTAAAGTACCTTCCGACTTCTGGTGTCTCCTGCCATGACCTCATTTAGTGGAGTGAGAGAAATGCCCATGCTTTTCAAGAACTCTACTGGCTCCATCCCATTATCATGGAGCGGTAGTTCAATTTCCCTGTAAAGTACAAACACACCCAAGTTAGAACTCAAAGTAATCACAGCAAACCGGTTTCATCAGTAATTTCACTCTAAAATCAACACACCTGACAGGTAAGGGGTGGAAGGCTCTTCCCACCCCAGTGAGGTACTTGTAGCTGTCCCGGATGGTTTTGGCAAACGTCGGGTTGTTTGGGAATAACGTCTCCATGCTGGGGCAGGAGTGTGTGAACAGATCTTCTTCTTGAGAACCAGGAACAGTCTCCTGAAGCACAGGACCACCCATTTTAGCTTCTACACTCATTTGTCAATTCCTATATTAAAAGGTCCCATATGGTGAAAAGTGAAATTTCTATTTCTTTTTTTATTATTATAAAGCAGATCAAAGGGCTACATAAATACTGTGAAAGTATAAAAACGCTCAATTCAGAGAAATGCATACAGCCTGTATTCAGAAACTGTGCCTTTAAACAAGCTGTCAGGACTTCCGTACAGTTGCGATGACACAACTACACTTTACATAGGTAGAAATGTACATTCATTTATGTGTAGTCAGACAGACAGAATGACAAATTTAAGTTTTTTGAACACTAAAGCATGTAAACATGTTGTAATAGAAACCCAAAAGACAAGTATGAATCTGAGAATGAGGATTATATGGGACCGGTTAGTAGTTTAAGTAAAAGTCATAAACGGCTCTATAATGTAATAACACAAAATGCCAATACATCCCATTCTTTTACAACAATATATACACTATAAATGATGGCAATAAATAATAATTAATATTACATTTAATAAAAACACTAGTGTATTAACTACATTTTTTAGTATTCTTTTTACACTCAATATCAGCTTGTATAAATCAGGGATTTAAAATGATTAATTGCAGTATAATTTGTGAATATGTGTTTGTGATAAAGTGAGAGCTCTTACCGTGTTGTTGCCTTGACAGGGCGGCTGGGTGGTGGAGAGAGATACAGGAAGCAGGTGAGCCTCCGTTGTGAAGATGTAGTCGTCAATATCGATGGGCAGCTGGCTCTTCTCCGAAAACAGCAGGTACAGGTATTTAAACATCTCAGCCAAAAAGAACGAGTCCATCCTGCACACATATAAACATACATACATACGCAGAAACAATTATTTCATCAACAGAACCACACCTTCCACAGTTTGATATGGGAAATCAAAAGAGAACCGTGTAAACGTGTGTAATGGCATGTGTATACCTGTCTTCATGCGTCCCGGTGCGGACATCTTGAACAGCAGCAAACCCACAAGGCACCCTGGCATAGGCATTGAGCTTTTCCACTATGGACTGTCCCACTCTGAGGTAGTAGGGGTCAGC
Organism: Etheostoma cragini; assembly: GCF_013103735.1. Lineage (NCBI taxonomy): Eukaryota > Metazoa > Chordata > Actinopteri > Perciformes > Percidae > Etheostoma > Etheostoma cragini. The sequence goes on from NC_048422.1 coordinate 11,830,768, forward strand.
AGTGGCCTGCAGAGATCAAAATATCATCTCAACTACACATCCAACACGGAGCATTCAGTTTCTATTTAAAAATTTAAAAAAACTTTGTGTATATAGTACAAAAGTGGAGTAGTTTCATTAAATTTGCTTACTTACAACAGAAGCTTCCAATTTTTAGAGAAAGGTTAATTATAATTGGTCTAGGATACTGTCCTGCCAGGCTTTTCACCTTATAGAGGTAGTAGGTGCTTTCTGCAAACTCTGGTCTCAGTAGGTGTTGGCCCCAATGAACTCTAAACTCTGTAGTGAAAGCCTGCATGGAGAACAAACAAAAGTAAAAGACATTATCGACACTGGCCTCTTCTTCTTTTACATTAATTAACAGATTTCATAAGGAATGTGACAGCCTGGCAACCAGACAATCTGCTCAGGTTGTATTTGCTCTGGCAGATAATTTAATAATTTGTATTTGTGATTTGTTCTGGCAATGTCAGTATAACAAAGAAGATTAACCATGAGAAATGTATTTCAGGTGTACGTATGTATGCAGTATAAATATATTTGTCAAATATATTTGCATACTATATTTCCTAAAATAAACAAAAAGATCAGAGATACTTTACCTCTGGGAGGAATTTGTGTTGTTTGGTGACTTGGTAAAGCATTTCATGAGTCTCAATAGCTGGTTTCAGATCTCCTCTCAAAACCTGCATAAAAAATAAATGTCACTCCAGAGACACGTGTGCAACAATTTGTACACCTTCTACAGTTTTTAAATGGGAAAAAATGTGATTAGCAGACGATCCCTGACCTGTAAGCCAGGGAAGAATGCCAGGAGAGAATCCATCCAGCTGCGCACACTCACAGTGGGGTTGTGCATGTGTACGTTGAGCAGCAGGGGCGGCTGACTGATGTACTTCATAATGGCACTGTAGTGCTGTTACAGACAAACATAATGACACACATATTAGCAAACACTTTGAGGTGCCCTGCCACATAAAACCGTTTTTATTTGCATTTTTTGAAATATGTTAGGTCCATCTATGTTAGTGTTATTTTGTGAATGTGAAAATTAACTGCTACCTCCTCTGTCAGCCCTAGCCACTGAAAAGAAATAGGCTGACAAAATCAGGCTAATTACAAAACATGGTCAGTCTGACGTCATGTTGCCTGAGCTCATTACTATTAATGAGCTTGCTCAGTTGCAATGGGTAAAGAATGATAACAGCCAGGCTAGCTGTTTAGACAATCAGAGTCAAGCAGCTTAGCTCCATGAATATTGATGAGAATTGGCACAAATCAATCTGTTTCAGCCTGCAGGCTTTCTATCCCACGCTAGAATGGCTTGAAACAAGGTAACCAAGGCAATTTTCCATAACAAATGTTACAGAGTCCATGGTAGAACTTTGGACATTACCACAAAATGATGAAATATGTGTGGCAAGGCACCTTTAAAAATGTCTTCAACCCAAAATCCCAATAAGAACAAAATGACCAGCGGTGGGCGGATTACGTTGCCACAGGGAGTACAATACAGCAGGTGCCAAATGCTTGAATACAGATTTACACATAGGCGTACAGTGATGGAAGACTTACAACGTTGAACCTTTCCAGAAAAACATTGTCTCCGAGAAGAATGTAGGCCTTCATCAGATATTCATAGTATGAGTCAATACCAGCACCAACTCCACTGTCTGCAAACACACAAGTGACAAGATTAGTATAATATGGTTCATGTATAGAGTTGTGGAATATGTATGGACGTACATGTATTTCTGAATGTTCTGTGTTGTTCCATTTTCCATCTCTTGTCTACAGCAAAGTTCTCCCTCACCCCTCCGGACCCATTCTTCATTATGAATATTGATGACAGTCCCCACCAAGTCACTTCCCCTCTGTCTCCTCTGCCAGAGGACATCAAGAGCCTTCCTTGCATGTTCCTGTCAAACAATAATAAGTATTATATCCTTAAAATATTTCCGGGAATGTTTCTGGTAAAAAAACTGTGACATCAGCGAAAAATGATTTAATCTTTCAACAGCTAGCATCAGTCACAGCCAGCTATAATTTTTAAAGAAAATCACTGTACAGGAGTACAGTGATTTATAGCTCAGTGATTTCACAGTAAGGGTGCATTGCAAATCAAAACAAAAGTAAAAAAGCCTGATCTCTAGAGAGGCAGAGGGAGGCAATACCTCAAACACAGCCTCTCCTGAAAGTCTGCTGAGGGCAGCAAACTCCAGGATCATTGTTCCAGCACATGCTGTGCAGGTGTCAGATTCAGTGCCTGTTCGTGACAGTGGATTTAGGACTCCATAACGCAGATTCACCTGGAAAACCAAAAAATGAAGAAATTTTTTTTTTTACTTTAGATTCTTGAAATAAACCCACCTCAAAACCCTTACCAAAATAAGTAATGGGTTGTTCATTAGTTCCTCTAAGGTGCACTGACTGTGAGGAACTATTCTTTATCAGTGCATTAAGTCAAAATTTAGGCCGATCATTGATAAGATTTAACAGTAGGTTGTCTGCTCCATCTGCATATTAGACATCAAAAAATAAGATCTGTGTTATTTTACAATAAGGTAAAAAATACCTTAGGGTAGGGAAGGCCACTTGTTGTGTTAAAGGCGGGCAGTAATCGATGGCCCAACTCTTTAGCCATGTGTAGGAGCTCATCACGATACCACTGCATCCTCTCCCCACGTTGCTGAAGCAGGTCAGCCATCACGTGGGCTCCCAAAAGCCCTCTGAGGAGAATTAAATGAAGAAAAAAATAGATTTTCTTTTTAAATAACAAAAATAAACAGAAAGGTTAAGATACTTAGTATGAGTAATTGCAAAATGCTGTGCTGATAATAATTCTTAATTCAAAAGAATGCTTTATTCTGATTAATAAAATGATTAAATATGTATCTAATGTATTAAAATGAGCATCAAAGTATATTCAGTATATACACACAGCACAAAAGTAAATAAATCACAGATATGTTTCATACCCTAAAACTCTGATGTTAGTCTCAAACACAGACACCACCACATCGTTGTCCAGGCGTACATCTGTCACGGCTTTTCTCACTGCGTCTTCAAACTCATCAAGCTTGTTTAACACCTACACACCGACACACACACCGACACACACACAGTAGATCTAATGTCAGTAAAGAGGGGGAAATGTCTGAAAACAAAAGCATGGTGAGGGAAAAAGACTCAGAAACAAAAGCTGATCAAACTACTTGTATGCTTGTAATCAGAGGCAATGCTCACCACCAGGGTATCAAGGGTGTCAATCAGTGTGAGAGAAAACCTACAGAGAAGGTGGAGGACATGTTATGATGAGAGCCTCTGGCACAGCACAGCTGAGCTGGTGTCCCACTTCACCACTGATCCAGTTTTATTTTAATGAACCACAGACTGTGAAATGTCAAATCTGTTGAATTTGCAGGGAAATTACATTATGCAACATGCATGGTGCATAAATGGATGTATTGTACGGCAAGTCCTTGACTTATTGCCTTCTTGTAGATGTAATTGACTTAAATGAGCAAGTAGTTCATGTAGTCCTGAAAAACTGGGGCATCAACTCCATGTGGAATTAAATCTGCTAGGAACAGCAAAGTGTTATAAAAAGAAATGTACAGTTGTATTTTTCTTCTTCTTGCTATCATTAACGTTCTCAGTAAAGAGTGAATGTTAAAAGCAGGCAAAGGATAGTGTAGGGACAGATTTGACAAATTGGACTGAAACAAATAGAATTTGATAATGTGTAGTCACATTTTTATAATCATCAACTTATGAGCCTAAAAAGCAACTGAGGCACAACGCTACGAAAAGATACTATAAAGAGACATATAACTCCAAGCCAGTTACTGAACATATTAATAGTGTGTATATAGTTTGGGTCTAAAATTATGAATTAAAATTAAATAGTTTATTTGTTTTAAAAAAAATGTACTGAACTTACTTCCCCAAGGAGTCATCTATGTCTCCTCTATTGGGCTCCTGGCCACGGACTCTCCCCCTGCAGCTGAGAGGCATCAGCTCATCTGCTGGATAGGCATATTTCTGCACACAAACAACAGTAAGTGGCTTCAATCTTTATTTAGCAGTCTACAGAAAGTGGGTCATAAAGAAAAAATGGATAGAGGGTTAAAAGTTCTGTAGCATGAAACAAGATTAATGAGATCATTGTCAAAAAAATTAAATATTGACCCATATAGTGTTTTACAGATTTTCCAACCCAGTAATGCCACTCTCCTCAATTTAAACATATTGTTTTTACCAGTGCACCATCTGCCCCATCCCTTTTCCCAAAATCATCACAGCTCCACATAATAATTGCAACCTACATTTTCTTATCTTATGTACAGACATTTATTGCACTGACTCCTGGAAGACATCTCTGTCACCACTTACAAAAGCTGAATCAATACTATCAAGACCACAATGAATCACAAAATGTTCAGCTGGCCCCTGTTGCACCTGGCTGACACTGCAGCTGCATCAAAATCCTTCATGTTTGCTTTCTGCACACCCCCACTAAATAAACTCCAACTGCACTGAGGACTCTTTACAGCCACTGATTCAAGCTTGTCTCAACTAGATGACCCTGATGAAGGCCAAATGCCAATAAAACACGGTATTCACACAATAAAGTAGATTTTTGCTACTAGATAGATAGATAGATAAATAGATAGATAGATGTTTATTGATCCCAAAAAAAAATGGGAAATTCCTGTGTTACAGCAGCAAAATCAGTACAATCACTACAAGTGTTGCTGGAGTTTTAACCCCTTTAGCTTTTCATAACTTGCCTTTCAGAACTCAAAAAAATGTAAAAGAGTACATCAAAGTGATTACCTTACCATGTAACTGCCATAAGCATGATCAAACATCTCAATAATCTGGTCCCTGCAACAACAACAAAAATGTACGTGGGTAAAAAATGCATGAATCTGATGTAAAAATGGCACACGCACTTTTAGATTGACAATTTGGCATACAGGGACTCATTCACAAACATATCTAAACAGCATTAGGCCTGGGTATTATTTACCTGATTACAATCTTCTCCTCTGGTGTCATGCTCTGGCTCTCTTGACATTTCGCCCAGCCAAGAACACTGGTGATCAGTAGGGTCTTCAGCAACATTCCAGTGCCTGAAGGGTGGACCAGTTTCCAACACCGTTTATTTCCCATTCTCCTTATTACGTAGGCTACCGCTTCAGGTTAAGCTATGGACAAACAAACTCCTGTCCTGTGTCCAACTCCCACACAGACAGTCCAGCGGGCACAGCTGTCCTCCTTCAAAGCCCCATCTCCATATGTCCACTGTGGTTGTTCTGTAGCTGATCCAGTATTGTTACGCGTACGACCACCACATGCCCCCAGTGCATTTCAGCCTAGCGTATCCATGTAAACAATAGAGGCAGCTACAGCTGAGCCTCGATAAACAATGCCTGTTGACGTTATATCTGTAAAGAAAACTAGACTGACCACGAAATACTTGCGGATAAGAGAAAATGGCTAACCACACACTTGTTGTTTAATCAAGATATGTTAAAAAATAAATAAAATAAAAAACGAGAACATAGATACCAAATTGAGACTGAGACAGTGTGGCTACAGCTTGCTGGCCATTACAGTGCTGGGAGGATCCATGTTGCAAACGTTAGCCAGCTAATGTGAACAAGTTGCTAACGTTAGTTCGCTGTCAGCAATGCTAGCTAGTTCGTTAGCTTACAAGCATATTAGCTTAAGAAAGAAAGAAAGAAATCTAAACAAAATCTTGGTTCACTAGTATTTTAAACTGATTGCCATGGTCAATGACACGTCGCCAAGTATCATCACGGTCATACGGTACCCTGACGTCAGGTACCGAGCTGTCAAAGGACGGGCAGGCTGTTCCGCTACACGGCTGCCGTATACAATAGGGGCTGTGCTGCATATATGCCCTGAGTTTAACATCTCAGGCAAGCATTTCACTTACATACGCTTACGCAAAGTATCCCTTTTAGCAAATGTCACTCTTCAAATGGTTAGCTACTAACATTTGGAAGGTTTCCATAGATGTATGCCTAGGCTTGCAGTCAAAATGTAAAGGACGTTGGGTTGTTTTCCAGGCAGGCAGGGAGCGAGATCTCCTGACAGGCTCAATTTAGGGCTCAACCTTCAAAACCATATTTATTTATTTATTTAGTTTTAAGATTCAGTTCAAACGTCAATCATCTCAATTCTTAAATATAAAACTGTACATAAATAAGTACTACACATGACATGGTATAAAATTAAATATGAATGTAATTATATCTTAAAAACTTAACGGGGCAGAGACTAGAGATAAGCATAGACTAATTAATAATAAGCATAATCTCTTTGTGTAGTTTAAGAATTGGTTAACAGGTATATATATATATATATATATATATATATATATATATATATATATATATATATATATATATATATATATATATATATATCAAAACCATAGATGAAAACAATCTACATTGGAATCAATTCAATGAAACAAAAAAATGGATTTGGCTGTTTATTTGTTATAATTAACATCATGAAGCAAGAACCAAAAACTGAGCATTCAGCAGCAGCGGGTGGGCTGGAACAGAGGCTCCTGTAGCGTCTCCTAGAAGGCAGGAGGGGAAGTCTCCTCAGGACTCAAGACCCACTCCACCTGTGATCCATTGATCTAATCTGCATGGTGTCATCTCACTTACCACAACACTTGAGAGAAAGTTAGCACTTAAAGAAAAACTAAAAACATAGGGATGAGGTAATTAGGATAAAGGAACCAAAATGCCAACCTGTGACTGACAACAAAGCTACAACTTCTTTGCATTCAATATATCACATATCATAATTATCATATGACGTATAATTATTAGATAAGGTAGTACAACTTCTCCTGTTTCTGCATGTTGATTATTTTGACCCTTTCTGGAGTTTTCTATACTGACATACATATCATTTTTGAAGGTCAACAACACATAACATGTGAAAAAGGTACTGGGAAATCAGATTACCCAGAATAGTTTAATAAAAACAACCAATCCCTAATAACAGACACAAACTGCTAATTAATTCAATGAGTATTTGGTGAATGTTGACTATAATTTTGCAAAATAAGTTGTTGATCCAAGGATAACACAGGATATGAATGAAAACAATGTTGAAATAAATGCAAATACCATTTTCTTGAGGAGAATTGAGGAAATAGAATTAATTGCTGTGGTAAATAAGTTCAAGAATAAGAAATCCTCTGATAGTAACTGTACCGACATGGCCTTAGTTAAAAATATTGTAAATAGTTTGGCGAAACCCCTGACTCATATCTATAATACATCATTACAAACAGGCATATTTCCAAATCAAATGAAAATAGCAAAGTTAATTCTCATCTACAAAAATGGAGATAAGCACAATTTCTCTCCTTCCACAGTTCTCAAAAATATAAAAGAAAAACTATTTATCCACAGATATGATCATTTCATAGAAAAACACTATGTCCTGAGTGAACATCAATTTGGCTTCAGATCAACTTGGTCCACTACAGTAGCAGTGATGGAGCTAATAGACCAAATATCTACAGCCATAGATAACAAGGAATTCAATGTAGGCGTGTTTTCATAGATCTAAAAAAAACTTTGATACAAACGACTTTACACTATTAATGAACAAATTAGAAAAATGTGGGATTAGGGGTTCAGTAGTTACCTGGAAAATAGATATCAATATGTCCAATTTAACAATAGCAAGTCAGATTTATTGAGGGTTACATGTGGGGTCCCACAAGGATTAGTGCTGGGTCCAAAATTGTTTCCATTGCACATAAATGACATTTGTAATGTGTCTAAAATATTAAATCTTGTTTTGTTTTCTGATGACACGAATTTGTTTTGTTCTGGCAAAAACCTTGAGCAGCTTTTGGATGCAGTGGAAACTGAACTTGACTCTTTAAAACAATTTAAGCTTCACAAGCTGTCACTAAAAATAACTAAAAATAAATACATCATATTGTACATCAGCATTTCAAGAAGTTTAGGCAGATTACGTTAGATAATATTGAAAAAGAAAGAGTATAAGATAACAGACTCCTAGGAGTTCTTATAGATCACAACTTATGCTTGAAACAGCATGTTAGTCATGTTAAAATTAAAATATCAAAGTCCATAGCAGTTATTAAGATATTCTTAATACAAATTCTTTACTTTTATTATATCAATCTCTCATACTTCCATATATAATTTATGGTGTGGAACTTTGGGGAAAACATATAAATCAATCACAAAAAACAATTTTCTTACTTCACAAGTGAGTAATCAGAATAATAAATGGGGCAAATTATTGTGAATCGACAAATCATTTATGTATAAACTTACAGGTACTTAAATTTAGTGAACTTGTAGACCCGAATAATAGTATCTTTAATGTACAAAAAATATATTAGCATGTTGCCAGACTGTTTTAAATAGGAAATGTCAATGTGAACAGGAAAATACAGGGAAAGCTGTATTTTCATTAAACCGAATAGCAGAACATATGTTAAACAAAGAAGTGTGTTGGTGTAAGGAGTTAAACTGTGGAATGACACACAGTCTAAATTAGTTATTATTTTTGCTCCTTTCCAGATCACAATAAATCCGGTTTGGTAATTGTTGCCTTAAAGAGTGTTTACTCATCTTCAAAGTTTACGGCACAACTCAATGCATTTTGGTCACAATATGCCATTTCATTTTAAAAGTAATACAAACCCTGATTTTAAAGTATATATAATAAATATAAGCTAGCAGATTTATTATCAACACTGTTATTTATAATTAGCCTATACTGTGGCCCATTCAAATAAACCCAGTTTTCTTTTAGCCATCTTTCCTGATATTCTGATTGCTCTTCTTAGTGTGGCAAGGTATTTAAAAATAATCTGCAATAATTGCTTTGGATGGGATAATAATGGCAGGTTCTGTAGCCACGGGTACAGGACCACCATGTGTGGAACGTTCCCCTTGTTTAGCTGGGAAATCCACTCAACTTGAGTAAGTTGACACATCAGGACGACAATCATAAAAACACAATGAAACATCACAAAGCATTGACAGAGTGCAACAACACTCACGACTAAGTCAGCATCAACACAGCAAGACGATAAAGTCAAATGACAAGGAGGGCAACAGATGACAGGAATAAGTTGAGTTGACACAGACAAATGTTGAGTCATGTGACCAGTTGACATAGACATTGACACGTAGACATAGACAGTAAGCATGATGACTTAATTTTGGCACAAAAGGAACCCCACAGTTACAGGATTTCTGGGTGTCTGTCTTTGGTCAGCAGTGTTGGGCAAGTTACTTCCAAAATGTAATACATTGATTGATATTGATTACTAGATACTGTACTGTAATTTGAGAGTAATAAGTTATATTTCAATATTATTGTCTCTGAATTTTAATGCTTGACACTCCTTTAGCGTTACTTTTGATTTACTTTCAAAATAAAAGCAGAAGTATGACTTGGCAGGTAGCTTGTGAATTTCCTCACAGGATCAACAAAGTTTCATCTATATCAACTTTAAGACATCAGAATTTATTCATACTATTTTGTGTAATTAAAGTAAAGCTGCAAAGTAACTAAAGCTATTAAATAAATAGTTAAATAAAACATACAATAGCCTACTTGAATCTGAATTGTGGTGGACTAGAAGTAACCTAGTAAATAGGATTAAATAAGATAAAGATAAAATACTCAATTAAAAGCACCCCTACAATTGAATCTGAGTAGCCTACAGTATAGTTACTTATATTATGTGTAGCAAGGCTAGACATTAATTCCTGACATTTTGTCATTTGTCAGTTGCTCGGTCACATTGCTGTCGGCACTAAGAGGACATAGATGTCCCTAGCCTACGGTCTCTTGTTCTGGCTCCGACCACAGGAACAGTGATGGGACAGCTCGCTTCAACGCAACGTAATAACTCCTGAAAATAATCTCCATGTCGCAAATGTATTTGTCTTTGCAGTCATTCGAACCACCCAATACAGGAAATTACACTTGCTGTATTTGTGAATTCTTATAAAAACAAACACCAGTAACTGTCAAAAAGGTTAAAATGCGTTTGTGATTGCGATTGTAACAGGTATTACTCTAATTGAGTTACTTTTGTAACTCGTTACTCCAATCACTGTTAGTCAGTCTAACCACCCATCCCCCCATCTTATCATCTTGCGCAGCAGATGGCTGCTCCAACTCACATTGGGTAACATGTCTGACACAAAGCCTAAGATAAATTAGGCCTACATGGGATAATGTGCTGGGCAAACCTTGGTTAAATTAGGCTAGGCTAGGATGAATAAGATTTGATCAGGTGGCATTAGGTTAGGACACTGTTATTTGCACGATGCTTTTTAACTGTATAATTGAATTAAAACCAACATCTAGGGTGTAATAAAGTGGTTGCGAGGATATTTGATGGTGGTTGCTAATTTTTTTAAGGAATATTTAACTTTTGTTTTGTCAAATCTGAAAATGTTTGCCATCTCTCTGTTCTCTCTCATTGGTGCCATTTTTGTGATTGCTCTCCTTTTCTTTTAAATGGTATTAAATGTATCAAGTGGCATTGGCCCGTAGCAAAGATTAAACAGAAGAGAGCTTTCTGGGTTGCCCCATAACTCAGAGATATTTTCCATCTTCTTCACCTTTTTTCCTTCCTCTTTATCTTCTGCCTTTGCTTCCTCACTTCCCTCTCCACCTTAAATTCTTGTCTGCGTTTGTACACGACCAGCTCCCTCCTTCGGTCAAGCAGCTGTTCTTTTTCTGCCAATTTCATTGATTTTACGAGGGGACCTGTAACAGACAGCATGTGAAATGTTAAGTCTAGAGTCCAGTTGTACACTCGCACCCCTCCCAAAAAGAAGGCACAATAACACAAGGCAACTTTGTGAGTTTCAGAAATATTCAGAAATAAAAAAGTATTCTCATTGTTGCCTTTATTTGACAAAACATCTACAAAATGTTGATTAGCTGAACAAATGATCCATAAATAGACCACATTTTAAACTTATAATAGTACTACATATTAAAGATTGAAGTGTGTTAAGTATGCAGCTGGACTCAGACAGCTATTAGCTTAGCTCGGCATAATGATGAGAAAGCTTCTAACCTGGTCACTACAAAGTTCAGAAACACACTGAGCAACACTTCTAATTAACACCTTGTGTAACTTGTGTGTTTCATTGTAACATTTCAATGTAATGTAATATTACACAGTAGCCTATATTAGTCACATGGGCCTGTGCTCCGTGACAGTTTATCCAAAAGTATGACATGTTATGTGACAAAATGTAAATTTACTTTCTTACCATGACGAAGGAGGTTGCGCTCATCCACAACGGTTGATTGCATTTCTCTGACAATGTGGTCTTTCTTACAATAGAGCCACCAAATGTATAGTCTTGAAAGCCAACCAAAAGTTTTCCTCTCCTCCTCCTGGTTCTTTTTACACCTCTCTCTTTCTCTTTTTAAACACCCCTCCTCCAAATGCTGATTTTTTCTTTCAATGATCTCCCTCTCCTTTCTCTCTATCCTCTCCTGCTCCTGTCTTTCTGTTTTCTCATTTTTCCTTGCTACCCCTAAGCTCTCTCTTGTACTCAGATGGATAGATAAAAAGCTATCAGCCCTTCTTTCTTGCTGCCTTCTTGTGGTAAAAGGCTCGCTGTCTTCAGAAGATGAAGATGTAGAAGAAGGGCTGTCACCACTTTGTCCTTCCTGCCTCAAGGTGTTTGAAGGGTTGAACTCTCCACGAGACAAAGGTCTCTCCCCCCTTTGTGCTTGCTGCTTGGAGGTAGAGGGCATGCTTTTGGCATGCTCCTTCTTCATGGTAGAAGTGTTGGTGCATACGTAGAACAAATAGCTCACACCCTTTTGTCTTTGATGCTTGGTAGTAGAAGGCTGGATATTTTCAGAAGATGAAGATGAAGGGCTTGCAGCCCTTTTATCTTCCTGCTTCCTCATGTTAGAAGGCTGGTCGTCTTCAGAAGATGAAGAAGGACTCTCACCCCTCCATGCTTGCTGCCGCCTTGGAGTAGAAGGATGTTTGTCTTCAGAGGATGAAGACCAAGGGCTCTCACCCCTTCGTACTTGCTGCCTGGTGGTAGAGGGGTTGTTTTCTGCACAAGACAAAGGGGTCTCACCCTTTGCTGGTGCTCCTTCATGGTGGTAGAAGGGTTGGCGCCTACGTAGAACAAATAGCTCACATCCTTTTGTTCTTGATGCTTGGTGGTAGAAGGCTAGTCATCATCAGAAGATGAAGGGTTCTCAGTCGCTTTCTCTTGCTGCTTCCTCATGGTAGAAGGCTGGTTGTCTTCAGAAGATGAAGAAGAAGGGCTCTCACCCCTCCATGCTTGCCGTCGTATTGGAGTAGAAGGATGTTTCTCTTCAGAGGATGAAGACCAAGGGCTCTCACCCCTTTGTACTTTCTGCCTGGTGGTAGAGGGCTTGTTTCCTGCACAAGACAAAGGGCCCCACCCCTTTGCCTGAGCTCCTTCATGATGGTAGAAGGATTGGTGCCTCCACTAGACGAAGGTTTTAAAATATTTCTCTGGTCACACATCATTGATGTGATGGGGTACTTTCCATAAAATCATCTCTCAATGCAAATCAGACCAGCTAATAGGCAAACTGAAATAAAACCATGCAAATCTTTAGGTATAAGGAAGTGTATGTGATGATGTGGGGCTATTTTAATTCCAAAGGCCAAGGGAACTTTATCAGGATGCATAGTATCCTGGATCCATGAAATAACTGGCCTTAAAAAATAAAAAACTGCCTGGCTCTACGGAAATTTACCATAGGGGTGTTCATACTTATGCCCCCTCTATTTTAAGGAAGAACATTTATTTATTCACAATACATTATTCATTCACAAAGAAAAATGTTGTCCTTAAAGTTTTTTTCTTTTTAAGTAAATGACATTAAGATCAATTTCCAAAAGAGGATTTTTTTTTAATTCCTCCTTTAGTCAACTTTAGCATGGGTTCATAACATATATCACTTGACATACTATAGCTGCAATTAGTAGGCTACAGTGACGGACTGAGATGGCATTTGCAACACAGACAGGCCCTGTTTTCAAACCACACCAACCCATAGAAATAAAATGGATAGAAAGGTGATTTCCATTCAAATTAACGTAGCAGAAAGGTCAGAGCGGCTGTCATTTTAATGCGTACCATTGCCATTAACTTCATGCCAATTTATTTCTATACAGCAACCTTACAGATGTTGACATAAAAAGCAAAAATCTTCCGACAACAGTAACATCGCATCTGCAGACCACTAGGTGGTGGTGCTACGACATGATACGCTCCAAAAAAGGCACATCCAATACAAATACAAAGACCCGACGTTAAAGCACTGACAGACCATAATACAACAGCGCTAACAAAAAATAAAAAATAAAGCAATGCACAGATCTAATTACAACAGTTTCACCAAAATATGCAGCTGCTAGCTGAAGCAACACACTCTTTTTGTGTGGAAAATAAATTTAGCATAGCATATAGCACTTAATTTAGCATATTATTTTTACCCGAAGACAACAGTGCTTTCTATGTTATCTATCTTATTTTCTCGGATGCCTCCTAAGGTCGTTTCGTGCCGCGATACATTTTATTTTTCTCTTGGTGGTGGTCTGTGATAATGATTTCGGCGCTTATTAAACCTTTATAAAACTCTCATAGACTATTCTGTTGTAGTTTCTCACTCTCGACGTTCACTAGCGTTGGTGCATGGTACTGTAAACATTTCCATGGCAACAGCGATTTGGACCAATCAAAGGGGTCGTTTCTTACGCTTAGAATTTAGGTGGTGCATTTTTTAACCTCGCGACTAAAATAACTTTTTGAAAAATAACAAGACAAATTATCTATATTATTTAATTGACATTATATATTTTACAGTGAGAACATAATATTATAACTACAGTGAGAATGATAATATTCGACGATATTTCTAATATTAGTAAGAATGATAAAAATAACAAAAACACTACGAAGAAAGCAGTGTTTCTACGACTATTTCAAAAGACATCTGATATATGGAATATATTTGCTCAAAGAAGTTATTTATTTGAAAGAAAAGGTGAGGAAAGTAAATGTGCTCCAATTCCCCAACACAATACGGCTCTAATAAACAGAGAAAGTTGGGTAAAAAGTAGTTTTAGCTCTGCTGTAAACTTACCTCTCCAAAAGATTCTTTGGAAATGTAATGGAACTCTGTGCCACTGTAGAATAAATCAGAGTTCTGTTGTTTTGTTTTTTATTTTTAAATAAAAGCAGAGGTGAGTCCACTGTCTACGTCTCCTTTCAGTTACGCATTGTGATTCGTAGACAGCCAATTAGAAACGTAGGATTCTCCGAGCTCAGACAACCAATCACACGCCGATATTCAAAGCTGAACCTGCCTGCCGCCGAGGTCATTGGAGGTGTCTGGTGATTGTAAGTAGTCAACAGTATTTCTTGTAAGTCTGAACGAAATAATTCTTTACAACACTCACTGCCTATATTTTTACGAAGCCTGAAATAATTTATTCTTTATTTCCTCCACGTTGAAGTATTGCCTAGTTCATTTGTTTTATTGTTTGGGAAAGCTAATGGTATCAACTAGCTAAAGCTAACTAAAGCTAAGTTAGCTACCTAAGCTAACGTTGACAAGTTTAACGTTCAAGTTACCGCTGAGTCATTTTAAATAATACCTTCAATTTTATTTGTTGTGTAGCTATCTACTAAGGAATTTTTTTTAATAGTGTACGCCGGTTACAGTAACATTACTGCTACTTGTTGTTAAATGTCAGTGTCTTATCTCCGTCCTCGGCCTAGCTACCTTAACGTTACTCGGAGGCCTTTTAAATTACGTTTGATTTTTTTTTAGCTAGCTAAACACTAATGTTACGACAATATTTATATCGAATCACGTTACAGTAGCTAGACCGGGAAACCCTCCTCAGATGCCTTCTGCTTTCAGATTTCAGTCATCATTCCTTACCGTTACAGTAACGTTACTAACTTGTCATGACAAAGCATCTGCTGCATAGTTTGTATTATTCCCATAACCACTGGTGGGAAAAATCTTGTTGTAGAATAAAGTTGTTGTTGCTGTCGCAACACAATTTACTAAACTTTGATAGTGGCCCAGGACGACGTATTATCTCCAAATACTGTAAATGTTGCATTCAAATGGCTGTACAGACACCACAGTGAAAGAATCCCTCATTGCCGTATACTGTCATGACAGACAAAGCTTCAGTTAGCCTAAAATAAAGTGAATGTAGAATAAAGTTATCGTTGCTATAATTATTTTAGTTATTGTTGCTGTCACATAAGCAATAACGTTTTACATATTTCTAACCTAATTAATGTGTCTGTTCATGCCATAACATCATGTGCCATTTCAGGAATGCATTTCATCGAATAGAAGTGGTCAAATAGACAAGTTTTACTGGCAACTTTTTGGGCAATGGATAGTTAACTGATTTTGAGTGTAAATAAGGCATACAAACTTTGCCAGAGGCCAAAAGCCAGAGGAAAATGGGCTAAAAAGTGGATAAAATGTCAACTTCAGAAGTTATCTGAACTAGGCCTGTATGACTCGGGGAAAAATATGAATCACAATTTATTTAGCTTAGAATTGATACCCCAATACTCTGCCCCGATTTTCTTATATATATAAATAAAAAAGACAATACAAAAACATTTAAAGAGACCAGCTCCACTAGACCAAGATCAGTGTGAAGCAGCAAATTCCAAGTCCCAGGAGCGGCATACATAGAAGCCTTTTTTTTGGCATTTCAAGATGGACGTTGAGGTCTTGTGAATATGTCACAGAGTGGAGACAGGAGCCTCCAGCATTTTTCCATAGATGGATAAATATACATAGATATGAGCAAGAATTTCCTTATTAATGAGACAAGGCTAGTGATTAAGTTCCCTGATTGACAAAGCTGGCCAACCAGCACCAGCACAAAGGAAGCAATGGTGAGTTAGAGCCTGAGATTTGAAATAAACCTTAGGGCTCAAGGAGTGAAGCCATTAATAAGATGCATAGATATGTTGACACATCGCCATAGTCAATCCCAGACAGAAAGCAGCAGCAACAGGCATAGAAAGAAAAGCAATCAAAACGAAGCATCACATTACAAGGCATGCTGGAAGTTTACCTTTTTTTGCATTAATAACAAAGCAAAAAAGCTGGTCACAATTTCAAATACCATTTATGAAATTAAAGTGAAAACAGATATACATTGGTTATAAATACAGAGACATTGACAAGCACCAGTCAGAGGTTAGGAGCCGGTGGGTGAAATACCTCCTTGCTGAAAACGCTGAAAGTGTCCCACAAATCTCCTGTCACCTCGAAGCCAACATCAAGCCCCTCCAAGAAGGATCGTTCCTAATAGCCAGGTGATGAGACTGAACTGTTAGCTGTAAACCAGGCTGTGGAAGGTAAGTGAGAAATTTTAACAATAGAAATCAAACTGTTCAATCATAATAAAAATATAATACAATACTACTAATTATGATACATTCTTAGACTTGCACAGGGCCCAAAAGTCCCAATGAATGGCTATGGGCGAGAGTCAGTCTCTTTCATGTTTAAAAAAATGTCTTTTAGGTTTTAACATTACTATGTACACAGCAATAAGCAAATGTTTTGTATGCATTATGTGTTGTAGGTGGAGACAGAGGGTTAGGTGCACCCAATGGCATTCTATCTACCGACATCACCTGGTTAAATGAAGACCCAGAAAGAGGCTGTTCACGCCTGTCCAGGTGTACAAAGACATCACAGGGATTCTGAGAAAGAGATGGGTGATGAAGTCGGACCTGATGTGGTTCTACCCACCAAAACCTCCAGGATATGTCAGGGGGGCTCTCCCAACCCCACAGCTCTTCTTTGTGAGCTGTGTTTTTGTGTGGCGCCCTGTTGGAGTTAGGAGATACTTCCTGAAAGTTCCTTTTGGCGTGATGAGTGTGTGGGTAGGGCACGGAATGTGCACCTGTACAAGTCTGGTTACCACACCTGGGTATACCTCACTTCATCTTTGTGAAGAGTCATTACATTTCAGTTAATACCCTATACTATCTGTGTAAACATGCAAGGAAAAAGCTTTGGCCTTTATATGTGTGTGTATGTGTATGCGCAGTAACGTTAGAGATGAATGGACCGTTTGCGATCCACTTTTAAAGGGCCAGGTTGTATATTATGAGCTACAAACCTCTATCAAACTCTACACCTCTATCAAATTGACGTGCATTAAGCACGTTAGTGAATCACCCCATAGTAAATTAGTAAATTTAGGGTAGCCTTTGTTATACAGGCCTTACCTCCCATACATCAGAGTGCATACTTCTAAATAGCATAATAATAATAATAAACATAACAAAACGTTACTTATGAGCTAAGCGTTTTTAGGCCCTTTCACAGCCGTCATTTTTACAAATTATTCCAAGGCAAACACTGTTGACATTATTTATGGCTCTGTACCATTTAGTTTGGCCAGGCCCCTGGTATGAGTGTGAATTGGAATGGCTGTGAGACACAGAATAGAATGGGATCAAAATCAATTGGATCAATAACTTCTCCTGTGTTGGCCCTGCAGTGACATGTCAAAATGGTTGCTGTGAAAAGGGCCTACTTTATATTCTGTTAACAGTATTATGTTGCAGCGCAACTGGGGGATGGAAGCTGGAGGACATAAGTGTCACACTAAACTAAGTAGGAAATCATACTATTATATTGCTATGTTATAGAAGTAACCACAATTGTTATTATATACTTGTAACCCACTATAGAAGTGCTGAATGCTGTTTTATGGAGCATGATGCAGGTCAGGAGTGCTGAGTGTACAATGGTCAGATTCAAAACAGAAGGTATGTTTCAAACATGGAGTTAAATTAACTTTGTATTATACTGCTTAATATATAAGGAATCATACTTAATTTTTTTATAAAAAAAAATATATACATATATACAGTCAAGTACATGTAATATATGTAGGTTACTCAGTTTGAGGAATTTTACTGCAGTGCTGCCACATGAAACCAAGAACATGAAACAACTTTATACAAATCCATATAACATCAGTAACTAATGTCACTTGTCGTACTTTATACGCAGTAGATAGCTGTTGATGATCACAACTTGTGAAGTTCCATAATTTGGGAAACACAACTTAGTCAGCCAAAGCATTTTCTAGTCCAAGCCTACATAGATGTGTCTTACCTTTTAACTTGTGCATGCTCGTAGCTAGCACACCATATACGCCCACAGTGTCTTGTGTAAAGTATAAACAATATAAACAAATGTAAACAAAGCTTTATTCTCTGTCTATTTATCCCTCTCTTTTAGCACAAGAACCACAGGGTGATTCAGTGGAGCCTGAAGACCTTGCAATTAGACGGCCCCCTTACCAATGAGACAGCACCCTCACCCTGCACCCTGAGTCTCAACTCTAAATGAGCCTTTCCATGTTTCTTATTTTTAATAAACCAAACATTAAGCTTTTAGAAGGTGTGGTCTGTTTGTGAAAAAGTGCAAATGCAGTGTTTGGATATGATAACCTTACATATATTTTGTTGTTGTAATCTTTATTGTAGTACAATTGCTCCTGCTAATGGAGAATAATAAACAAAATAAAAGGGAATATACAAGAGAGAAGGAAAACAAAAAAGAACTATATACGAGCAATTAATGTTACGAGGTAAGTGACATGGTAAAGTGACAAGGTAGATCATCAGCAAGTCTAAAATATGTAAACAGTGTACACCAGAATAATATATTCTGTAATGTATGGCTGGGCAATATATTGTTATATCAGAATTGTTATGTGAAACTATGTCGCCTTAGATTTTGGATATCTTAATAATTGCAATATGGCCCAAGTGTTGTCTTTTCCTGGTTTTCAATGCTACATTTTAGTGACATGAGTTTCTGAATTTACCAGACTTACTACCTGTTCAATTATTTGCCTTTACGCACTTAATCATTATATCCACATTATTGATTATTTATGTAAATCTCACTGTAAATATTTTGTAAAAGCACCAATTGTCAACCCTATAATAGTTGTAATATTGACATTGATGTATTAGGTCAAGTATATCTTGATATTTGATTTTCTCCATATGGCCCTGCCCTACAGTGAGGATACATAGTGTTGGTTTGCATTAAAATAGCAAAACAGAAATAAAATATATGAACAAGTTGCACATTAACAGTATGTCTTAAGAGGTATAAAAATATATGGTGCAATGCAATAACAGTATAACATAATATATGGTAGGCCTACAGCCGTATAGCAAGATAACAAAAGAAGTAGGCCATATTGTTTTATATACAGTACATTATGAATCAATGTATATATCAATAAGTGCAGGGGTGCATACGAATTGTAAAGTGATTAATTTCCTTCTACTTATTTGCAATGGATATCCTAAAACAACACATCATGCATACTGCAAACCCATTGACCCATTATGCTAACAGAATACACAGTACGTCTATGGCTAACAGTTGACAATCACGATGGTAAACTGCCATCGCCTTCTGTCCTATCTGAAAGTCATAAATATGGCATAACTCATTATATCATTAAGATTACTTAGTCACTCGGTTACAGTTGATTACTGAAAGCACCATGAATTACGAAATAATAACGGAAATAGTGTTAGTGGGAAATTATACGAGTCTGAATTTTGAAACATAGCCTACCTTTTTACCCTTCTAAGTATATCAATAAACGATCATATATTAATTATAATTATATAGAACTAAGTTACATACACATGTTGTGTGCAATGTAAATATTCTTAATCAAGGAATTTATTGAATGTCGCAGTCTACGCAATTGATTCAAACGCCCCGCTAAGAACTTCCGGGATCTTTTCAACCGGGAACCTTCTGGGACATGGCTGCGGATAAGCATTTGAACAGTTGATTGGTTAAAATGTGTGTCTGTAGATGATGCTTTCAAAAAGTCAGCCAATACACATTCGAGCTGACGCGTACAGGGCGGATCTAGCTGTAGTATAAATACAGGTTTGAGCCAGCCATTGTGCACGCAGATAAAGAAAGGCAAAGTCATTCCACGAGAGGTCTACTGTTCTTCCAGACAGAAAAATGAGGGAAATTGTGCATCTTCAAGCCGGACAGTGCGGAAACCAGATTGGCTCTAAGGTTAGTAAAGTTATTTGCCTTTTGAGTTCTAAACTGAGTAATTTTTTTCAAAAAAACGCCGTGTAATCGGCTCTCAGATAAATTGACGATTTATCGTTTAATATAAACGAATTATGTTTTGGGACGTCTTTAGGGACGAAATTTGTCGAAGTGTACACTATTAAAAACAATTAAAACTAATCTGAGCCATTGTTACTTCCTGTTTAACACCACGGAATCCCAACCTTAACAAGGCCGAACACGCACCAAACTGCGTGCTATGAGGCGCGCCAAACTGAGCTGACGCCCATACTCCGACCTCGTTTTTATATTTTGCAACGTCAAATAAGGATACATCTACCAAAGCTGTTTTGTCTGCAATGTATTGCCCGTTTGGATAGCAGTACTGTAATTATGTGATTGAAATCAAAATTATATTTTTAACGTTACATGAAGGCGGATTAACTGCGCATTCCGCGAGCGATCCGGCGATTTGTGTCGGTGCATGGGAGTGTCATTTCAAATGCCCCCATTGTATGACGTTGTGCTTTATATTTCACAAAAATTGTTTTGTCAGATTGCTCATAGATGTCGACATTTCCGAGCGTACTTGAAGGCAGCTTCCTTTCAGAGGACGAGACAATGCACCGTGCTTTGTGCTCGAGCTTGATGCAGGAAACCTGCTAGGCTAACGTTAAACAAACTCCAGGGCATTTGAGTGCGTTTTAACTTTTTTATTATTTGAAACGTTTTTATGGAAGAATTCGAAATACTAAACAGTCAGACTGTCGCGGTACCATGTTTGACCACCGAAGAATGACGTAGGGTTGCATTTTTCCACAAGTTAAATCGGTCCACTTTTCTCTGCAGGCCGCTGCGGTTTTTTTCGGCACACCCATGCGGTCCCCATGGCTGCAGCCTAAAAGCCCTACACCCCCCCTTTTTAAAATAAAGACTCTCCTCTTAAACGGACCGCCTGATGAGCGCCTGATGCTGAATGAATGCACTCCCGTCCATTTCCTTCTCCTCCATTGATTAATAAAAGCGATACAGCGTTCGAGGCGGGGCACGTTCAATCCTATGAGAGTTGATCAGTGGCGCACTTACTATCCGTAATGGCGCATGGAGGCCAAACCACGTAGATTACCCCGATGATCGCCACTGCTTCCACGCTACTAATGAAACTAGAAAGAAGGAACCGTTATTACTCACCATATACGTCACTGGCGTCAAGTCTGTAGCTTTCGCCATGTATTTGATTAAACTGGGCATCTTTTTTAATCGACTAATGAAAACTGTTTAATATTCATATAACGTGGGCGAGGCCTAAGGGTGGGGAACTTAATGTGAATATTTTTCCATACATTTTTTTCCCTCAGTTTTAAATTAAAACCACTAGCATGACAAATTTCTTTGTAGCTAAAAAGGTTTTTATTTGTCCTACAGTTTTGGGAGGTGATTAGTGACGAGCATGGAATTGACCCAACTGGTTCATACCATGGGGACAGTGACCTGCAGCTCGACAGGATCAATGTCTACTACAATGAAGCCTCAGGTATTTATTTTTTAAAGTAGCTTTTTAGTATTTTTAATATATAAATTTCATTATCTACTACTTTATTCTTTTCTTCAATTTTTTTTCCCCCTCACCTCTGACCTGCTTTTGTAGGTGGTAAATATGTACCCCGGGCTGTGCTAGTCGATCTGGAGCCAGGCACCATGGACTCTGTGAGGTCTGGACCTTTTGGCCAGATCTTCAGACCAGACAACTTTGTGTTCGGTAAATTATAATAATTTTTGCTCACTTGTTCAAAAAAATGTTAGCTGCTCATTATGCACAAAGTGTAATCTTAATTCTTGTTTTACAGGGCAAAGTGGTGCTGGCAACAACTGGGCTAAGGGTCACTACACAGAGGGTGCAGAGCTGGTAGACTCTGTCATGGATGTGGTGAGGAAGGAGGCAGAAAGCTGTGACTGCCTTCAGGGCTTCCAGCTCACACACTCCCTGGGTGGTGGTACAGGCTCTGGTATGGGCACCCTGCTCATCAGCAAGATTAGGGAGGAGTACCCTGACCGCATCATGAACACCTTCAGCGTGGTGCCTTCCCCAAAAGTATCAGACACAGTTGTTGAGCCCTACAACGCCACACTATCTGTCCACCAGCTTGTAGAAAACACAGATGAGACCTTTTGCATCGACAATGAGGCCCTGTATGACATCTGTTTCCGCACCCTCAAACTCACAACCCCCACATACGGTGACCTCAACCACTTGGTCTCTGTTACCATGAGCGGTGTCACCACCTGCCTCAGGTTCCCTGGACAGCTCAATGCTGACCTGCGTAAGCTTGCTGTTAACATGGTGCCATTCCCCCGCCTGCACTTCTTCATGCCAGGCTTTGCTCCCCTCACTGCCAGAGGCAGTCAGCAGTACAGTTCCCTCACTGTCCCAGAGCTCACGCAGCAGATGTTTGACGCCAAGAACATGATGGCTGCCTGCGACCCCCGTCATGGCCGCTACCTGACAGTGGCTGCCATCTTCCGTGGTCGCATGTCTATGAAGGAGGTGGATGAGCAGATGCTGAATGTGCAGAACAAGAACAGCAGCTACTTTGTTGAATGGATCCCCAACAACGTCAAGACTGCGGTTTGCGACATTCCTCCCCGTGGCCTGAAGATGTGCGCCACCTTCATCGGCAACAGCACAGCCATCCAGGAGCTGTTCAAGCGCATCTCTGAGCAGTTCACAGCTATGTTCAGGCGCAAAGCTTTCCTCCACTGGTACACGGGTGAGGGTATGGATGAGATGGAGTTCACAGAGGCAGAGAGCAACATGAATGACCTGGTGTCCGAGTACCAGCAGTACCAGGATGCCACTGCTGAAGAGGAGGGAGAGTTTGAGGAAGAGGGTGAGGAGGAGCTGGCCTAAATAAGGGGTGAGAAGAAGCTGACCTGATGTGTCACTTTAGAAAGTGAAGTGTAATGTTCAAAAGTACTTTCCAATTTTCAGTGGTCTGTCTGCGGTTCCATTGTTGCATGTTAATAAATTCTTCTGAATATTTTGAAGTCTACCATCCTGGTTTTAATGACTTAGTATGTATGTTTTGAGCAGATGCTCTACACTGTACATAAAGTGTAGCTGCATAACTGGTATTTTGCCAGAAGTGACTTTGAGTACTATAAATGCAGGTTAGTGAATACAAATTGCTTAAGTTATCACTTGCTAAAATTGTCTTGTGCAATGTCTCTGAAATTGGTTTAAATTAACACAATGTATTGATTATTGTACTGAATGGTCTGAAAAGATCAACTGGCTAAATGAAAGCAATGCGGTTAATGACTCAAATGTCTAATAAAAGCATAAACCAAAAACAGTACATGCCGTTCTGCTCTGTAATCCTGACTACACATACTTAGTGCACAGTTGAAATGGCGCAGATTAGTTTAATGGCTCAGATCAAAGTTCATATACTGCTGCACAAACAAGATGGTGCTCACTATTTTTGCTCATGTGCCTTGGAATGGCTTAAATGTTAAAACACACTGCAACAAGTTTAACAGAACAAGCAATGGAATAGGTACAGCAGGAAAGGCCTCATTTTCCTGTGGTGGGTAGCTTACTCTTGGGGTTTTGGGTTGTGGTCACTAGGTGGCAGTGTCTGCTAATCCCTTTTCAAAAAACAGGATGCCTAAAGCCAAAGTGTCACGTTCTTCATGTAGCCGGTCTAGTCTGTTTCTCTCCAAATTGGGACAAAATCACTGTTAAAGTTTAGAGTGAAATTATGCATTGTACTACTAAATAAATACTGCACAACATTCAGTTCTCAATTAAATACAGCAAAAGACCATTCACATATCATTTAGGATTTAAAGAAGCGGGTAGTTCAAGAATGTGAGTTGAGTTGGATTGAATTGTTTTAAGTTCTAATTCAGCATATAGAACCCAATTAAGAATATTCTTTGTTTTGCAGAAACTTGTGTGTGGGCATTTGTACTACTGAAAATGTGTTTATTAAGCATCCTTAAAGAACAACGAAAGACATGATAGGCGCCATAATGTGGCTCTTTATAAATTTCTAACTACATCTTAAAGCCTGTTTAGTCTCATAAACTACCATAAAAATATAACAATAAAAATAGCAATGTGCAAACTCCAACCGTGATGGGATCTGACAGAACAATTTGTGTGCAATCCTGAGCTTCAAAAACTTTGTCAAATGAATATACGGGTGAAACTCAAAAAATTAGCACATGGTGCAAAAGTTCATTAATTTCAGTAATTCAACTTAAAAGGTGAAACTAATATATAAACTCATTAAATACAAAGTGAGACATTTCAAGCCTTTGTTTGATATCGTTTTGATGATTATGGCGTACAGCTTATGAAAACCCCAAATTCAAAATCTCAGAAAATTAGCATATGGTGCAAAAGTTACTAACTTAACTAATCCAAAACACATGCAAAGGGTCCCTGAGCCTTTAATTGGTCTCTCAGTCTGGTTCAGTTGAAATCACAATCATGGGGAAGACTGCTGACCTGACAGTTGTGCAGAAAGCCATCATTGACACCCTCCACAAGGAGGGAAAGCCTCAAAAAGGTAATTGCAAAGGAAGTTGGATGTTCTCAAAGTGCCGTATCAAGGCACAGTAATAGAACATTAAATGGAAGGATTTTCAGGAAAAGGTCGTTCAAATGTGTGGGGGAGCTTCACAAGGACTGGACTGAGGCTGGAGTTACTGCATCAAGAGCCGTCCTGGACATGGGCTTCAAATGTCGTCCCTCTTGTCAAGCCGCTCCTGAACAACAAACAACGTCAGAAGCGTCCTACCTGGGCTAAAGGAAGAAAAGAACTGGTCTGTTTCTCAGTGGTCCAAAGTCCATTTTTCTGATGAGAAAATTATGAGGTCCCAGAGTCTGGAGGAAGAATGGAGAGGCACACAATCCAAGATGCTTGAAGTCCAGTGTGAAGTTTCCATGGTCTGTGTTGGTTTGGGGAGCCATGTCATCTGCTGGTGTTGGTCCACTGGGCTTTATTAAGTCCAGAGTCAGCGCAGCCGTGTACCGGGACATTTTATCATAAGCTGTACGCCATAATCATCAAAACGATATCAAATAAAGGCTTGAAACATCTCACTTTGCATGTAATGAGTCCATATAATATATTAGTTTCACCTTTTAAGTTGAATTACTGAAATTAATGAACTTTTGCACCATATGCTAATTTTTTGAGTTTCACCTGTATTTTATTTATCAAGTAGTCAGTATACTATTTTAGAATCATTACAGGGCGTGCAAAAACAGTAGGGTGATGTTTTGGGACTGGTGGAGATTTGTGAATTCTGAGAAAATGACTAAAGCGATTATGGAATGGAGATATTTTTTTTCTCTTTTTAGTCAATTTTAGCAGGTTCCTATACTCATGAGCAGCGCTATATATCTAGATAAGAAATTGGAATCTGAACATGGAGTAAGTGTAGGGATGACAGTAAGAGATGCGGCCGGTTTCCTTCCTCCTCTCTGACTCATGCCCTGATTGGCCCTTCCCTGAAAGCAAACAGGACTTTGGACCCTGTCGGTCCTAAACAGGCTGGGGCCATCCTGACGTCTACTGGCATCTACGATTTGAGAAATGGTGTACAGCAGCTTCTGTTACTTTTAGTAAAGTGGGCAGATTGTTGCCCAAGGGAGTCAAGTTCCAAAGAAAGGTACATTTCTGTGTCTGTATGACAAAGTCGACAGGGCTGAACTGGGACTGTGTAGGCCTACAAGTGAGGAGGAGTTTATGAAAAACGACTCCATGACTCATTTTACTCCGCCCAATGATGGGCGTTGCCTTCTCAACTCCTCTCTAAGGTGTGGCGATTTTGGTAAACTGAAATTCCTCTGATATCTATCCTGTTCTCTTATTAAAACTAAGGTAAGAAGAAAAATCCAGGTGAATGACTTTTGATCACACTCGTCCGGATGTAGGCTACGCACCTTTATTCCGTTTAAATGTTTTATTTGGCTCGTCGGAAAATTGTGTTTTTCCTCATCTGTCGACATGAAGTGTTAAGGTTTTTATTGAATGCAGCTCTAGTCGCGTACACAACGGATTCAAACGAAGACATTACGAATCCTAATCCAGTGGAATTGTTTGTTACCCGAAGTGGAGGCATTAAAAGTCTCAGGAAGAGAAATGAGCAGAGCAAAACTAAGGAGAAAGCAGGAGACAAGAGCTAAAGGAATAAAACCATGCGGTGATGAGATTCTAATACTGTATGCCTTTTCTTTTTCCTAGTTTCAGACTTTTGTCTACAGCCGCAACAATGTCTGGTTGGGTGAGTATAGTTTCAAATTAGATTGCCGGTTTAAAATGTCAGCAATAGAAAGTTGATTATTAAAGCATATTTCTCCACTTGTATTGTAGGATGACTTGGAGCTGCTCTTAGACACCCCCTCCTCACTGACCGTGACAGTAAGTTAAACACACTCTTACCTTTTTAGTGCCCAGGCTGATGATGATGATGATGATGATGATGATGATGAATATTTCTGGGTTGCTATTGCTTGAATGGATTGGGACAAATCCTGTATGAAAGCTTAGAATATAACATATCAAACAGAAAACACTATATATATATATATAGATATATCTATCTATATCTATCTATATCTATATATATCTATATATATATATATATATCTATATATATCTATATCTATCTATCTATCTATCTATCTATATGTATATATATATATATGGAGCTATATATGTGTGTATTTGTTTATTACACATATGGAACGTGAGTGTTGCTGTGTTTATCAGTCCAGTGCAAGAGGAACTGTGAAGGACAAGGCAAACTTCAAAGTGGAAGAAGATGTGTCTGCATTAAGGAAGGCCATAGAAGGCATGGGTAAGTTGATGAGTCACCATTTTAAGTATTCTTTTCAATCAGAGCAACATGGAACTTTAACTTTAATTATGTTTTACTAAATGTTTATATCTGCCCAATAGCAGACCAAGTTGTATTTCTAAAGGTAACTCTTCAAGTGCAGTGTAAGTAAGTGGTGAGCCTGTTTTGCGTTCTCCTCTTCTCTATAGGTACCACAGAAAAGACACTAATTGAGGTGTTGACCCAAAGAAGTAATGCTCAGCGCCAGCTTATCGCTAAAGCCTATGAGAAAGCCACAGGAAGGGTATATCAATTGACTTTTAAAATAATAATTCTGAGTGTTGTGATAAAGACAATGGACCAACATGTGTGATACCAACGTTCTTCCATCAGACATTAGTAGCTGACCTGGAGGGCGACACCCACGGAGACTTTGAGGACTTGTTAGTAGCCTTGGTAACACCCCCGGCTGTCTACGACTGCCATGAAGTCATCAAAGCCATCAAGGTGAGATTGTGTCTGATATTAACTTCAAGATGGCATGGCCCTTGCTTCAATACAGAGTCTGCATTGGCCTGTTAAAGCTTCAGTGTATAAAAAAAGAGAATTTAGAGGGAGCAGAGACACCCCGTTCTACATGTCTCATTTATTTAAAACAGACTTAATTTACTTAAGATTTTTTTGGATTCATGACATTTTACCATACTTACATTGTGTTGAAAGAACAGCTGAAACGCTGTCATCATTTCCTTGTGCTTATCACATTTCGTGTGTGTCGCATACAGGGAGCAGGAACCACCGAGAGTACGTTGACAGAAATCTTTGCCTCGAGATCCAACAGACAGATGCAAGCCTTGTCTGAAGCATACCTTGCAGGTTAGTATCTTCAACACTAAGTACAGAGATGACAAAAGTACTCACTTCCCGTACTCAAGTAGAATTACAAAATACTCTGGTAGAAGTACTGATTCAACTTCTTTACTCATGTAAAAGTAAAAAAATACAGGCTTGGAACTTTTCTCAAATAAAAAATAAAAGTAGCCTTGTGAATGACAGCCATTTTTTATGCAAAGCTACCTGGACCTCACAAAGTTACTAGAGTGCAGGCTGAGAAACTTCAGTGGACATGGAAAAAGGGTTCTTTATATGTCATTGCCTACATTTTAAATGGATGTCTGCTAACAGGCCTTAAACATCCCATATATGTGATGATATTGTGACAAAGACTGGGACTCCACATTAAAAAGATTCTGACCGAGTAGCAAGATATGAATTCAGTTGTGACACTGTGAGAATTCCCAGATCCAGTTTCTACTCAAGGATAGTAACAAAGTATTTGTACTTTGTTACTTTCTCTCTGACTAAGTATTTGTATTTTCACCGATTAGATAGTAACTGGATTATTGTGAAACAGTTGGCAAATGTTCATGATGTAACGTGTCTAGATTGTTGTGAAATCAGCCGTAATGTGCCGTTTCATTTAAGAAACTGGAAGATCGATGATTCATGATCTGCAGTCGGAGGTATCTGGAGAATACGGCAAAGCTCTGCTCATCTTGGCTGAGGTACTGGACATTCAATTAATGATGTGCTCGCATTCCCAACAAACTGTCAGACCTAAAGCATTCAATTCATTATGGTGTGAATATTTACATCCTATCTCAAAAAAATGTGATGGGATTAAAAATCAACTAACAATAAAATAAAATGCGTTTTCTACAACAACTGTAAATCTTGGGGAGTTTGTCATCTCTATCAAATTGTGACATAGTATATTTAAAATGGCATTCAAAATGGCTCATCACTAAAATGAGCAAATGCCAAATATATTGAAATCCTTCAACGTACCACAGACTATTCTTCTGTTCATCCTCACAGGGGAAGAGAGACGAGAGCACCAACGTGGACATTGCCAAAGCTAAAGCCGATGCTAAGGTAAATTCACTGCCGGTTTCTTAAATACATTTAGAATACTTCTGTGTTCATCAGTGACACAGTCCAGACACCAAGCTAGTTTGTCCACAAGGTTTTTTGGATGTAAAGAATCAGGACAGTAACGTTAAAAAAATACTACGGAGCAGTTTACTTTGTGTCAGATTGGTAAGTGTGGTGTTTGCACACTTCTTCAATTGTTGTTTTGACATTCATATCTTACCTTACACATTTTTGGGGCTTGAAAGCAGCCGACACCTCAGTTACCACAGCTCTCTTAAGAGGTTTAATGAAAATCCGGAAGGGATAAAAACTAGAGCCGTGTGTGTTTTCACCCTCACTCTCATTTCCCCTTTTCAGGCCCTGTATGAAGCTGGGGAGAAGAAGTGGGGAACAGATGAGGGAAAGTTTATCGACATCTTGTGCCACAGGAGTATTCCCCAGCTTCGACAGAGTGGGTTTACCCCTTACATATTTTTTCTGTACATGCCTATGCGATACAAATACAAGACCACGAGTCTGCTGCCATGCTAGTGGCTTTTCTCGAGGTTGTACAACAGTGCTTTGAGCTCAATACTGACATCAGCATGTCAACATGCTCACAATGACAATGCTAACAAGTTGATTTTTTAATAAGCAGTAATAATGTTGACCATGTTCACCATCTTAGCTGCACTCTGTGTTTAAGGCTCCTTAGCAAATGAAGCTGAGGTTGATGGGAATGTCAGTAGTATTGCAGATATTTGGTCATAGTTATTGGACAAATGTAATAGTTGGACATGGATGGCCCTAGATGAAATGTAAAGGGATCAGCAAAGTTATTAGGATTCATTCTCTGGGGAACATGAATGACTGTACCAAATGTAATGGCAATCCATCCAATTGTTCTTAAGCTACTTCACTAAACGCAAAAAATGTCTACCTCGCGGTGGTGCTACAGGTAAAAAAAAAATACGGGTAGGGTTGGGTAATATAGCAATATAATATCAATATTGTGATGAGACTAGATATCGTGTTAGATTTTGGATATCATAATATAAATTGGCCTACATATTGTCTGTTCCTGGTTTTAGAGCCTGCATTACAATAAAGCAATATAATTTTCTTAACTTACCAGACCGATACATTAATTGCCTTAACTCACCGATCAACAGATCGACATTACCATCCTTAGCATGGCTAGAAAACAACAGCAGCAGCTAATCTGTTTTTTCCTCTGTGTTTTGGCAGCTCTGGTAGAGTACAAGAATATTAGTAAGAAGACTTTGCAGGAGAGCATTGAGAGTGAGATGTCTGGTAACCTGGAGAAGCTACTTGTGGCTGTTGGTGAGAATGTTGTCATATTGTCTGCCTTTTTACCCATACATTGGCTCATTTTTAAATATGTTGCATCTTCATTTTCATGTTGGATAAATTAAATCATTGCACATTTGAGACACATTCAACACAAATGATCTTTTCTTTGTCCAGTTAAGTGTGTGAAGACCACTCCAGCATACCTGGCTGAGAGGCTTTTCAAAAGCATGAAGGTAAGCTGCACAATATGTCCATCTGTAGCACAAGGGCCTTTTAAACCCTCAAAGCCTGTGGCTCCCAAAACAAAATCCACATTGTGTGGTTCACTCTGTCCTTTTTAGCCACTGTAGACAATTGTGTTTGTCCCCAGTGGTGTGGAAAGGAATGTTAAGCCACGGTTATATTGCTGCTTTGACTAAATGTGCACCACTGGTTGAAATGTGTCAAGCAGACAAACATACACATGAAACCAAAGACCTAAAAGCAGCCATTAATATTGGATAATAACCGTGAACAAATGAGCATTTGATCCACCCAGGTCCAATTTGTACCTTTGCCCCTTTCCCAAATTTTCCTTTGTCCAGGGCGCGGGGACCACAGAGTCCACTCTGACCAGGATACTAGTCAGTCGCTCAGAGGTGGATCTGCTGGACATCAGAGCAGAGTATAAGAAGCTGTTTGGATGTTCCCTCTACTCCCAGTTAGAGGTAAGTGCACATGGCCAGAGAAATGTAACATGCTCATTACGCCTTAACATACTGTAAATGTTCAATAGTTTAAATGTCTTGTGTCGTCAACATCAGAATATACCCCAGTCGTTTTTTCGTGTGATGATGTGAACACAATTTTCTGTTTTTCCCTCTATTCATGTTCGTGTGAAGTCTGAAGTGTCTGGTTATTATGGCGACGCCCTAAAACGTCTAAGTGGCCAAGACGACTAACTCCTCCCAACTCCTGTGATGAAGAACGTGTGGTGGGAAGCGCAGATGGGAAGAAACGTCCTGACCTTTCCAATAGCATTATACTGATACATTTGCTTGAACATGGCTGAAACTAACCATCTGGAAATGCTTGAATGTGGAATTCAAGTAATGTTCAACCAGACAGGGCTGTGCTGACTGAATGATTAAAATACGCGCGTGTGCACACACACACTTACTTAGAAGTATGTACAGGAAGATGCTATTGAATGTATTTTAAATTTATAAAATTGTATTCCATTTGACTGATAGCTGTCAACGCATGTAAACTACCGGTCAGAAGTTTGGGGTCACTTCCAAATTTCCATTGCACTCAATTATAGACAGAATGCCAGCTGAGATCCAGGGCAGCAGTTTTCAGATTACATTATGTGCTTACATAATTGAAAAATGGTTCTCCAATGTTTTTTTAAAATGATATGAGATTAGTAAACAGAATGTGCCTTTGGAACATTTGATGAACAGTTGCTGATAATGGGCAATGTAGGTACAGCATTAAAGATCAGCCCCCCCCCTCAGATCAGCTGGTATTCTGTCTATAATGGAGTGGTATGGAAATGTTTATAATAATTAAGGTCACAACTTTCACATTTAATACAATAAAAATACTGTATTCTACTATTTGTATTTTTGTTTTATGTTAGTGAGCAAAGAGCTACAATATGTCATATAAAAAAAGTTTTATTTAATGGTTTTGTTTATGTTGCTGTAACCAACTCCTACACAGGTCATCAGGACCTTGTCCCCTCCTTTCCTTTCGTCTTCCGAAGGCTTCTGAACCTCGATCTTAAACATGAGTTGGAAGAAATCTCTAATGTGTCTGAGGAACTCGACCCTGGAGAGACAGTGAAGGAGAAGAAAGAAAGTTTAAAAAATGGGAGATGAAATTTCAGTTTCATTATTTGAGAGGGGTAGACCCTAAGTCGGATGAGAAACAGTTCAAATGTCGAAGAAAGAATACATAGTGACAGTTTCAGAACAGAGTCTACTCCATGCAGTCTGCGTCAAGTCTAGGTCTCATGCACATTACGTTCCATTCTTAAAGGTCCCATGGCATGAAAATTTCACTTTGAGTTTTTTAAACATTAATATGTGTTCCCCCATCCTGCTTGTGGTCCCCTAGTGGCTAGAAATGGCGATTAAGTGTAAACCGAGCCCTGGGTATCCTGCTCTGCCTTTGCGAAAATGAAAGCTCAGATGCTTTTTCCGCCCAGAGAATTTGGCCCGCCCGTGAGAAAGAGAGAGACATCATGGCTGTCAAATGAGAAAAGTGGCAGCTGGCCAAGGCCACCCCTCCCCTCCCCTCCCCTCCTCAGTAGCTACAGACACAGAAATGACACGTCCTAAAGAAAGCTCAATGTGGGACTGGCTCTAGTGGCTGTAATTCTACACCACGGCTAAATTCTGGGAAAGAGACTTCAGATAGAGCATTAAGGGATCACTAAGGTCTATGTAAAAGCATCAAAAAAGCACTATGTCATGGGACCTTTAAAGCTGGCATGACTAAAACGTATAATGCAAAGCCAATTTATAAAAAAAAATACAAAATACAAAAAAGGTTTTAGCTTCATTTCAAGTCTTTTAAAGAAAAAAGCCCATCAGCATTACCTGAGTGAGGAGTGCATTGTGATGGCACTGCCAATCTTCAGTTATCATAGTACTGTACTTGAGAGGGACACAGCACCGGTACCATGATAACTGAAAATGGACAGTTCATAGATCACTCCTCATTCATGGTGATGATGTCCAAAATCATCTTTGCGTTCAATTGCTTTTTTTTTTTAATCGGCTCACAAGGAATTATTCAAGTTAAAATGAATCTTAAACTGCAATATGTTAATTAATTACACATTCACCGAACACACACCCTCTAAATATATTAATTAATCATACATTGACCAAGCACGCTAACACTCTATGAACGGCCACTATCAAGTGAATGCACAACTGACCAAGTCCCATGATAATGATGCATTCAAAAGCATGTGAAAAAAATGTGATCAAATGTCCATTGAATTTAACCAAGACTTGTTATTTTCTGCCTTTTGCATAAAAAAAAAAAAAATCTAACAAATATTGCGGTGAAAAAAACACTTTACTTACATTTTCTCTCCATTCCCCTTTGTATAAGCAGAAGGCTTTCTGAGCTGTAGTCATGGCAAGAACACCTTGTTTACTGTGAACTACACTGCCCAGTGTGTTTGAAACAAACTTTTGGTTGCATGGGACATTCAATTTAGATGCCATTTAGTTCAAACATTTTAAAAACCTGGCATTTTTGTAATAATGTAATGTAATAATTTGTAAAAATTATAAACATGGAATAAGGCTTAGGTTTAACAAACTGATAAGAATAGTTACGGCCTCTGTAGTTTATTTGTCCAGAATGTCGTGCTGACGTTGAATGACGTTGGGTCGAGGATTTTGAAATACCGTCACTTGCCAAGATTGGATAAACAGAAGAATAAAGTGCATCTGTAGTAACTCATAAATAAGCTAAGGCGGGAGCTTTGTGCGTCTGTTATTGAGTGACGTTGGCTTACGTGTATGGGGAGAGGGGTCCGAGCAGAACCTTCGACACGTCCTGTTGGCCAAGGGTCATCAAGAGCAGTGCCAGGCTTTGATTGGATGAATCCACGCAGCCACCCTAAAAACATCAGAAAGAGGGGCGATAGGTTTTAGCAACAAAAAAAACACAGAAATACGTAATGGAGGTTATCTCAGGTCCAACACTGATAGCCCTCTACACTTGCAAAGCATAGCGAGCATCCGGGAGGTGTTTGTAGGCTGGATGCTTTTTTTGCCCCGGAAATACATTTTTGTTGATAATGACTTTAAAAAAGTGAAAACATTTTGAAGCACATTTATTTACAGTTTTGCTGTCACAGGCTGGCAGATTTGAAAACCTTTTTCAAAATTGGCATGTGCATTCTGAAGTACACAGTTATTTTTATAGTTTTCCTCAATGACAGTGAACACGGTGGACATGTCATCTCTCAACAACATATTTTCCTCTTCTTTTTCCTTTAATAATGCTGTGTTTCCCTGCCCCGTCTGACCTACTTGCCCTGTGCCCTATTGCTCCCCATTTTCTTCGAAACGCCAGATATATAGGAGGACAGAGTATCCCCTCTCTGCATCCAAGTGATCACATGTTATCGGGATTACTCTACAACAGTTATGTGCTATTCCCCAGGCTGTATAAAGGAGGTCTATGCCAGACTGGACACACCCAGAAGCATTTTATAAACTAAATGAACATTCAATTTTGTCCATTCCATCAGTTTATAGTAAGCTACGCAGAATCAGTTTCTTGTACTATGCATTCATTCTAACAAAGCATGCATGTGGCCCAGTCACGCAGTATTGTCAGCAGAAATACGATTCAATTACATAATCATATCACTGAAGCTACGGCGGAACTATAGTGACATTGTTTTGTTTTTTTATTGTCAATGAGGCAGATTCCTTCTACAAGTGGACACTTTATCAAACTAGGTTATGCTGTAAATATTAACTCAAACAAGTACTTCATGACTTCAACTATGCAACCTTATGAAGACCTGCACCTTGATTGCAACTACATGCCAAATTATTTCCACCATTTTACTCCATTAATAGGCCTTGAGAGTAGCAGAATGAAGGATTGATGGAGATTCCATAGTTTGACATGGTTGGACCATAATTTACAAAGCATTCTCATCTAAATGGTTATTACAAAGTATGTTTTCTGTGTATACTTTCTACTGGATGGATACATGATGGATTTTATTTTTAATATTTTTAATTCCAAGACATTTTACCAATGCACTTGTCTCCAGTATAAACTCAACAGTGTTCATTAAGCGTAAGAACCTATATACTTTAAAATATATATACATTTTAAAGTGTGGTTTTATCAAACTACATTTCACTAACATATTCCACAAAGTTGAGAGCACATTTTGTTGACTATCGAAAAATGTGTTGTGCGTGAGCACACTACCTTTGGGTGCTGCTGTTGTGGGCTATAAAAGTTTAACAAACTTACATTTTCAGGTTTCCCACGTTTTGTTAGGCATATCCTTTTCAACATGCGGCTCCACTTCAGTAGAAAATAAGAAATATATGATGCACTAACATCATTTCTGACAGCTAGTATTAGGCCCTGCCTTCCAGTGAAAAAAAAAAAAAACAGG
Organism: Etheostoma cragini; assembly: GCF_013103735.1. Lineage (NCBI taxonomy): Eukaryota > Metazoa > Chordata > Actinopteri > Perciformes > Percidae > Etheostoma > Etheostoma cragini. The sequence continues at coordinate 11,866,232 of NC_048422.1, forward strand.
CCAGCAGCCACCAAACGGCCACGAGGCGATATGGAAAAGTCCCGTGAATCCTTCGACTAAATGACAACCCCATTTCAAACAATCAAAGTGAAACAAGAGATGAAACTCAAGCATGTGATGGAATGAAATGGAAAATCAATGGTAACTTTCAGGAATAACGCGACCTTAACCTGTAAAACACTTTACAAGAAAATTGAGTAGATGTCACCGGGTGAAATAAAAATAAAAAAAATTGGGGGAGCAAAATACATTAAGGATAAATCCTTGTGTTGTATTTGATTTTAAACTAATTTGACACCATTCTGACTAAAATCGGAAAAAGACAAAGACATGACATGTTCTGAATTTAGTGAGAACACTTAACAGAAATATGTTATATTTTTTTTAAAGATAACATTTCATACCTGGGTAAACAGTAACTGGTTTTTTAGGACCCTTGCCTCAAATTCTGAATGTCTTTGGGCTCATTGTGTAACAACTACTATGGTCTTTCTTTTAACGTGTGGCTCTGAAGTTGTATACACACACACACAGACACTCACAAAAATAGCCAGACATTGGCAGACTAACATTCTAACAAGGCTCTTCACACATGCATACACAAAGCCAAGTTAGTGATCTCTTTAAGAAAAATGTAAGATCGTTTAACATCAAAAACTCAACCAAACCTGTATTACTTACATGAGCTCCTGTCCAGTGTTGATGTTGCTCCTAAAAACAAAATGTCCATCGTGTAGCTTTGGTTTACTACAACAAGACTGTACTGATTAACCATTAGACAAACATACGCACACGATACAGAGCGCCTATGCCCTTTAACGCAAATCCAGAAAATTTATTTTCCTTTCCCAGTTTTCAAAAAGGAGCTATTCCAGTACAAGTCACACATCCCTTTTACTTTAGTGTCATCTTTTCTCTTCTGAGCTGTTGCGATTGCCTTGCTCTCCTGCTACAGTTAGGTATTAAAATCAGCTGTTATTCAAATGCTGTTCAGTTTCTGAACTGGTGAATCTACCCATTCTACCAGCTGCCTTAGGAACACTTTTTTTTTTAGTCCACCACTCTCTGAGGCTGCTAAAGAGAAAGTTACCAACTCCATTGCTCGGAGTAAAGAGGATGCATCCAACAATATTCCTGTTTCAGAGTTAATCAGCACTACCCTGAACAGTTAACTGGACTCACATGACTCCTATGAGTGAGGGCTGAGAGGCAGAACCTGAAGTCACACAATCACTGGATCAAATTGACATATACTGATGAACTAGGCTCTATTTTCTGATTATGTGAAATTATGTTTGCCTGTGTGTGGTTTTAGTAACAGCCAAGTTTGTTTGTCTTACAACCACTGATGCAAGTCGCACCTGGGAACATACTATATGGGTAGAAATATGAGCAGAGATAAAGCCTCATTCATCAAGCTTGTTTCAGCTGACACGTCACCTTACCAACTTAAACAGGAAGTGACCTTTGACCTCTGCACACACATATCTGTATGTTGGAAGTAGATAATGTATTCAGACTCTCAAGGTCTTTATTTCTATTTCATCATAGACATTTTTGGTTTAAAAATGCATTTCTTTTTTAAAGTCGGTTTGTAATTCATAGTGGCATTTTCTTCAAGGACATTTATTTCATAATGAAATGTTGTGGGTTGCCGCCAACTGTGAGTTAACCTCTGTTGGCTCTGCAAAAAATCTTTACAAACGTCAATAAATGGACAATGTGGCATTAAACAAAGTGTCACTATAAAAAAAATGAAAAAATAAAAAAAATCAGACTCGACAGGACAACAAACTTCTTTATAGACCGACCCGAGAGGAGAGGGGACGCTTTGTGACCGGCACGCAAAAATATTTGGCTGGTGTGAAAGGCCAGGTACACAAGCAGGCTTGTATCTAGGCTACACCACACTTACCCCTGAGGTGTGCTCCCGGTGTAAGACTCTAATGTGTCCCGACTGTCTATGTCAGGTATTCCCCAAGAACTTTCATTTGTCTGGCAAGAGGACAAAAACAGATTCCACAGCTGCCATGTGCAAGGCAATTAACACCCGATAGCAGCCTCTAGTGATCTAGAACCTGTCAATGTCAAATTTGTTTTCAACATAAAAGTGATGACTTTGCACACAATCTTAGAAATATATATCCCTCCAAAAATATCCAATACCAAATTAGATCTGGATGTATTCTCTAAACCATTATCAGACATGTTGGAGAAGATTATGGACAAGTAGCCATTGTGCCTGCTTGAATTATGCAAATTAAACAGGACAGGCTTGGTATTATGAATAGCAGTTGCTTTGTAGATCAGTTAGGAGGTGAATGAGGTCTCAGTTGCCTGAAGTTTTAATGTAGCAAAGCCTTGTGTTTGCCAATTCTTACCTGATTTCATCTACTGCCTGTCTAAAACCAAAACAACACGGAGCACACCGTAAGCTTAAATACAAATATAAATCAATATTGTGCCTTTCCTCGTCTAATTGCAGATGCTGCTGTTGGACGTTTACAGGCACAAGGCCTGTTTGTGCAAAGGCTGAAAACATTGGCCAGCTTCCTGAGTGTGTACAGCTGTTCACAGTGAAAAAAATCTTGTATACCCTCTTACCAACAGCCCGAGCCTGTTAAGGGAGTGCGGAATGAAGGACAAAATGACATGTGGAATGAACACTCAATGAACTGAAATCTGAATATTTCCTTTAACAAACCCCAAAAACCACAACACTGACATGAGTGTGTATGTGTGTGGAATGAGTATGTACTGTAGGTGAGTTCTTTTTTTTTGCAGTACTTACCCGATGTACCTCTTCCAAAAGTAGTTTGGCACAGTTCCTGCCAAGGTCTTCTGGTAACATGGGGTCTCCCTGACCCTGCGGCATGGACGACATCTCAGCACTGAGGAAGGAACCATTCAGCGTCTCTGCCACCAGGGTCAGACCAAAACCTGGAGACCTGCGGTTAACCAGCAAAAATTACTTAGTGTATTTCTCTGAGTAATCTGGGATAATTGACACTTTGTTATTGCGCAAATAGTGTTTTTTGTATACATATCTACAGTACTGTATGTACTGGTGTGGTTTGTCTATTTATTGATCTATATATATGAATAAAAGTAAGCACACTTCACAAACAGTGAGTAGGGTTTTTTTAACTATCAAGTAATGGCCCTGTAATTAATTAATGTTGAGATACTCACTTGCCAGAGTTGGCCCCTTTCATGTGGTCGGTGTGGATGTAAATGTCTGGAATGAACTGGTTGAGGACGCCCCTGGCTGACTCCACTATCCTGTTAGCCATCTGAGGAGAAACTCGAACCGAATATCTGGGTTTAGACGGTCAAGGACCTGTGATGACTCATACGCCAGTAGTTTTAACTTAAAGCTGAAAGAGCACAAACTTAAGAAATTGACAAAGTTTAGTTTCTGCCAATCATTATTGCCAAAAATGTACTTGTTCAAGCTTCTCCAATGTGAAGCTCTCCAATGAAGAGGATTTGCTGCTTTTATCTGCCTATTAACATCGTAAACTGAATAACTTTGGCCTTTTGACTGTTGGTCAGACAAAACAAGACATGTTGTGGGATATTTTAAGTGTGAAAAACTGTGATTCCCTACTATTTTCTGACATTTTGATAAACAAAAGGATTACTCAAGAAAAATGGTCATTAGATTAGACCAGGGGTGTTAACATTTTTTAAGCCAAGGATCCCTTAGCTAAAAGAGTGACAGTGTAGGGACACCCCAACTACATTTACTGTATAAAATTAAGTTGCATTGCAACTGGGCAAGAAGGATGAAGATGAATGCCGGTGACTCCATAGTGGCTACCTTACCTATAGTATGCTTATCTTCAACGTGTACATTACATGTTTGTTTTTTACAAATATGCCAATTTATCTTTGTTATTATAATGTAAAAAAGAAAAACTCTTAAATTTACCTTTTCAGATTTATCTAAATCTAAAAAAAAAAAAAACTTTCATACCATAATTTCTTTTAAACATTATTTTAAAGCCCCCTGCACTAACTCTGAGGAACCTTAAAGAGGTTACGGCCCAACTGTTGAATATCTCTGGATTTGACAACAAAATAAAAATAGGACTGAACTGAAAAAAAAAAGCTTTTAAATAACAATTTTTATCACATCAACTTTGTTTATAGATTAAAAAAAGGGGTCATGACTGTGAGCCTGAGAAGGATACGCCACTCCTCTGATCCTTTTGATCTTTGCTGGGTCAGTCAACTGCACTGGCCTGATGGTCCTGCGGACAGGACATGTGAAAACTACTTCTCCTCCCCCACCAGGCGCCATACCCCTCTTCAGCACCTGAGAGAGCAGGAACAGAGAGAGCGAGAGATAAGGATAGGCCGACTTGTGTTCGAGCAGCAGCACTATAATGTATAACCTTACACCACCATTGTGTCCTCACCTTGAGATCAAAGCCCTCTCCATCAATACCAAATTTCTTCATCAGAGGGAGAGCTGTGGACTTCAGCATGTCAACCTACAGGAGACAGTGTTCACAGCCTTAAAACATGCTTCTGTGTCTTCACAGGGTTGAAAATGCCTATGATGAACCATTTCCAAACACAGCAACACACTGTTTCCACGACAACACCTCTCTCTATTGTCTCTGATGCTTTCTCGTCTGTGGTTTATCCACTTTGAGACAATGCAGCTCAGAGCAACAAAAAAATAAGAATGGCTGAGACTGACCTGCTGTAACAACACATCAAACATGCAAATAAACTCAGAGGCAAAATGGGTGTCACAATGAGAACAGACTGCATTTACAAATGTATAATGTAAACCACGAACTGAACATCTTCACACTGTCTAAAGTCAATATACAAACTTCCGATTTGATGTAAAAACCTGACTATGCTTCTGACCTGTTCAAAATTCTCCACCTTAGAAATCAAATATGCAGTTTGTAACGACACCTACAGCGTTGATTTGAGCTGACATATAATTGCATGAAATGGTGGGTGTACTAGAGGGTAGTGCACATTTGGTTTTGAGAGGTGTGCCTTTTACCCAGAAATTCAATGTAAGCTTTGACATGTTTTGCAGAAGAATGCTTAAGCTCCACGCACCCAGTGTGATCATGAGCTACATAAGTCACACTTAAATTCAAAGGAACACAATTAAACAAAAATGAATAGTTAGAAGATGATAAGATACATGCATGCTTGGCCTCACCGTCGGGTCGGTGGCATCGTTAGTGACTCCCCTCAGTGTGGCCTTAAGAGAAGTCTTCATGAATGGAGCCAACATGAGCAGGGCCTCCAGATAGTAGCCAACAGAGCGCTGTAAGTTACAGTCATGTTCTACAGAGCCACCATACAGCAAGCCAGGCTGGTAGAATAACACAGTACCTTGTGAGGACAGACACATAGGGACAGTGAGTGAGTCCATAATGTAGTGGGTGGTAGTTTACAGTGTTATAACGGAACCACTGAATATCACTCCAGTTGAACTTAACATTACTGCCATACGCCAAAGAGAGCAAAACAAGATATAAAAAGAATGATAAGAGAGCGAGAATACTGAACACCAAATTACTAAAATCATATAATTATACCTGGGTCCATCTGCTGGTGTTGAACAACACTGAAATGACTCTGCTGTCCTCTGACAGTAAACAGTAATTAGATCAATCCCAAAGATTGTGAAAAAGTAAACACTATTGTCATATCCTAATGATACCACTGACCTGTTTGGTTAATCTCTATTATGGAGCCATTGGTCACTTTGTCTAGCAGTCTGATGAGGCTGGCTTCAAAATCTGGAGAAGGTAAGCAGAAAAAATATTCAGTTAGTCGAACCAAACATCTTCCAACAGCAGAATCCGTTGATGAAAGCCATATTTTCTAATATCTAAGGCGAGTCAGCACACACACATACTTATCTAAACAAGTTATGTTGGGGTAAGCTAATGCCTTCTTTTTCCTTTTATATTTTGCCCACAACACAAAAAAATATGGAGTCAGAAAAGTGGATTAAAGTATGCTTGCATACTGTTGGAACTTCTGAAGACCCTCACTCACATGTGCCAAGATAGGTCCCTCTAATACTGTCAAAAAGAGCTCTGCAAAAACTGCTTCAATGCTCTTGACCACTATAACACCAGCAAAACTTTGAGGTAAGAATGTATTCATCTCACATTTACACTACTGTCCCATCGTTTCCACACTTCTGACGACCAGTGATAAAACCCACTCCCAACTGCGTAACAGCTAGCACGTTAGCTCTGGAGCTAACTGCGCCACATGCAACTGCAACTCACCGCGAAGCCCCGGGTTATCATCTTTAGACCGTATGTTTTTTATTTTAACACGCTTCCCGCTGAGTGTGGCTAAAACTAGCCGTTGTCTAAAGAAATTGCAGCCGTCGTAAGCGAGCCCGTGGCTTGCCATGTTATTGTTGTTTCTGCCTGGCGTCAGTGAAAATCCACGTGTGTTTATCTTGGAAAACGTTGATGGGAGGTGAAGATACGGCAAAACAGGAGGTCCAGAAAGGATTTTTTTGAGGGCACGTCGCCGCACTGAGCCACTAGGTGGCGTCAGATAGCGATTTATTAAAGCACAGTGGGCGTGGCTTGATACTATCTTTGCGTCTTAAAGGCACAAAGCGTGATCAAAACGTAAACAAATGGGTTACCACTAGCCTATCTGTAAGGATTGTCTTTTATTTTTCATCAGTAGGATACAAAGGGTTGGCATAAAATGAAGTGAATTTAAACCAAATTTAAATACACAGACTCGCACAATGATTAAATCTAGCCCCGGACGTTTCCGGAATGTGTTATTTAATCAGGAATGTCTTCTCCTCTCTTTTGTTTTAGAAGCTGAAAAGAGAGTGCAGATTGGTTGTTGTTCAACCCAGCCTGCATGCCAATCTGCAGCTCTGTCCGTTGAGAGAATTTAATCTAGGCTGGGAAGGGATTAATCTCCGAAACCGTGCCAACAAGCTTTTTCCCTCCGTAGATGCAATTACATAACCGTGTTACATCTCCAGTAAACACTCATTTCCCTTATCAGGAGTGTTCTCCTTTTGGCCCCGCTGCCACTGTGCTGGCTGCTCATCTTCTTCTTCCTACTCCTCCTCCTGCTATTCCTCCTCTTCCTCCTCAGTGTGTTTCTGCAGGGAAATACAAGTCTAGCTCGAGTGAGATTCTCGACTGGCTGCATAAAGACGCGCCCCGGTTGCGCACTTCTTAAGAAAGTATACGTGTTCGAGTCTCGAGTCTGAGCATCCAGAAGGGTTTCATGGGAAGGATTAAACTCAGTTTCAACAAACAATCGTCCAGAGATGGGTCTTAACAGGATTTTTCGTGCTGTCATTATGGGACCTCCGGGGTCGGGGAAAGGAACAGTATCTGGGCGCATTACTAAAACTTTTGGACTGAAACACATTTCTAGTGGGGACATTTTGAGAGCCAACATCAACGCCAAAACCGGTAAGATAGTGACGTTCTACATCTACCAAGGCAGTAGAGATGTGATCTTTACTCAAATCTACACATCTCGAAATGTTTTTAGAAGCCAAGATCCTGCAACAAGATTATTTCAGGTGTGGTCTGTTTAACAAGAAGGGACCTTATACATGTTATTTTTAAAACATTGTTTTATGGACTGTTAGAAAAAACCTACACATTTTACTATCATGCTTAAAACATAAGCAGATTGTTATTACACACAAACAGGAACACTACAGGAAGTTATACTGACATTGCAGTTGGATTTCTGGACTGCTGTGATAAGAGCACCACTCCTATACCAGTTAGATTTATTATCTGGCTGTGACATACCACCGAGGTTGAATGGAAGAAACGATGTTCTTTTTAGCCAAGGTCAGTTGGTTTTCAGGGTTATGGAGCATGCTGTTTTATGTTTCTACTGGAAACACTAGAACTCAACATTACCTGAGCTTTGGAAGGAGGCATACTTCTCAATATCACCTTGGATAATGATAAAGAGAGGTGCAAAGGTTAGGAAGACTGCACCTTTGTTCCTTAAGAGGAGGGCCTACAGATGAAGAGGTGTGTTTTCACTGCTGTTTGATAGAGGAACCCTATGTACACAAAAGTAGTGCAAGGTTAAAGTAGGATTAGGTCTCCCGCAATGACTGTTGTACAATCCTATCAAACTTCTCTGTTATACTTACATACTGTACACTTGTAGACATTTTCAAGTTCCTCAATGGAACCAGAACCTTGTGTTGTCGGAAGCTGTGCAGTCAAAGCAGTTCTTTTTGTCTTTCCCAGCTCAAATTTGCCCAAACAGTCCATGGATCTGAATCAGTGACCTTAGATTCCTGAGACCGCCTCTCAAACCTTCTCACAAGACATACTGGACATTAAAAATGACTGTTTGGATGTATAACGCATTACAATGCCACTTATCAGTAGCAAAATCCTCCTAATCGTTGCATCTTGCAATACTTGCCTTGCTAAACTGGTAACCATGCAACAACGCCTTTGCTTTCTAAAGAACTTGTTCTGGGTTCAGTGTGCCGGCCCAAAGCATACTGGCGTGCCCTCTTCATGTATTACATGTGTTATATCAGAAGAAACAGCAACTCATTCAGTCACATTAACATAGAATAGCGGTTGTTACTGTAACAATGTATTTGCTTCCTGAACTTCTAGTTATTTGTCATATGTATTTAATTGTCAATTTGACCCTTTTACGCTTTTTATCTTATGGTAACATCACAGCAGTAATCAGCACATTCAGGTCATTTCTGCAAGGGTTGTCAGCAACTTCCTTTCTTCAGCTGGACTCTGCCCAATTAAAGTGGAAGTGATAGAAAAAAAGAAATTCTCATGCAGATTATCATGTTAAATTAGGTAGCTTCATAGCAGAACAATGTTAATAAGTTATATAGTACGTTGTCTTCAGACCATCAATGTCAAAAATGCATTGATGTATCAGATGGAAACTGGCTAGATTTTTTTGTGCAGTTCTCTGTAATTTAGCATGACATAATATATGTTTATACTTTGGTTCTTTTTCCCCAAAAACTGTGGTGTTATATAATTCTTGGCTACAGGCTGTGTTTACAACGATAGACACTTTGCAAACACTGCCAGGGTGGAAGTGTTGAAGGAGGAAACGGCTACAAACATACAAACGCTTAGGCTATTAATTTATTTAACTGGAGAAAATTGATGTCATTGATGTGTTTGGCAAGAAGGTACAGTTCATCTTTTATACTGTGGTTAGGAAAAAACTGTGTTATAGACATTGTTATAAACAGCAACCCCATCTCTTTTTGTGTGTGTGTGTGTGTGTGTGTGTGTGTGTGTGTATCAGAGCTCGGTCTTTTGATGAAGTCCTGTATTGATCAGGGTCAGCTGGTACCTGATGACATCATGTGTCGTCTCATCCTGAGTGACCTGAGAGCAATGAGCCAGAGCAGCTGGCTGCTTGATGGTAGGACCACTAATGTCTCCTGGGAAGCATTTGTTAGAAAAAAAGGGTATTATCAGCATTGTTTGCTAAAGATCTTAACACGATTGTAAGATAATTCATGATCTTTTAGATCTATGTCTTATGCTATTAAGTTCAAATCTTGGTATAGTTGTTTTTAAACATCCTTCTTTCCTGTACCTTTTGCCTTGTCCATCCGTCTCTACCAGGTTTCCCTCGTACGGCATTCCAGGCCGAGGCTCTGGATGACGCCTTTGGCGTGGACACAGTCATCAACCTCAATGTACCTTTCCACACGATCAAAGAGAGGCTCACCTCACGCTGGACTCACCTTCCCAGCGGCAGAGTCTACAACATAGATTTCAACCCGCCTAAAGTTCTTGTAAATACATCCCCTCTCCCCTATTACTCCTTCCTTGTTTGAGTTTCTTGTTTTCAGACATCAGTACAGAAAATATACATAATATAGAGTATAATTGTTTCTTTTTTATGCATGATATTGGAACTCTAGTTTCTGATTGTTTCCTACAAATGTTCTTTGAAGATTTATCTCTGGTGAAATCATTTTTATTGAAGTTATTTTTGACCAACATCATTTGTATGCCTGCTGCATCCTGTTTCCATGACTACAGACAGCGCTGTCTGACACAGGCAACTACTTTTTAGCTGAAAAAAGTATCTGGCATAGACATTACCAAGTTCTCTTTTACAGACTTTAGTCATTTTACATATTGATTTTATCCTTGAAACTAACAAAATAAGCTAACATCTCCCTTGATAGGCTCAATTGATGGGTCTATTAGTAAGTATTATATATTATATATATTTAGCCTATAACATACAGTTAGGTTGACAAAGTTTTTGACTTTCTGTTTCGGTGTAACTGATGAATGATTATTCCTAGCTAATGTGCCTGTAGTCATGTGTTCTTTCTGTGGCAGGGATTTGCAGCTTGTGTTCCGCTAGATTTCCCGCACAGTCTGGAGGAGTAACACATTCATAGTTAATCATTGGCTCAGTCTACTCTTCACAGTCCTGCTTGAGAGAAAAAAATGCAACAGAAGGACCATAAAAAGGCAGAATAGAACCAATGAGGTTTAGGGTTTAAAATGCCAGTATTTCTTCTTATTTTTAGTTCTTTACCTTCAAACACTAATAGTGAAAACTGAGCTTATTTCATCAGTAACATCTTGTACCAGAGTTCTGACTTAAGCTTTCGGAACAACTTGAATTGCTTGAGGCATGGATTCAGGTGTTGCAAATGTGAATCATTCATTTCATGCATATCATTTGGGACAGCACACTCATGCTGTTACTTTGCAACCAAGAAGTGCTCTTTAGGGACTGTGTAAGCTCCCTAAGGAAACCGTAGACACTGTTAAATTCCTGGAACGTTCTATGCATGTCTCATAACAGCATCTCCTGCTGAAATATACAAGAGGGTAAATTGATACAATGAATGGTTGTAGCTGGTCATAATATGAATGTTCCTCACACTATTTCCAGTGGTGCAGGTTTCTATTTAGATTGTCTTGAGATAGTAGCAAAATATTCGGACACGCAGACTTTCATTTTTCCTTCTAGTCTAACTGATCAAGTCATTTCAAAACACCTGCGGCTTAATTTTAGACCTGTTTGCGTCTCCAGAGATGGCAATGTTTGTCTGTTGGTTGGTCAGTCCAACAACTATTGAATGGATTTCCATCAAGTTTTGTGAAGACATTTATGTTCCCCAGATGGTGAAACCTACTGACTTTTCCTTGAGCACTACCAAGTCAAAATCTTTCTTTGGCCAATACTTACATTTATGACCAAAAACCTTCAAAACTAATGAGATTCCCATCAGCCCCAGTGGAACCTTGTGTTTAGTATTAGTTAGCAAATGTTACCATGGTAAATTTAATTCAAATGATAAACATGTCAAACATTACCTGATAAACATCAGCTCGTAAGCTTGTCCCCCATGTGGTGTCAAAAAATGATATAGAATCCACTTAGAGATGAGATGAAGACTTTTTTTGTGTCCCAGGTATAAATAATAGCATTAATAGTGGCTGAATTCCATTTAGCTGCTTCAGTTTCAATGTCCCTGTATTGTAAATGCTGGCTCACTGTTACACTGTCATAACTTGAATAGAACCGTTTTGGTTAACATACTGTAAAAGATATGACGTCGTCATACTTTCTGCTGCGGTTTCTGTTTGAGATCATTATTTTGGTGAAATGGTGTTATCACTAAGTCTAGCAACATAATGTCTTTCAACATTATTCAGCTTTTCTATCATCAGCCTTGTGTCTCCTTAGCACGTTTTTTTTTTTTTTGTTTTTTTTTTAGCAGTGTTTCACATTCCAGTTCCTGTGCGGTATCTGGGTTTGGGCTGGACAAATCCTAACTGGAAGTTACAGTGCTCCAGCATTTATAAGCAACCTTGTCTCAACAGGTTTCTCACATTTTTGGGGTTTACGATATATGATAATTCCTATTACTATACAGCAGGAGTGAAAAAAAAAAAAATCCATTTCCAGCTTGTTGAAAACATGCATTCAAAAGTACTATAACAGCGTTTTGCAGAGTTGTAGTTTTTACAAGTTGGCTACAGCGTTTTGATGTGTTTTTTCCAGGGTTTGGATGATGTGACAGGGGAGCCTCTTGTCCAGAGGGGCGATGACACACCAGAGACAGTGACACGGAGACTGAAGGCCTATGAAACCCAGACAGAGCCTGTCTTAGAGTATTACAGGTAAGATACATGGATCAAAATACATCTACCTACTTATATACAGTATATGTAGATGTGCTTGTAACAGTTACCTATTTTGCAGCACTATAAAGAGACCCTGAGGAAAAATAGGAATATGTTAGACTGCATTGCCCTGTATTATCTCACTGAAGTATACACATAAATGAACCACCTTAACTCGTCCCTTCACAGTCTTCACAGTTGCTCGCATGACTGAAAATTGTGTAAGAGACACATTTCAAAATGACACACTGCTATTAATTAAATAAGCGCAAATGAAAAAATATTATTATCTTTACCATCATCAATACAATCCAAGAAAAAAAAAAAAATACAAATACTGGACTTGTGAGGCTGTGGACCCAGTTTGCAAGAACAAGCATGATAGTTTCTATTTTTGGACCCCCCCTTTTTCTTAAAAGCTACAGACTCAGAAATGTCACGTCGTAAGGAAAGCTTATTGTGGGACTGGCACTAGTGGCTGTAATTCTGCACCAAGGCTGAGACTATACAGCTATGGTATTAGGGGACCACTAAGGCCTGTATAAAAGCATCCAAAGAGCACCATGTCATGGGACCTTTACATGTTTTTAGTTACAAGGCTGTTGTTTAGTAAATCTATCACTTCCAGAGCTGTACTGTTCATCTTTATTTAGACTTTTTCCAAAAAATGTCAACAAAAAAAAAAAACAGTTAAAAGGGGGTGCAATATTAAAAAACGTTTGAGAAAATATGCTTGAAAGGATAAGAAAATGCTTTGATTGCTGTTTAATATGTTTTATTTGCTGTACAGCATATATTAAGGTAGTAGTCACAGTTCTCTGCATATTAAAAAACTGATGAAGTGATGCATGTATTTTTTCTGATTGCTGTGTGGGAAAAGCAGTTTACATAGTAACTGTACTGTTTACTTTCCTTGCAGGAGTAAAGGTGTACTACAGATCTTCTCTGGGACTGAAACCAACAAGATTTGGCCGCACGTCGAGGCTTTCCTTAACAGAAAACTCTACTCGGTTAAACAAAAAGTTGCATAGAAAGCCTGAACAGAGCAAGAAGGGTTATTTTACCGGCCTAAACCACTCCGTACGCACCATCCAATCATGTGCCTCTTTCTGTGAACCAAGAGGAAAGCCATCTCTGCAATAATATACTAAGAATGTTAAAAATGAGGGGCAAGTTCATACAGTTTATGTCAGGAGCGATAATAAGACTGCAGATAAGTTGGGAAACTCTCAGGATGTTTGCTTAAAATCCTAAGCATTAATCCTTAGATTTTCCACAGATTGTCTTTTTATTTAATGATGTGCCTTTATGAAACCAGGAGACGTTGCTGTATCTAATATCAAGGTAACGTTTACAAGAAATTGTAAATTTCAAAAAATTACAAAAGTAACAAAAACAACACTGAAAACAATGAACAAACACAAGAAACGATTTTGTGCTAAATGAAAGATTTTTCTGTTTTCTCTATTAGAAAAAAATACTATAGGGAATTGTGCCATGTTATACAAATGACTGTATATTAACTTTTGCACTCAAGTGCCTTTTGCTGCTTTTGGAATGTAACAGGTAGCTCAGTGAATGTAGTTTGTAAATATCTTTTATGAATATGGACCACATATTGAATGATGTATGAACCACACTTGTTATATTGAATATGTTTAACTAAACATTGTGTAACAGCTTCTTTTAACCACTGTGAGTCTTAATTGTATTGACTTTGAAATTCACATTGTTTTATTGGCGTTCTATAGGCAGTTCTCTCAGGTCTAATAAACAGTATAAATATAAATCCAGTGGCTGGTTCAGATGAGTTGAATTCACAGCGTAGTGGAGAAAGAAGCTCACAAAAGCAAAAGCTAAGCAAGGCATCGGCTCACCAAACTAACTGAGTAGATTTGCATAGATCAGACACTGTTTGCTCAGTCTATTGATAAGCGGTCCTTTGTTTAAACGAGGAATTAACTCCACTGGAGCCGGTTCAGACGGTCCTTACTTTGAATGTGTGAACCCGCTGGAGTTTGGCTTTAACAAAAGGTCTCACCAACAGTGACCCAAGAGCAATGCATTGTTTTGACCAGCTATGCAAAAGGCAGGCGAATCCCATTAACACAGAACGTTTGTTTTTCACAGAAAATAATAGAAATCTAATCAGTAAGTAGGAAAGAGGATATCAATATAAAATAAAATAACTGTTAATGGTAATTCGTTTTCTTCTACAATGACACAGGCTATAAATGTATACTGATAGTTGCCATGTGATGTGACTTGACAACTAAAACTAGATTCAAAATGTATAACTTAAAAAGTCAAAGCACAGTTTGCACAGGGCTATCATCTTGTTTGAAGATTTCACAGCATTTAAGGTTGATCCACAGTTTTGTTTTGCACTTAAAGTCTGAAGAATTATTCACCATGTTAATAGCCATAGAAATGCTAGCTTGCCTTACAAATGTAGCCTAGTGCAGCTTCATTTATGCAGTGAATGCTTCCTGAATTATACTGTGTGTGTTTCTAAAAGAATATCACCTCTTCCTAAACAACATACAACTTGTGATCTCAATACACTCAAAGCACTACTGCTTCTACAGCATTGTAACTAAGTGGTTAGCACTTCTGCCTCACAGCATGAAGATTGTTTGTTCAAATCCAGGTCATTCCAGGCCTTTTTGTGTGGAGTGCTCTGGTTTCCTCCCACCATAAAAACATGCATACTAGGAATACAGTTGAAAACTATCCGACTGGCTAACACTAGCACATTTACAGAAATGTTGATTAATGTGCATTGTCCCAATCTAAATAAATCTTGTAGTTACTGTATGTAGTATATTATCGTACACCAAAATAAGTCAACTGGATAACTTCCCAGTCAGTGTTTTATTTGACTAATTATAATAGTAACACACCTGCCCCTAAAACGGTTTCCTATAACACTTAAATGAGTATGACTCATCACGGACAAGTAAAAAAAATTGATGCAGCCGAAACGGTACTCCCTAAAACTTGGTATTTCACCTTGACGGGCGTGGTTTTGCAGGATGTGGCAGCGCAAGTTTTAGCAAGCTCTTAGACTGCCTCAGCCCGTTCTGAAAAATCTTGAATTCTTTTTATTTATAAAATTCTAATTTTATTCTTCATGTTTGCCTATAATTTGTGAATTTGGTCTCCCAACTGTGAAAATTGATGGTCTTGGCCTGTTTAGGACTACATTAATATCAGCATATCATCTATCGTCTATGTAGATTTTTGTTTGACATAATTTATTTTTTTCTATGTATCAACAGTAAGGCAAAAGTTATTAAAATATCTGCAGGAAAGTCTAGTCACGGTTTCAGCCGTGCCACCATCCCTTTCTGTACAGCACAGCTGCACGTTAAAAGCTGCCATACTCGTTCTATATTGCAACAATGAATGATGGGTTTATGAAAATTAGTAGTACCCAATAAATAAAAAAACTCCTGGATTCAAACTTAAGGAAATGTATTTATCAGAAAAAAAGAAAGAAGTTCTCATACACAATAGCCCCATTACCATTGTGCATTGCTATAACAGCTGTCATTTATATATATTTTTTTAGACTTGGTGAACACTGAGAAATCTGTAAGTAGAATTTTAAATTTTGAAACTGACTTGTACGGTATCAGTTTGAAGTTACAAGGAGTGCCATCTCTTATAAGTCTTGGGACAAAGGCATATAAATTACTAAAGGATAAAGGTCAAAATTAGGTTCCTAATTCAAAAAATGACGAGACAAACCGATGCAAGCCTACAAGAACGTGCATCAGTCACACACTCGGAATTTGCAGTATGCAAGCCAGCATGCTTTTCAATATTCTGACCCACAATCATAAACAAGCTTGAGGGCCAAAGTTTAAATTGCAATGTTATGAAGGAGTATGTCCCATTTGTAAGCAACTTGCATGCAACAGCACATACCTGTTAAGGACAGCTGCAGTACATACTTAAAAGTAAAAGAAAAAGTATGCAAAAAGGTTTTTCTGGGAGTCTCCAGCAGTCCCCATTTTTATTGGTTCCTGGGTTACCCACAATGCAACTCAACTTCATCATGCCCGATGAGCCCTTTGTATAATTACAGCAGGACTACAAAGAACTAAAGCAGTTGACAACAAAACACAAACATTGAGCATTAGATCTATATATTTAAGTTTTTACAGCCGCAATAAAAAGCCAAATCTTATAATAGCCTACTGTGAATAGGAAGTGTATGCTTTTCCTAAAAGCTCACGTCTTAGTGACTGAAATTCCTATACTAAATCTCACAATCACAAATTGGTGATAGTCTTTAAATAGTTTAGGAGGTTGAGACACCATGGACACTGGCCACAGGTTTAGAATAACAGCATAAGCCATACAATTGTTTTGCATAGTTGATAAATCACTGTGGACAAAAAAGAAAATACATTTAAGACCACTACAGGACATTGTTATAGCTTCACTGCTTACGTCAGTTTGTGTGTGTGTATGGTATGATTCTTCTTATATGTGCACTGCCCAACACCAGCACTGTGCAGAGAATACATAAATCTGTGAAATTATTGATAGTGAAATTACAAGTGCACTGCAGAATCCACGATGCATCACAGGCTAGCTTTATGTGATAAACAAACATTGTACTCGCATTATATGGTAACTTTAATTCCACAGTCTGTAGTAAAAATCTAACTGATTGAGTCGCTCAGAAGATTTTTGTCTCGTTTGAAAAAGATTATCATCAATGTGACAGTTAATTGGAAGTCTGATAAATCTGGCAAAAGCTCCCTTGAAAGATTTGACAACAAAAAGTCTGCAAAGAGAAAAAGTTAAACAAAATGTCATACAATTCAAACAAGCTCATCTAAAGCCTGCTTGTTAAAAAAAAGAAAGAAATGTTCAGAATTTCCGATTCAACTCTGGATGACAGGGAACACAGCAAAAAAAAAGTGACAAAACCTAAATGTAAGAATATTAAATGGCAGATATAAAGTGCAGGACACATTCAGATGCAGAGTTCCTTTCTGCATACAAACATACAGCAATAGTGTCTTTGTAGATCACTCAGACCTTTTCCCCCTCCCTCCATACCGGTGCTTTTCAGCTCCTTCTCAGGTGTCGAGCCCAGAGTCGTGAACACACCTCAGACTTCACACTTCTGCAAAAGGAAACTAGCAGTTGTGATCTGGTTTTAGATGCTGGATGATCTAGATGGCAAGCTGGTAAAGAAAATGTAATCTTGTTGTACTCTGGTTCCACCCTGGAAATCCAAAGTTCTTGCGACAGCAAAATTTGAATTTGCTCAGCAAGTTAATCTTTTGGATTTGCGTCTGGAATTCCAGGCTGCTCTGGCTCATCACTGAACCAGAAAAATAAATATACAAAGCCAATGCAGGCCTAGTAAACCCTTTCATTACCGTCATCTAAGTGCCAGTTGAAATTTGAGGCTTTGGTTATGTCAATGCCTTCCAATTCATAAGAAACACATAATTCAGGTGATGACTAATATCCAACCAAAACTGGCAAAAAAACCACCTCTTTACACCTAACATATTACCATGCCTCTTGCGCCAAGATAACCTCAGGAGATGGAAAATCACATTTACACCATGATTGTATCAAATACCTTATATTTGTGCTGATTTTGTCCCTCCAAAATGCCTTTCTGCATTCAAATCTGAGTACATTGTCATGTTCTATCTGCAGAGTTGTTATATTGTCTTGCATACCAAAAAGCACGTTCTGTTGTCTTAAGCTCATTATTCGTCTATGTTAAGCCTGGGTATTGTTCCAAAAGGCTGAATTATTTCTGTCCACTAAAGGACAACTATTACTGTCATCTTATGTTTTATATGGAGTGGAAATTTGATTAAATGTCAAAGATGCATGTAAATGGTAGATGTAAAAGAGGTAGTTGGATTTCTTACGCGAATTACAGTAATTGCCTCTTTAAGGCACCCCAGACAACACGCAGAATAGTTTTTTTTTAAGATATCCGTCTTTCAAGAAATGTATAAATTACAATCAACTCTCCCACTCCCGACGTTGTAACATGTAGCAGCTCGTTATGGCCTTTCCAAGGAATGGCAACAATCATGTAATGACGCAATAATGTATGACAAAAGCCAAGTAAAAGTTGAAACATTTAAGCCAGCTAACAGACTAGCCACCCAAACATATTGCATTTATACTCTCCTGATATTGAGTCTGAGACCTGTGTCTTGTGTGCAACCCCATACTGTGTAAATACATATCAGTTGTGAGTCTGAAAGCTGCAAAAGCCAAGGCCTGTACGGTGAACCTGACCCGAGACCTTTTAAACCAACCAGACCTTTTTTGTAACTGCAATTTAATTCTATCCCGAGGAGTTAAATTCTGGAGAAAACACATATCCAAGTAACGACAACTGAAGCACTCATGCTCTATTTTCGTTTCCAGATTCACACATTACGCCATTACACACACACACAATGCTCTTTACTCATTAGCATACAGCTAGCAGAATAGCTTTTAGTAAACCAATGAAAAAATAATAAAAGATGTGAGGCCATGTTTGTTATTACCAAATATAAAACGGTATGACAAGTGACAAGAGTCTTCCATACATAACAACACGGGTTCCCCTTCAGGTAAACTGTGTCATGTGCAAATTATTCAATAGAAATCTGCTGATTGACCACATTCTTTCCATTTTACAGTAGTTACTGTACACTAGCACATGATCAGGTAGATTTAAATGTTACTTTAACATACTTTGCATTACCTAATGTCAAGTACAATAAAACAGACCATCTAGTCTAGTTGTCTGTTTCTATTAAATGGTCACCATTAACCAGAACTTAACACCACACAGGATACAAAGCCATTGATTTGTCAGCCATGCTTCTCATGATTCATTTTAAGCAGATATAACAATACTCCGCAGATGTCTTCTGACCTGAGTCCTACTTTGGTACCTAACTTCCCAAAGACTTTACTGGTTTAGTATTCTTTGTGTTGTCTGGATTTAATTTTCAATTTGTCAGTTTGCTTCCATGTAAGGATGTGGATTTTTTTTTTTAGGAGAAATAAAAAGGAACACCACCAGCTTGAAGGATAATTATCCGTAAAACCAGGGTTATGGCACTTAGCTGACAAGAGACACTGCAGGACTCACCAGGCCAACCACAGTGGCATAAAATCGACAACACTCAGAATTGTTTGCCTTAAAAAACATTTTCCTGCAGCGTAAAAGACTCATCACGCCTCTTTTGTTCTTGTTCTGTACTGGTGTTATTCAGCTTAGCCTGCTGTGAGGAGAGGGCTTAAAACTCAGGTTGTTCCTAAATGAGGAGGCGATGGAGATGGATGAAAAGCAGGGGTCAATCCCTAGGAAGTCTCCATCATGCGTATATCGTCTGTTTCTGTGGCGTCGTTCTTTGTCCAACTCACTGTGCCTGTCCACAGTCCCGTCTCCAAACAATGGTTCAGAGGATACTCTGCCACCTGGTGGAAGGAGAGGAAGAAAAGACGGTTCAAATTTCAATCACAAATCAGACAGGTGAGGATTGTCGTGCACAAATTGAAATCAAAAATAAGATTAAATGGAGCTGGAGAGAGACTTTGTGGGATTAACCTACTGTTGTGTAGTTAGAGGATTATAATGGTTATGTGAGTGCACCCAGCCTCTTTAACATTTCATGCCCTAATCTGAGCTGAAACTAGAATTTTGATTGTGAACCCACAAATGCTCCTCTACAGAGATTTTAAGCATTAACTAAAACAAATCTGGAGGCCACAAACGTGCGCTTTTATTTATAAAGAACAACTTCTCATGTACCTAGTTTCCTCTTTTCACTCATCACTCCTTAAAACTGAGGCAAAAACAAATGCTCAGAGAAAAAAACAGCACAAAGAAGGACCTGGGTTGCAATGTTTCCTCTCTGGGAGAAGGAGAGGACGTTTTTTTTCCCCTGTGTAGATGTTTGGCAGCTAGTCAAGCTTTGGGGCCAACAGAGGGGAGGAGGCCTCACTCCCTCTCACTGACAAAAGGCTTTCAATTACAAAGACCAAGTCAGTAGAAAAGACTGACACATTTGTAATTCCTTTAATTATAAATTTTAATTTCCCTTTAAGATGGCAGAGAGGGTAAATCGTTACTAATACATATCTAGAAAAAAATAATGCTGCAAAATAATGGCTCTGATGTCTCAACTGCTTAGTGTGGCTTTTCTCTGATATCTGAGCTGCTGACACAATGATTAGGGGAAAGAGACCGATGGCAGAGGTCAGGATACTATCTATTGTTTGGATTTGGAAAAGTAATGCAAACATGCACCATTAATAAATAGTTAATGAATTTATTTAAACATGTAATAATAAATTAATTTTCGAAATATGTTAAAGCCATAGCGCGGAATATCTTGACTGGCGAGGCATCCACATGACGCAGGCCTTTTGGTTACTGTACCCCCACCTGTCCTCCACACAGTTGCTAAAGCACAGAGAATTAAAAAAAAACATGATGGACTCTTCAGAAGACCTAATTATCTTGTAATTTGTATGTCCTATTTGTTTCCAAAGTGGAACGCTGCTGTTGTCCTCGCTCAGCGGTGACATAAAACGCATCACTCGCGCTACTGTGTGCGGATGTCACCTCAACTCATTTGGAAATGGCTTGCTTGAATGTACCGGATGGTCATTGATATAAAATAGTTGTGCACTAAAGGTTTAATCCCTTGGAGACTTTCTTCAGCTCCATTTAAACTTATTTTTGATTTATGTACAACATACTTAATACCTACATGTAGCGCAGGCCCTAGAAATCTAAGCTTATTTAATTCAAATGATTAACGATTTAACTTAGGTGAGATTTTGACTTGATTTGCTTTACTAGTGATGTAATCTTTTCTAGTATGGAAAAAAGAGACAATATCCACTGTGGTGGAAATCATGATGCCTGACAAATTAGATTAATTGTCTATTCTCTTTTGCACTACTGCTAGTATACCAAGTTTTTGCTTGAGGCATCACACTACCAGCAAGCACCGTTGACAGAGTTAGCTAAATGGATGGCGGAAGTTTGAGTTTCAAATTAAGGATATCAACAAAAATGGCTGTCTGGTATTTTATCCTAAACAACAACAAAAAAGAAAGATGAAAGAAAAGTTTGTTTACGGCTAAGGCCAAACGTTAAATTCAAAATTGCATCGCAATTTCTTTTTTTTGAAATCTCAACCGATGTTAATCTTTACACATTTAAATCAATTTTTTAACAAATTCATGATGCATCGTTACATCCCAAACACAAGACTAACATAGAATAGCTAGCCCATCTTTGTTATGGTTGTTCATTCCATAATACATTCTGAAAAAATTTTGAAAAATACCGGGGCTTGCGTAAGTTTACACACCCATGCTGAAGTTGAATAAAAACAAGATTACAAAAATGTATCTTAATGCCTTAATAATAAAAAAAAAGGAAAATCTTTTAAGGACAAGAATTTTAAGGACACCAATTTTCTATGTGAATGAATAATGTATCGTGACTAAATAAATGTTTCCTTAAAATACAGGGGACATAAATATATACACACCTATGTTAAATTCTCATAGAAGCAATCCCATTTTTATTTTTAAAGACCATTTATTTCATGGATCCAGGATACCATACCATGCATGCGATGTGTATACTTAAGAACATTTATTTATTACATTATAGGTCATGTAATTACATTATTCACTCAGAAAGAAAATTGGTGTATAGTTTGGCTAGTTATGTATAGTTTTATGTTTACAGACTGTGTTGACTGATCGTTAATGTGAATTCTAAAGAGAAAAGAGAGAAGAGAGAAGAGAGAAGGAGCACTTACTTGAGGTAAAGAGTCTAGGGCTTCTTTGGGGTCAAGTATGCAGTTTGTGCTAGTTTTCTGTTGATCGACGCTGTTTGGTGTATAACCTCTAGACTTGAATGCGTTTTCTTTCACTCTGTCTTTAAAGGCCTCGAGCTCTGTATAGAAGACTTCTAAGTAGACATCTTGTCCCTCCTATACGGCAAACAGGGCAACAAGATTAGGAAAAATATGTCACGAAACATAGATTAAAGGAAACATTTTTCAGAGGGGGATTTTTAACTTTTAATCAGGCATAGAGCCTTGCCACGTATATACTCCTGCATAAAACAAAACTAAAGCCACAAATAGGTACAAAGGAAGGTGCACTGCATTCCCACACAGTTTTAATCAGATGCTTGTGTCTTACTTTGGCTTTGTGGAAGAACTGTCTAAAGCAGCCTCGAGGATCCTGCTGAGAGTTGGACGCCATCTCCAGGATGAACTGCATCACTACAGCTTGGTGCGCCACCTGCTCCATCAGTGCTTCTTTCTGCAGGACACAATACCAAACACTGGTTTTGTGTGTTTCAATAAGCAATATGTTTAACATCTACAATTTTAAAGTCATATTTCATCCCTTATGCTTCAAAATGATTGAATTCTAATAATACAAATTGATGCAGTATGTGCTGCTGCCTGGTGGGGTTACAGGTACTTAGGAGTGTAAAATCCCTGGAGCATCAGCGTGCATGTTTTCAGCGGCAAAGCACCTCACTAAAAAATTTGTTCTACAGAGAGTTTAGCGCTGACTTACCTTGCACCACAGTTGGACTCTCGCGATATCAGGCAATCACCCGAGAACCGCGGGACTTCATGTCACACAGAAATCTTGTTGAATCATCTTGTCAGGCTTCGAGTGATGCATTTTTGTCTGAACTACCAACGGAACCATCCAGTGAGAGGCTACTGGAAGCTACTTAGGTGTGTGTGTGACGGCAGCGACTGTTCATTCGAAACAACAATGGTAGATGTGATAGACAAATGGTTCATCCAATCACCTGCCAAGTGCCTGCCCTTTTCCAAAACAGTTTCCAATGATGGCTTCTCAGATGGTTCTGTGTTGACGAAACATCTGTCTCATCAGGTTAAGCGCTGACAGCACAATGGTAAATTCTGTACCAACACCTTTATTTTGTGTGGCGCCGCTTTAGTTTAAAATTAGGACACAATAACAAACAAGTGAGGCCATTTCTTTTTAGGAAGTGTAATACTGTGATTGGCACTGAGGGAGTTTCTACTTAAACTACCCAACAACTGTATTTTCAATGTCAGGGTGAACATGTTCAGGCAATGGATCCATGATTACACTGCTTTTCTAGTTTGACGAGCTAAGAGGAACTACACTGGCTGTGTTCATCATAATAAAGCAATATGCCACCCAATGTAATTAGATAGCTTGTATGTCTTTTGTTCGTTTTTTGACAGAAACTTAGTTCTCTGCCACAGAGGCATTAAGGATATTCGGCCATGACTATACAGACTATAGGTTTTACTGTTGAGGTATTGTTGAAAAAAAAAAAGATGAAATAACACCGGCCTGATCCTTTCAGTACATTACCCCGTCTTGCTGTAGTCTCATGCACCACAGAATTAAGTAGTTGGCCGTTTCCTCACAGATGAGCTGAGGAATGTCTGCGAGGAACCGCTGACTGTCGTCCCATCTCCGCAACATACCTGACAAATGGATATAAAAGCATAAAGTATATTGTTTTTGAAAGACATAGAAAAGGACCATATGGGTGGTTTTGCATGTTAAACTATTGTCAAGGAAAACTTAGTTACTGGCTACGGTTTTTTAAAATGTTACTATGTTAACAAGCAGATGTCAGAAATATTTACAGCAAACGAGTATGAGGGTTACATTTAACATTTTATCTATAATTGGAAATCCTTATGAGAATTATGTAATTAGTGCCTGCTTTCACATGGTAACATTTTAAAAGATATCCAAAAAGAAATAACTTTGCATGTTTATTGAAATATGCAGATAAGCAAGAGGAAAAAGATGGTGCATGTGTTTACATGGTTGCAGTGGTTTAAAACGTAGAGGGATTGTGGAGCCCACTCGTGTATTTTGCATGTTTATTAAATATGGCGCACTGACCGAATTTCCTCTTTATTATCGAAAAATGCTGTGTCATTCAATACCTAAGGAGTAATCTCATTGGTGTCAGTTAGTCAATAAGCATGCAGCATGCTTCTACCAAGATCTGACCGTGTTGGTGAGTGGCTGTCTAACATAACACGTCATAGAGACACGCATAAAAAACTCCACGTTACACAGACGGGGCTCATGTAGTAAGAGCTGGAAAAATTGATTTTTACATTGTGTAATGTTTTCATTCATTTTTGTTAAAATAGATTAAATAAAGAGAAGGTATTGTTCAGGAACCGGCATCAAAGTCACGGTATTGGTATCAAACATTTTGTAACAATACCCAGCCCTCTCTGTGTGTAATCACGGAAACAACTCCTACACAGCTGTGGATCATCATGATTTGTATTTAAGCAATATGTCCCTTTACTACTACGGGTCTTGAGAAACGTGACCAAAACGTTGACCAACCAAATAAACCAATGCAGAGATGACAAGTGTGGGTGTGGGAATTTCTGTCTTTTTGGAAATGGGAGAATTAATTCCCTGCAACACAAAGGAGACAAAGCAAGGGGTGTGCGTGTTGCTTTCTAATCAACATTTTAAACTACACAGCACTTATGCTTCCACACTAAGAAAGCCTGTATTTTACATTTGTCCAAATCCTTTTCCAGAGCACTGTGTATGTCTTCAGACTGATTTCCTTACCGCCAGTACAGACATTAATGTTTCTATGGAACCTGTTTCACAATAAAAATGAATCTATGGTTTAAAAAAAAAAAGTTTAGATATTTAGCATGGTAGAAGTTGAAAGTACGGATTGCAACATGGACTCTTCTGCACCACTTACATGCAGTACAATCTGCCTGGCTGGCTAGAGGCACAAACATTTACATCCAAAGTAATTTTGAAAAAACACCACCTGCAACCAGACTTTGCTGTTAAACAGTAGGTGACTAGCCTTCTTCTACCACAGTCGGGTGTAATGTGTTATAATTCCTACAGTACATCAAACTTAATCATTCAGGTATGCACATGAAAACTAAATGTGATCTCTTCCAGCAAAGCTGGAGAAAGAAATCCTGTAACAATCTTCAAGAAAAAAGTTGAATACCTCAGAATAATATTTATTACCAAAAACGTAAGTTTTCACATGCAAGGTTGCCTTTGTGTATTTGGTGGACACAATAAACATATGAAAAGGGTATAAACAATAAATTATTGCTACAGTTAAGAACATAAATACAGAATAGATATATTACAAACATACATACATATACATATATACATATATATATATATATATACATATATATATATACACACACATATACACACACACACACACACACACACATACATGTATATATATATATATATATATATAAACATACTATAACAAAATAACATACATGCAATATAATTGTTTAAGAAAGGGAAAGAAAGGAGGCTGTATGGTTAAGTGCAGGGTGTGCAAAAATATTGATCAGTGGATGTGCAAAAGTTCACAGTATGTACAGTATATGTGCAACGGCCAAGGGTAACAGTTCAGGATATGCGTTAATGTAAAGTGTAATGAATGAGGGTAAGGGGTAAAGAGTCAATGGGGGTCCCAGGCCTTGTTGACAAGGCCCACTGCACTTGGGAAGAAACAGTTTTTGTAAACCAAGAGGTTTTAGTCCAGGTGGACCGCAGCCTCCTACCAAAGGAAAGTGTTTTCAAAAAGTTAGGTTAATTAGGGTACACACTAACCCTAGCTACATGGTGACATTTGTTTATGTAACTAAAAACATACTAGACCCAAAACTTATTTTCCATCAGTCTGAGGAAGACCATATTTATAAGAAACTTCAGATTTGGCATCTCACTTACCAAAATACTTGAGCTCTTGGTCGTACTTTTGGATAAACGTCTCGCACTTGTCCTGATCCACTTCTACAGGTTGGTTATGGACATTGATGATACTCTGGAATAAAGTGAACTAACTGTTGATAACGTCCTTAAATGTTAGTAGACTGTAGGTACACAGTCAAATAAAAGTAAGAACATGTTAATAGACAATCAACACAAAATCAGTATCATTATTAACAATATTTGGCGAGTCCAAATACCAAGAAGTACAAGACAATTCCAAGACAATAGAAAAATGTCTTGAGTCCAAGCAAGTACTACAACCCTGAAAAAAGCCAAACTGTTTGCTTACCTTATCAAAAACGTCCCAACTCCCGACAGTTCTGACCATTGGGCTGCGGCTGGGTTCCTGACATCCCAGAATGCTCTCCTTGCGACGCCATTCCTCCTCAGTGTGTGTGAGTTCAGTGGGGCAGGCCAGAGTCCGAGCACGCTCCTGTTCCAGGGACTCAGAGCTGTGGACGCCTAGAGAGCATAACTGATCCTGGGTCTCAGCCAGTCTCCAGCTGGAGACGATAGAGGCCTTTAAACAGCGCTGCTGGCTCTGGCACAGTGACGCCATGGCACAATCACAAAGGTGCGATGACGGTGACTGCTGTAAGGTAAATTAAAGAAAAAGAGATTACGACAACGAGAGAAACTGTCATAGACTCATAACATGCACATTGTGCTTTATAGCAGGGAACTAATATTTCTTGTCTAGCTACAATAGTGTTTGGTACTCCTCAGAACTACTACTTTCTGTTTCTTTATCAAACAAACCAGACGTAAATTAGCTAAGCTTCAATTTCCACAATGCTCAGAGGGTAAATGCACTTTGGTGTTTCAATCTAAACTGATCAAAAGTTAGCATTGACCTGCCTGAGGACCTGCAAATGCTCTCTTTTGCACTGAAGACAAAGGGTATAAGCTGTATAAAAAAAGGAAAATAGGTACATCTAACACAAAACCAGATCAAAACTTTTACACAAAAAAAGGGAGGTCAAATTGACAACATCCTCCTGATAATCTTATCTCTGGGGGGTTTTGATCTGAAGTTTTAATTATCCTACTTTTATTTCCTCCTAAAGTTTTGTATATAGTCAGAGAATGACGAGAGTGAACAACTGACACCTAAAACTTCCCACTCACTCTGACTCACACCAGAGCCATTGGCGTTTGAGCTTTTTATAATCACAGCCATGCTGTATTTAGTACAGGGAGTAGCAGGAGGGCTGAAAATAAAGCCTCGTTTCCATATACCATGGCTAACAAACAGCCAAACGCCTTTTTTAGTCAACAGACACCACATACAGCTGTCAGTGTCTGAGAATACCGAGGTCCTGGGAGAATAGTGAAAGTAGGCTGCTGCCCTAGTTGTTGTGGATTCTAATCTCACCATCCCACACATGGATGATCTCCCTCTGGTGCTGATATTAGCCATGTCCTGACAAGACGATTCCACAGCAGGGGATTGTTTTTTTGTATAACAACGCGTTAAAGTGAAATATACGTTTGCTAGCTTGATTGCGCAACTCTGGGTTTGCATGAGGTCAGCATTCATTTACTTCAGCATGCAGACTGGACACATTAGTGTTGGCCACCATGCGGGTCATTGGTTAAATATGATAGCTAGCTAGCTGATAAGGTAATGGCAGAACATGTAGAAACTGGGCAATGGAATACATTACTATTGGAAAAACAGATACGAGCATGTACGTTGCTAACCTTACCTGCCCAACAACCGAGGGTTGGCATGAACTCATTTCACTTATCCCCAAGCAGCTTTAGCTAGTTAGCATTCTTTTAATACCGTTAAGTTACCTCTGTGATGTTTCGTACGCCAACCACCCGACCTCTAGCATGATCTAATTACCTGCTTATGAACACCACTAAAGCCATTGCCTGCAGAAGCTGGGTAACTGCTCGACTCTTCATCGTGGTACGTTGAAGACCCGTTACCCTGCCACTCCATCGCTGCTACGCAACTAGCTGGCTCTCTTTGCTGTGGGGTACGCTAGCTAAAGCTAGCTGTGTTGGAAGAACCACAAACAGTATCTTTCTTTGTGGTCAGCTGTTTGCCAGAGATATGTAAGATCTAAATGTCGGTCTGAAAAGTCAGCAAAGCCGACTGGGGAATAGGCGAATATGACGCAGCAAGGCAGGGAGTTCAGCTCCTGTACATAAGGTGAGCTATCCACAACAACAGACTAGAGGTTAGTTACTGGTTGTCTTCTTCTTCGTCGTCTGATTTTAGGACGGTTAACAACCAGCGTGTTAGGTGCATTACCGCCACCTTCTGTTTCGGACAATGGATCGGCTGTAACTTTGAGGTGACACGTTTGTTTCTTACTTGTTACTTAGTCCACTTTATTACTTTGACTAATTTTATGAGGCTCTGAAAAGAAATACAAAAAATAAAAAGCTAGAAAGATGCTCCATATACGTGATTGGTGTTGACAGTAGCCTACTTTTTATGCAACACTACCTTTTCCAAAAGGTTTAATTGGTTTGAGGTCTACTTTTTTAACTGTCTCTGGGTCTACCTCACCATGTAGCTCATACTGAATCCGTCTTACCTTTTGGTCATCCTATGTTCATGCATAAAACGCGATAGGCTACATTTTATTTGTAATAGCAATGTTGTACGGTCATGTTTAGAGAAGTAGACGATTTTTCTATTCTTCTTCTTATTACTGTTATTGTGAAGAAGAAGAAGAAATCAAACCAATCGCAGCCATCGCAGTACATCCATGAGCCACACACTCGGGGATTGTGTAGGGTTTTGCCATCTACGCTTTTCATTGAGTGGAAGTAGCCAGAAGGGGGCGATATTGTTCCATATATAGATGATCCATATTCATTTTATACAATCTCAATCAACACATTTTATACAGTAAAAGCCAGTAGGTTACACAACAGCACCGTCCTCATTCCTGTGTCATTAGCTCTTCTGCTTCCGTCTTCTATTTTAACTTTCTCCTTTTTTTAACTTATGTAATTTAAATATATTTTAATAGAGAAAAAAATGAGTCATCTGATGCTTATCTCATCTCATCTGATATACCTGAAATTTCTCTGAAATCTCTGAAATCTCTCTCTCTCTCTCTCTCTCTCTCTCTCTCTCTCTCTCTCTCTCTCTCTCTCTCTCTCTCTCTCTCTCTCTCTCTCTCTCTCTCTCTCTCTCTCTCTCTCTCTCTCTCTCTCTCTCTCTCTCTCTCTCGGAGCCAGGCTTCCTGCTCTTAGTTCCCAGAGTTACCGGCTGCTGGCAGTAGAATGCTGGGAATATCCGGAGAGGAAACGGAAGTGACATCACAGCGGTGACCTTCCGTACCAGGCCATATCACCTGGTGCTGGCTGGAGGAGAGCTACCACACAAACAAACAAACAAACACACACACACACACACACACACACACACACGCATGCATGCACACACGCATTTACATTGATGGAGAAACTATATTGAAACACTTTAGCTTGTCATACAGGAGAAGAGAGAGGGAGGAAAAATTGTGAGCAGGTTCCCATGAGGAGAGAGAGCAAACTTTGCATTGACGGGCTGAGCTAACCGCATGTTTGACGGGAAAGTTTCCACAATGCTTCAGCCCGGTTTCTCACATCAGCTCTGTCAGTCTTTCTTCTTAATTAGCCAGCTTGTACTGGCTGACCATATAAAGTAAACAGAATCCGAAACAAGATTTAATCACATACTATACAATGTATGGTGCTGTGCAAGTCTGCACTTAAAGTGTTTTTATTAAGATACAGAAAGTCAACTTCTGTTTAACAATATAAAGGTTTAAGAAAGTAGATAAGGAGAGTTAACATTCAAGAACATTAGAAGGATAAAACCCGACCTCCACCCTCGCCCACTGTACATAATACTCCCCCTGCTGTCCATATAAAGCTGCAGACCTCCAGACTGTTAACATGCTTCCCACCACCAGGCCTGCACCAGTACTTTTACAGTAACACCTCCTCAGGGTCCACACTGCCCAAATCCTGAAACCACTTGTCTTAGCAGTTTTTCACAATCCCCCCCTAAATTTTTTTTTTTTAGATCTGTTATTTCAATAATCGCTGTGTAGTAAAGTTATACATCATTTCACAATAAGAACAAAGACCATATAAACATAACATATATAAACCCAGTTTTTCAGTATACATTTTTCTTCTTCTTTTCTCCCCCAATTAATCATCTCACAGCCGTGTGAACTTTTAGAGGATCATCAACAGTCTACAAATTAGTTCACATTAGCTTCAGCTCAACATTAAAATGCTGCTTATACCTAATGCATAGGCATCATCAGTGGAATAGCAACATTTAAAATACTCTATTGTCAATTTGTTGGCAGAATTAGTACTCCAACTTTTGACTTTCAGTATATTTTGTACTTGAATTTTCAATGCAGAGCTTCTATTTGTACATCATTGTATTTGTGCTTATCTTTAGTAAAGGATCCGAATGACTCTTCCAGCAGTGCAAATATCTGAAATGAAAAATCTTCTATCAACCCAAAAAACAGATCTTAAATTTGACATGTAAAAACACTGCCAAACCTTAGAGTAAAGAGAAGGCCCTGCCCCCATGCTTAACAAAGTGAAAAAGACTTCAACACACACGTTGCACACAGATGGCCTGTAGTGGAGATACGTATGGACTGATTGAGGAGAGTGTCTCTGAGGTTACATTCTTTAGGAGCAATGTCTGGAAAACACATACAAACCTACACACTTGCACAAACACAGACATACAAAGACGCATGTACACAACAACAAAAAATATATAGAAATAACATGTGTCTACGAAGCAGGATGGACAGAAGAAGACGTGCAAGTCTACAGGGGTGGTATGGTCAAAAAGAAGAGAGAGGGGAGTAAGATGAAAGAGGGATGGATGAGCGAAAGAAAAAGAACACACAGAAGTCCCTTGATGCCAAATCAGGCAGAAAGGAAGGAGGGATGAGTTGTGATGGGGCAAAGAGGGAGGGAGGGAGAAGTAGAGACAGAGTGTGTGTGTGGTGGAAACGTCATTATACAGGATGACAAAAGAAGAAGGGATTCTCTGGTCAGCTGCTGCTGCAACTGTCTATTGTCCTGCTGACAGAGGACCCCTCCACACACACACACACACACACACACACACACACACACACACACACACACACACACACACAGGCCTAGGCCCTCTCTCTCTTCTTCAAGTTCAACTCTGATTACATGGCCGACCAACTGGCAGCTCCGGGCATTTAAAGACCCCGCTAACCCCCTCCCCTAAACCCCAGCTGTGTCATCTGAGTGTTTTCAGTACGTCTGAGATCCAACAGATGTTTAGTCCCAAAAGAACAGATCCAGAAAAAAGTTGCAAAGAAATGCAGGCGTGGAAAAAAGAACAATGCAGCCTTTTTTTTCCTTTTCTTTTTTGAAGTGGATATACATTTTCAAAGTAGGCCGGTTAAATTTTTTTTAATATTTAAAGCACGTGCATTTAAAAGCAGCTCAATTAAACAAACAAGAGTGCTGGTAATTAGTTGTTTTCCGACCATGGAGAAGGTTATTGTTTTTAGAGAAGGATGTTTTATAAGAAGAGGCCATAAATTCAGGCAACTAATAGAAGCAGCTATGAATGAAGCTCCTTTCTTCCCTTTGTGTGTGTGGCGTGCATGTATGCGCCTCACGTAGTCCCCAGAGGTGCTGAGCTCTGCACTATCATTTATTTACCTCCCTGGTGTTTCGGGCATTGTGCCGTGGTGTTTGAGTGTGTATCATGCTGGGTACAAATATCAGAATATGCCTGTGTTCGTATGCAGTCATTATGAGATCATAAATGTTTACAAGTCTGATTTCTCTTTTCAAATCAATCCAGAGCAAATGACCCTTGACCAACTGACCTTAACAATATTCAATCCTCCGCTGCCTCTGCACAGTGTGTGACACTCTGGTCCATTCTGCTTTGATTAACCCCCTCTTTGACACAAACACACACACAGAGAGGGTATATGACCACTCTGTGACACTCGCAGACAGACACAATAGGGATCCAGCACATTCCTTTCCCCAGGTGGCATAAAAGACGCAGCCAGATCAATGGCCTAATGGGCTCCAAACCAATGGCCGACGATCATTAACCCCCGAGTTCTTATACCCCAAGTCAGACTATTGTGTGAACACTGTGTGTTCGTATACAGACTATTGTGTAAGTTTTCTTTCCGCCGTGTGGAGCTGGTTAACTGCTGGACGAGGGGTCTAACTTAGGAAATTAGATTGTGACAACATGTGTTGTCTTGACCTGAGAAACTGTGGAAAGCTGGACTTTAACATGTGCCAAAATGTCTTCCTCAGAAGTGATATACAGACAGTGGCAACAGCACATTTAATTCAATTTGGAGGTACAAATTCCATTTTAGATTACTTTACACTTCTATGCTACATTTCAGAGGAACATATTGGTATTTTTTACCCCACTCCATTTATTGAAAAGCTATACATAGTTACTACTAGTTACTTCCCAGATTTTGTCATGTTGTAAATATTAAAATGCTGTTTACACATGTTAACGCATCAGTATGATAATCCAGTGATATATATGATAAATATATTATAAATAATATAGTAAATACATACACTTTTGATGCGTATGTGCTTTTGAGTGAACCCCAACCCCCAACCCCCAACCCCCCACCCCCACCCATACTCCTGCTCTCAGATTCAGCAGGAGCTCACTCCATCCCTCTTTCTCGTGCAGGACTCCACTCCATTCCACTGAGTCCATGCAGCCGTGTGTGTGTGTGTGTGTGTGTGTGTGTGTGTGTGTATGTATGTGTGTGAGTGTGTGTGTGTGTGTGTGTGTGTGTGTGTGTGTGTGTATGTATGTGTGTGAGTGTGTGTGTGTGTGTGTGTGTGTGTGTGTGGAGGGCTGGTGGTGGGAAAACAATGGGCAGTAAGGGGGCTGGCTGAATGGGACTATTGAGTCTGCTCAGCCAAACAGAAAAGTATCTCACTTCAAACCCCACAGTTCCACTGTGTACAACCAGGCCTTTATTCTCCATAATTACTCCCCGACACACATGTATACACACATGCGGGCACACACATATACATACATATTTATAAATATATATGAATGATTGTAGAGACTAATCACAAACATTGCTCAGCCAGGCTGACTTTTGACTGTCTGAAAATGTTTCAAGTGTCAGTTTAATTACTAAGATGATACGTTTCAATATTTGAACCTGAAGGTTCACTCACACATTAATTAATATATAGAATTTTTTTTGAAGGATATTTTAGCAAATTGCATTGCTGAATGTCCACATAGCTTAGTATGGATAGAATGACAACTGCTATGGTGTCGGTTAAGAGCATATAACATATATATCATGCAGACAAGCACAATACATATACACTGATGAATGCTGGATATATTTTTTAAATGATTAAAATCTCTCGGTTCATCACATTATGTTTAAATATTCAATCCTATGTCAATAAAGTCCTTTCCCTTAATTTGCTGTTCACCTGCACCTGCCCTGTAAATATAGGATAGGATGCGCTCTTAATCACCCTGCTAGAAAGAAACAATTCAGCCATTTAATTTCCAAAGCCATCTGAGCCTCATTTTCTTTACTGCAATAGAAAAAATAGCTGCAACAGCTGTGTCACAATATGTATTAACAACCTAATTCACTGTAAGCCCTTTAACAAGAGGTATTATCGTAAACAGATTGTCAGACAAAAGCAGCCGGCCCTGACAGAGAACTGCTGTCACAGAGTGCGGTATCGCCGACAGTTTTTTTGTCAGTGTTACACTGGGCAACTTAAACTCCACCGAGCTCGTTAGCCTAGATCCAGACCCGCGGCCTGCTTGGTCATTGTACATCTAGCACACTGAATCATTGTGTAGGAGGATAATCCATACAGGGTAATTGGTACACCCTATCAGGCAACACATAAGAACAGCAGGATTTAGGTGTGGATGGAAGGGCGGGTTTATCCATCTATACAAATGACATATGTGCATGGATACGGAGTAGTTGAACTTTGAGCTAGAAATACATCTATCGATCTATCTATCTGTCTATGTCAATTTTATTTCTATAGCACATTTAAAAACAACAATAGTTGACCAAAGTGCTGAACAGGGTCGATGTCAAATACATAATTAACAAGTGTAAAAATCACTCCAACCAAAATACATCACAGGGAGACAAACAACACTTTTACACATCAGAATCCAGGTTAACGAGGGTTAAAAGCTAAAGCAGCGATTTAAGTGCAGTGGGCGCCCACTGCAAAGGCTCTATCGCCCTTATTTCTTAGCTTTGATCTAGGGACATCCAAGAACAGCTGATTTGACAACCTCAGCATTCTGACTGGAGAATGATGGCATAAGAGATCAGCCAGGTAAGATGGCGCCAAACCATTTAAGGCCTTAAAAACAAGCAATAAAATCTTAAAATCTATCCTGTAACGGACAGGTAGCCAGTGGAGGGAGGCCAGGACTGGCGTTATGTGTTCACGTGTTTTTGTTTTAGTTAAAAGGCGAGCAGCTGCGTTTTGGAGTAGCTGGAGCCGATTTAAAGATTTCTGGTGTAGACCCTTATATAAAGAATTACAATAATCCAGCCAAGCAGTGAT
This sequence comes from Etheostoma cragini, assembly GCF_013103735.1. Lineage (NCBI taxonomy): Eukaryota > Metazoa > Chordata > Actinopteri > Perciformes > Percidae > Etheostoma > Etheostoma cragini. Next base: position 11,900,896 of record NC_048422.1, read on the forward strand.
AAAAGCATGGATGACTTTTTCCACGTCTTTTGAAGGAAGATAGGCCTTTATTTTATCTAGAAGTCTTAACTGGAAGAAAATGGTCTTGACAACTGCACTGATTTGTTTACTAAAAGTAAAGGAGGTATCAAAAATAACACCAAGATTTTTAATAGTGGATCGA
>NC_048422.1:11901158-11908163 GCF_013103735.1 Etheostoma cragini
CCCCCTGCAAACAGGCAGATGTCAAATGGGACGTGCCTCTCTGATGGGGCACAGGGTCACACTGCACAGGGGTAAATAACAGAACAGGAGGGACAGAGAGAGAGAGAGAGAGATGCCTTCCTGCCAACACATCCCCCCTCCCCAAAACACACCAAAAGAGATGTGTACACATGATACCAGGAAAAAGCTGCTAACACAAACATACCAACACACAGCCATGCCCATTGAATTACAATCAGTCTAACATATTAAAATTGTATGAAATGGCTTAAAACATGAATTTTTATCAAATTGAGTCACTTTCGAATTGGCTTACATGCAAAAGAAATGGGAATAAAATGTATTTAGATTACATCTGAGCCTCGGTCTTAACTGTATATAAAAACTTTTTGTGCAACATCCATGCCTGATCACTCTTCAGATTATGTTTTGAAGGTTTTCTCAAGTTCAACAATGCATTTTTTTGTAGTAATATTGTTGTATTTTTATTTTGTATTGCTCTGAAAAAAAAATTCACAAGAAAACTATCGAAGCAATGCAAATGAGTTACAGCCATAAATACCTATTATGCATTAGTGCATTCACTTCTCATATTTAAGCCAACCACCATGATATAAGTGGGTAGGACAAAATATTAGAAACACCTATCATTATAACAATAACAACAACCAAATAACAAATAAAAATGACAAAGTTGAATCAACAACTCTCCTTTTCATGTTTCATTGAACATACTAACATTCATTAGGTTAGCAATTATTGTTGTTGTATTAGAATTGCTCGGGGTACCAAATAACTTGATAACTGTAGTTAAGTTTAAATGACTCAATACCAGACAGTGATTGGTGTGTGTGCGTGTGTGAGAAGAACGCATGTCTCCAATGTGTCCAGCACTACGAAGGGAGATGCAACTAGACTCAAGGACAGGTGTCAGTTGAGTGTGTGTGTAGAGGTATGGTCTGCAGTCCTAAACAAAGCAGGGGAATGGAGAGCATGCATGCACACACGCAGGCTGTTCACTGTGTATTGAGCCCTGAATGGTTACGCCCGCAGGGCAGGAGTAAGGTTACTTTACATACTGCACTTACAGCTCCCTTTACCACTGGGGTATAAAATGGATTTGAATGAGAAAGAGGGGAACAGAGGGCTGGAAGGAGGGGGAAAGAAGGGTGAGAAGGGGGGGGAGGGCCGGGGGACTCCCTTTGTGTAACAGGAGGCGAGCTGCTGCTCTGGCATGGCTATGGAGATGGAGGAGCGGGGTCACTCTCCCTGCTCTCCCTCCCTCTGTGTCTTTACTATAGGCTGGCTGCTCTGTCTTTCCTCCTCATCCCTCCCTCCCTCCATCCCTTCCTCCCTATTAGCATAGCAGCTGCCTGATACGGGGCGTAGGGTGGGGCATGGCCAGGTTGCTGTGTGCATATGTGTATGTGAGGGTGTTTGTCAGAGGGAGGGATGTTTAGGGGGAGAATGGGGGGGGGTTCCAGTCAATGGTGGTCCGTCTGGCTGGTGAATAGCAGCTAAAGCAGGCCCCTGCAAGCTAGACAAAGGAGCCGGGAAGAAGGGGATGGGGTGGGTGAGGGAGATGGAGGAAAGAGGGAGGGGTGGAAGAATGAGGCAGTGAATGGAGAGCCTTGTCACTAGCGTTATGGAAAGAAGCACAGAATGAACTGGAAGAATGAAAAAAAAAGTTCAAAAAGGAGTGGAGGGCAAGGAAAAGACTGGCCCGACCACCTGTCTCTCTCTCTCTCTCTCTGCCTCTCTCTCTCGCTCACTTGATTTATTTTACTCCCCTTCTTATTCACAGGCAGACTTTGGGGGGAGGGGGTGTTCACTGGTCTTGTTTAGCGACAGACTAACTTTTTTTGGAGTGAAAGTGTTGTATCAGCAGGATTTCAAGCTCACTGTCACCCACCAGCATAATTGACTCTGTGCTGACTTCACTGCACACTGGGCTGTGGTTTAAATGTTTGACAGGGTTCCATTCTGCAAAATGAAACGGGCAAAAAACTCAATAAACATTATGCAAGACTGTCAAAAAGGAGGAATCCACAGAAAATGTGCTGATTTGTTAGGAAATAAGACAGTGGGGTAAGATTATGGACACCAAGTGTTGTCAAGGTAACAACTATACAGGATCTAAATAAACTCCTGTCCCTGTCAATAGCACTTATTAGACATGCATACCTGTCCTGATAGATGGATGGAGTAAAACTCAATCTCACTGTTTATCACTCCCTGTGAATTACATAAAGCAAGCCTAAGTAACTTTTGAGTTAAGAAGTGGAACATTAAATACTTTTTTTTTCACAACATTAAGAAACACACAATACCTCTTTAGAAGTTGTACGCTTTTTCTACTCACTCTCAGTCAGCTCACCTAAAGATCACATCATTAGAGCAACAAACTCCAGAGTTGTGGGTAATGTTGGATGATTCAATATGACATTATCACAGCAGTGGCTCCATTTTAGCAAAGTTTACATGTACGGTCACTTGATGTTTTGGAAATTGTTAGAGCTTTTTGCCGTTATAAATGACAATACTGATATGGTAACATGTAACTTTACTTTAATCAGCTAGAGCTATCAGCTTGGAATTCACTATGTTGTGTTGAAAAGATTTTATGTGACAATAACATACAATTGTATGAGGTAAAATTCTATGGAAATGTAATCCCATCAGATCCTTCCTTGTGGCTGTCAGATCAGCACAGAAAAAGAGTCACCTGGTTGCCCCCGGTGCCAGGCCACTGGCACTCCCAGACCCAGTCTTGACAAAAGGGACCCCACAGCTCCTGACATCCTGCTTGAGGCCATCCAGATCAACAGCAAAGTCTGCCTAAAGATACTAAAACTAGAACTAAAAGGAGAAAGAATTTGGGGATTTGCATTCATCAGATGGACACAAATACAACTCTTGCAAACAGGTTCACCATGTCAACTTTATAAGGTGATAATTTGAAAGTGTTGTCTCTACTTGTCTTTGCTGTGAAGCGGCCAAACAAAATCAATTCTAGCAGGTTTAAATTTGGTTGGATTCTAGCATATAACATTAATGTAGCAAAATACACATTTATGTGGCTAAAATTAAATAAATTTAAGGTTTGTAAAACAACTTCACTCTTGTCTACCAAGCAGTTAATGTGCTGTAACGCTGGCCTTACACACAAATATTTATCCAAGACTAAATGCAAGATAGAATTACAGAATACCTTTAAAAAAAAAAAAAAGATAATTACACCCCTGCGGGTATTTTCAGATGCTCTGGCTGATGAGACCTCCAATCAGGTGAATCCTGGGTTGAGCTACCATGGGAAATAAGTAACCTAACCAAACTCTATATACTAATAAGAATGATAAGAGCATAAGTTGCCCAGCCTTAACAGGTGCAACAAAGCTAAGATACTGGAAAGACTGTTTAACGTTTCTCTAAGTTCCTCTTTATGTGGCCAGACAGCAATCATGTCAATACTGAAGCACTTTGAGGAAGTCATACAGAAGAGGATCACATAATCAAAGCTTGCGTCATTGTACACTTGTTGAACAGGAGCCGTTATAAAATGAGGAATTTAGTGTTGCAAAACCAATTAAACTGTGTTTTACACATATCACAAGATGTTCAGTTAATCTTGTGTCTTACAGATCAAGTGTAAGCCTTCAAATGAGCGGTGTAAGCATGCATATGAATATTTTATGAGCCACGGAACAATGCCCTTTTGAATGGAGATGGGAGATAATCACACAGACGCACTTGATTGCAGCTGCTGTAACATTGACGCACCAACAATAACTTACTCGATTTATGCGTGAAATACCAAAACAGACAATACATGCGCATGCACAGGACTGTAACCAATTATATAAGCCGAAGTGGCCTGTTCACTTTTTTAATAAAAGTGATTTGGACGCTGCTCTAAAGTAATTCCCCAAACAATTCTTTGTCTGATTTAGATTTTCTCTGCAAAATTCCTCCATAAATTTTATTGTGTTTTCTGGCTCACTAAATGCAGGCTTCACCATGCACAGGCCAGACCAAGCTGAGCGAGGAAAGCCAAGGCACATGGAGAACCTATTAGGGGGCCTGGCAGCCAGCAGCAACCCTGGGAGGCCAGCCAGCTCAGTGTGTGAACAATAGGGAACCCAGCTCAACAAAAACATCCTGCAGAAGTGAGAGACTGGGAGGGAGAGGGGAAAGGACAGGCGAGCCGCAAGCCAGATAGCCTGTTTAGCCTTCCACGGCATCAAAACACAGAGAGGGCTGGTGTTTAGAGGAGCTAACTTTCCTGGTGCTGAGTTTGTATCTGACAAAGAAAATGCATCAGATCGGCGCTTGGTGTCAGTGCAGAACACTTGAGGTCAAATACGGTTTAGCTGCAGCTCAGAATGCAAGTTTAACTGCTGCTCTGACAATCAAACTTGTTCGTTTCGAATTTAAATTCAGGATCACGCTGATATACAATCTCTCAACATTCTCTCTATTCTACTTATATTTGTAACTCTCAACAGTTGACTGCAGGTCGACACCCAGCATGTTACAACACGAACAGGTCCGACATGCAGCAAGATGAATTGTCCCTTTTCCCACGACCCTCCCACAGCAACGCAATATCAGTTGCAATGCAGTATTTCCATGAAACGGTGAGAACATGGCTCAATGAAAGGTTTCAGTTCACGTAAACAAGTGTTGAGACTCATGAGCAAAATGTAACCACCACCAGTATCTTGTGCTTTTATAAGCGCTGCTAGTGCAGTGAAAAAGAAGAACAAGAAAATTATTTAAAATCTTAATTGAAAGGCTTTGCATAAAAATCCCATCAACTTTTGTCAGCCAGAACAAAATACACACACTAACAGTGTTTAACTGTTTTGGATGCAAATTAAACAGTGTGTTCCAGTTTTTTTTTTTACTCACTGTTGATCCAAATTAAGGGAGAGTAGTTAGTTAAACCAACCATTTTTTTAGGGTTATTTCATGCACCATCACAGGAGGCTTCAAAGTAGATATTTCACAAGACAAATCACAGAACTAGACATGAAAAAAAGTTTCCATCCCCTCCAACAAATCAGCTGATTGTGAATTAGCGAGGCTTTTATTAGTAGTGTTACACAGCATATGGGAAGGGGTTAGTGCAGTGAAAGGAACAAAGATAATTGTAAGTATAAGAGAGTAGATGTTGAGTGAAAGACACACTTGAGTGTGTGTGCAGAAGCAGGTTGTTAGCAGAGAGCTGAAATGTATCGCAAAACCTGGACCTTAATCGCCACAGAGCCCAAGAGAGGAGTGTGTGTTGGAAAGTTTTTGAGTGTGTGGGGGTAACATAAAACCAGCTCTCCCACAACACACACAGGGGAGGGGACCCTTCTTTAAACTGAGCCTACCCACAATGCACTGGGCTCTTTTATCCCGGCAGTGAAAGGATGAGGCCAGATGAATGACAAAAGGAGAGAATGGGGATCTGGGTTGGGCCCGGTTTGGAAGACAGGGAGGGAAAAGAGAGAGAGAGGAGGGGTGTGTTTCCCAAACCAATCTTTTCTATGAAAAATGCAGCAGGAGGGAGGAGGAGGGAAAAGGGAGAAGGGGGGAGGAGAATGTAGCTTTTTGCTTGGTAGATGAGGAAGAAATGTATGCATACACAGAGGATTTGAGTTTAATGATTTCTTTACTGGCTTGTACACAAACGTACAAAAATAATACAGCACGCATCTCCACATGACATCACGTCATCATCACAGTGTTACAAACGTTCAAAAACAAAAGAATACAAACAGAATTAAACAAGATGGAACATCTGCATCATTCATGAAAAATCAGCTGTTTCCTCTTGCTTGAAATGAAGCAAGACCAGAAACACAACTTGGTCCAAAGAAGTCAGCACTTTCTTTCTCTTAAAAAAAATAACCATTTCACTCATGTACACCAATCCGGCGGCTGGCTCCTTACATCATAAATGTTATGACCCTGGTAAGCCAAACAACCACACAACCGTGCAATTTTTAATCATGTTACAATGATCTTACCATCAAATGTATTATTCCCCTTTCAAAAAAAACAGGAAGACAGCACTTCAAAAAAGAAAGTGCCCCAAGATATCATCATCATCATCATCCATATATATATATATCCATATGTATATATACATACACCCAATCACAGAGATACACACATCTTTGTTAAAAAAAAAACATCATGTTTTTTTCCACAAAGTAACACACACATTATCACCTGGAGCATATATTTATACAATAGTATTTTGTTGTGTTTTTTTTTTTTCTATTCAGAGAAAAAAAATTAAAATGTTGACACATAAAAGCCAACTTTTCAACAACAGTCATCAGTGCAATATTCAAACAAACAAAAGAAAAAAAACATCAAGTTTAAGACAAGCGATGCATATTTAATTTGTTGCCTGATACCAATCTATACCTTGATGTGGTGGATCTATCGCTTCAGTTTACGTGTGGTTGTTCCAGGTTTTAAATGAGAAGTTCTCAGTCTTGACGACTGCTTTATCAACAGCGACACAGGGCCCTCATGAGAAGCACACAATCATGCAAACACACAACCATTAAAAAACACGCTCTCTTTTAACAGCTTCTCATGTGGTGAAACCAGTGTTGCTGTGAAGCCTTTTTACAACTATGGGCCATTTGAGCAGTAGGCTTTTTAAAACAAACAAACAAAAAAAAAACATACAAGCAGCATTGATAAAAATGTTAGGGTGTCATGACTTTCAAAATGCAGCAGGCAAGTTTATGAAACCAATTTTCCTTTTCTGTGACATCCTGCAATAGTCAAAGGTTGTTGCTGTTGTTGTTGTTGTTGCTTTTAAAGTCTTCATCGTCCAACAGTATTAGGGTCCTGCTCAGTAGTAGTAACTATTCCAAAGCCTTGGCTCCTGCAGTTACCCCGTACAAACACTGGGGGCGCACAAGGCTCCGCGTTTTTGTGCAATAAAACTCCCTGCATTTATTAGTCATGAGATACAATAACTGGAAATAGTATATA
>NC_048422.1:11908263-11967644 GCF_013103735.1 Etheostoma cragini
GGAGGATTGGGGAGAAAGTCCTCTTGCGGGCCAACAGGCTTTAACAGAGGGGGTTCTGGGTGGAGTGTGGGGGGGGGGTGTTGGGAGTGGCAGGTCTACCTCCACACGGGACAGTTTATACTACGAGTCTGAAGCAGCTTGAGTCACCCTAGATATTCTCACACTTATAGATAAAAAAAAAAAAAAGAACCACAACATATTCAAAAAAAATGCATCTTCTCAATGTACCTTCATAAATAAAAAAAAATATGAAAAAACCCAGCCTGCTTTCACAGTGATGACTAGGATGTTAATAAAATACTGAAAGGAGATTATAAAGTGAATTCCAAATGCGACTTTTTTTGATACAAAGCGAAAGCAGCGGTTCTTTTTTAATAACACAATGACCATCGGCAAAGTGGTCGCACATGGCCTGAAAAGTTGGACGCCAGCATGGCAAGATCTGCATGAAGTAGGCAGAGGCATTCAGCTACTGTCTCTTAAACAAACAAAAAAGTAAAGCTATTGTGTACAGTACTTCACAACAATGATGGAGTCACTTGTTGTTAGATAATGATTACACATCAGAAAGCGTGTGATAGCCATGATGCCGCTCTTTGAGTAAAAAAAGAAAAGAAAAGAAATCAAAACCAACGAATCTATTAGCCTCAAGAAAACAGACCTATGGTAGCCAACAGAGGGCAACCCTTCTTCTCTTGTTCATGTGTGTTCCCTTTTAGATATTCCAGCATGCAGCCATGTAGCATCAAGTGCCGTGTTTCATAAAAAAATAACTTAAAAAGGGTTTTTACAAGTGAACAATGAGGATCAACAGCCTCCCCCCCCCCCCCACAAAGAAACTATTCAACAGTCTTCTGGGGATGGGAGTTCATGGATAGGAAGAAACTGGGCCATTTGCACTCTGGAGTACAAACACACACACATGTGATCCACAGGTACACTGGCTTTTTTTTTTTTTTATAGTGGACGATACACATTCAAGAGGAAAGCTTTAGTACCAACAAACTCACCGAAATGGCGTTTCTTTTGTTAAAGATTCGTGTTGAAGCGCTGTGTGTGAACCATGCGGTGCGTCGCTCAGGAGTGCAGAGAGGGCCCCGTTTGGTTTACAATGAGGGAAGAGTATTGTGCAGGTCTAGTTTTATTTCCTTGTTTTAATTTGGCACAACTATGTAGATAATGGCAGTTTTTTTTTTTTTTTTGCTTTTTACAAGAGCCTGACTTTTCCGTGTATTGGAGTTTGATTTTCCACCTGTTGTTATTTTTTTATTTTCTTATTTTACCTGACAGCAGAGACAGATCACCGGGCGCCAGAGGAGTACTTGGCCTTGGTGATGAGGTATAGCACAATGTCTTGGTGGCCCCCGAAGGCGGCGATGTGTAAAGCGCTCCACCCTTCCCTGTTGGCCAGCCGGATATCTGCACCAAACTTCACCAGCAGTTTTACCAGCTCCAGGTTGCCGTCAATGACAGACTGGTGGAGGGCCGTCTGTCCTTCCGGCCCAAAGGAGTTGACGTTGAACTCGCAGTTTGTCATGTTCTGCAGCAAAGAGTGCAGCTCCTTGGTGTTGCCCTTCTTCACCGCCTCCTGGAAAACTCTCTGTGGCGCGGAGCAAGTCGACACATCCGCCTGGCTCATGGTTGCAGCTCGCTGGAGGGTGGGGGGACCAGTAATCCTGCCTGGGCTCTGAAGCTGATAATAATCGTCTTCTCCCTGTTGAGCGTCTCTGGTCTGGTGACAATGCCACACTTACACTGGATTATAACCAGTTGTTAAGGCACATTAAAGTACTAAAACAGAAAAAAAAGATCAATGTATATATCCCAAAAAGGACAAAAGAGGAAATAACACACTTGGTGTGCAAAAAAATGTTAATATTTGAGAGATCCTAAAATCCCTAAAATATAAAAGGGTACTCTCAAGCGATCCAGGGGTCTCTAGACGTATTCCCCTTTGTAGCAGCAGGTAGCCTATAGCAGGGGATGGAGAAGAGACAGCTCCGACTTCACTTGGGGAAATTGGAAGAATGACGACTATCTCCACAGGGCAGCCTCCGCAGGGTTTCCTTGAACGGTCCGACCTGATTCCTGGCTACACGTCCCGGCTATATGTCGCTGCTCCTTGCCAGGGCGTCTGGGAAAGAAGAAAAAAAGACAAGAAAAGTCTGCATGAATCCAGATTCCTCAACAACAGACTGCGAGAGAGACCCCACATTCCTCCACATCCAACAGAGAGAGAAGAGACCTCCGCGGGCTCACGTTTACACTGCTTGATTTTTGCTACTAAACATGTCAGGAAATGTTATCCGCTGAGGATGTGTGTGTCTTACCTGTGACAGATGGACGGGTCCGTAGCGACGAAAACGAAACAAATCCACCGTGTGGCCCGGTCTGTGTCCTCCGCGCGAGTCTCTGCCCTGCGCAGCGCTCTGGGGGAATATTTTACGCGTCCTTTATTTGCATGACAAAACCATCCTAAAGAATCAACTGTGGAGGAATGGGCGGAAACCCGGGTAGGTTATAGGCTGCCGGGTCGGTGAGGGGGAGGGATCAGGGGGGGCCTGTGAATCTGCAGGGAGGGGGCGTGGTCTCTGCAGGAGGGAGCCAAACAGAAATATTAAATAAGCCGTCCACAGCAATTTTATGGTGAGCTCTATATCCGATCTCCTGTAGCCGACCCCAGGAAGCGGACTGAAAGCCAGGGGCATGGTACTGCCAGAGCTGTAAACTGCTGAGAAAGCGGCCACGTTGTAAAGGATCATCCACTGGATTACCATCAACAGGAACTCGAAACAAAACGTCAATCAAGCCTCTCCATGTCTCATTGACAGCGATGTTAATGGTGCCTAAAGAGCATCGCAGAAGATTTTATTCATGCAAAGCAAAAAATATATATGAAAAAACCCCCAATTTATTCACATTTCATTTTACGCAATTACATCACATGGGGCTATGCACCGCTTTCTTTCGACTCTCACAACAGGTGAAAGTTCAAGAAAAAACAGTATTGTATCAATCTACTTTAATCCCTCCTGAGATTGAGAAACTATTTAACTTCTTGATAGGGAAACAAATAATCATTGGCTCGTGGAATACAAATATTACTCAAAATAGTTAATGAAGATGTATTTTAAAATATAGGAGTGGCTGGACTCATTACCACTATTTCCTGTTAAATGGGGGCAGAAAAGGTGCTGATAATGACATCCTATTCGGGAGAAGGTGTGGGTTACAGCAAGGTGCTGCTGTTGGCGACATACGTGGCCCAACTTTCTCTGCAGTGTCACGTATGACTGGCTCCTAGTGGACATCCCAGTATGTGAAATGAGCAAAAAGCTCCTGTGCGTAAAGTATTTGTCAACTCCAGAGGCTGTTGGTGCATTTAAAGAGTTTTAATCTCCACATGGTCACCGCTAAAGGGAGACACGAAAGTTCATTTAATGGTGGCTGTCTGAAGTGTGAACGCATCTACAACCCGTGATGTCTCCAGACAGTGATTACCTCCAAACCAAACGGTAGAAACAGGACAGTACAACCCAAACGAGTCTCTCAGTCGTACCGCTCCACCAAAAAACACCCCCGAGGAGGTGATTATAGCTGGCTGTTTGTATCATAAACTGCGGATATATTCCAGTTGTTTTAGACTGTGGGACTCCGAATAACAAAAGCCCTGCGCCACTTCCTTTTTGCAAGTGAAAAGAGGTGACGCCGTGCGCAGATTGACACGCCGCTCAGCTCCCCCCCAAAACCGTGGGAACTGGGTGGCTGTGTGTGTGTGTGTGTGTGTGTGTTTGTGTGTGAGAAAGACCGGGTGAAGATGGTGCTAGATATTGATAGGCAGGGTTCAACAGAAAGAATGCATGTGAAAGTGACAGAACTGGATGGATTGAAGGAAAGATAGATAGAGAAAGAAATATGTGAAAACCACACCAGGTACATCTCAGCCTCCCTCGGGGCCGTTTGCTCCGTTTGACGTCCTATACTTCATCTGTGTAACACTTCATAGACCGCTCTGATGGTTTGGTGGCTTTCACACTGTCCTCGTTTTCCCACACTCTGAACTGTACATTTGGCGCACGTCTGTGGCTGCATCTGTCTACATGACCGTGCGAGTGTGCATCTGTGCGTCAGCGTGGGAGAGACGCAACAGATATCCCACATGAAGGTCACAAACTGTTTTATTTAATCTAAGGAAATATAGCTGAAACCATGACTGCAGCAATTTTTTAAAACGAGGTTTATTATTTAAACACATTTGGAGTGCATTATCACGGCCATGGATGTGTTCCCTAGACTTTGGCTGGCAGGTGTCATTAAAGGCATGCATTGTTGCAACTGAACCATAGTTCAAGTTAACCACCACAGTTTTAAATACGCACACGTTGGTTGCCATAGGAAAGCCTGGAGACAGTATTTAAGCATCAAGTAATCACAAAATTAACATGAATGACAAACTAATTTAATACACAGTGTGTGGTAATCTTGCTTTCTTTTTTGGTGGTCATGGTATAAAAGTGATGCAGCACTCCCCCAGTGTCCCAGTATGGAAAACAACACGAGTTGCAACCATCAGTGGTGAAAGAAGTATTCAGATCCTTTACTTAAGTAAAAGTACAAATACCACAATCTAAAAATACTCATTATTACTCGTTTTGCTTGTTACAAAGAAAGGTCCTGCAATAAAAAAGTAAAAGTATCATCAGTAGCATGTACTTTAAATATTAAAAGTAAAAGTGCTCAATGCAGAATTATCCTCACATTTCAGAAACTGCAATAAAATAATGATAATACAATTATTATTTATTATTAATTTATAATTAATTATAAACTGGAAACGATCAAAACAGTTCTGTCAACCAACTAAGTTTTTAATCGGCTAATCATTTCAGCTGCAGGCCTGTATATTGTTGGGTGGTTAATTCATAATAAAACATGTGTTTTATAAACTACAAGTGTTTTGTGTGCACAAATCTTAATTTGTAAAGTAGTAACTAAAGCTACCCGATTATGTAGTGGAGTAAAGAGTACAATATTTCTCTCTGAAATGTAGTGGAGTAGAAGTAGAAAGTGGCATGACAAGAAAAGATTTAAGTAAAGTACAAGTACCTCCAATTTGAACTTAAGTACAGTACTTGACTAAATGTACTTAGTTACACTCCACCACTGGCAGCCAAGTCACCTTCAGCTTTTTCATTATCTTTTTTGTATCACCCACTGTTCACTTACTAATCAAATCTATCTTTAAAAAACAATTTACAAACAGGTAAAACAAACTAGATTGCTTATCCTCTATACCTGGGCACCCTAGGGTGAATTATCACGGTATGCACTATAGCCACAAAAGATAAGCATGCTTCACTTTTGTAAAGTTGGTTAGTAGTTTCAGGATAGAGGGTGTTTTATTTCCACAGACTGTAAAACCTTTCAAAACAAATCTTTGATTATGGGCATATAAATGGACTTAATCTATAATCTATATGAGAGAACTGGTACTGTAACAGTATTGTTGCTATGGTTATGTGCAAGTTAAAATACCAACCACACTGATCTAGGACCGAGGTTGTTAACAACCGTGTTGTTTTAAAAGTGACTCAGTATACAATGGTATCTAACCAGACACCTATCAGCCAATCAGCACATATTTCTTCATAGGCCAAACAGTTTGTGTGGGAAACTGATTCATTTGTTTTGGACACTTGGAGGTGCATCTGCAGGTGACCGTGCATGTGCCGTTTGTTCCTCTACAACAAGTGGTCCACAGCTGCAAAAGCTCAAAAACAACGGCTCTGACTCATTGAAATGTGTCTCTACAGGCTTCATTTGATATGACACAGCATTGTACTGCATGGGAACACTGGAGATTGTACATTAGGGTAATCTACAAAGATTATGGGTTATGGTCACTTCTTCAAATTTAATATTTTTAGGATCACGAAGTTTGTATTACGTTTGTTATATATACGTTTTTTAGGGTTACTGAATGGTGCAGAACATCTGGAAAATCAGGAACATCTGTCTGCTATCAGAGCTTCATAGCTGCAGTGCGTCTGGACACTTGGAAAACATTTGCACAGACCGCAGGAGCCAAACGTTTCTCCGATTGGATGAGTTTCTCACAACTGTGTAAAGGCTAGAATTCAGTTTAAAACGACCAACGACGGATTCCATGCGTGCGTAAAAGCGCACGCCGATTACAGAAGTAATTTGCAATAAGAGAGCTCCAAAAATCTTTTAGTCAGCCTTTACTGAAAATATTCAGATTTTATGTAGTTAGTCTGAGGGTCGGCCCCGGCACACAGGCTGCGCTGAGGCCAATTCTCCTCAAACTGGTCACAGAGAGATAATACACGTCAATTCTAGTTCTATTTTTGAAATCATATCTCTGTTCTTTTGCTGTGTGTTAATAAACAAGACGTGTTTCCCACCCCAGCGTCTTGCAGTGTTGTGTGGCTGTCTAGTAAACGGAGCGCATTGCCGAGTTTTGGCGCCGAGACCCGGGGCAGCCGGGGCCAGACCAGACGGGAGGAGCCTCCCGTCCCGTCGGGGATGCTGTGCGCATGCATCTCGCTGAGAGGAGAGTCCAGATCGGGAAACTTACACTTCTAGGATACACATTCATACATACATACATTGATGCCAGGAAGCATATTGAACGAGAGAGGTGGAGAGTGAGAGAGAGAGAGAGCGAGAGAGAGCGAGCGCCGTTTCACCAAGAGGGAGGGCCTTCTGAATCCAATTCATTCCGGGCACCACGTGTCCTCAGAGCGTGGGAAAGAGGCGAGCTTTTCTTCCCAGCAAAGAAAGAGCAAGGATCAAATAACACGGTGCTGCAGCAGAAAGCTCGCGCTCTGCGCAGAGGCAGGGGCTGCGACCACCCGGACAAGGACGGGACGAAATACACAGAGAGGGGCTTATTTGGGAGCTAGGGTGTCGACTTCATTCATAGCAATAAAAATACCTCAGGGTAAATTAAATGTTACTGTAGTTATTATACAGTGTTTAAAAAAGAGCGCAAGGCAATGTGCCAAAAGTTTGGTAAACCTGGATGCACGTTTGAGAAAAATAGCTTATATAAGACAATATCAATCATGCGTCTTGTTCCATCCTCATTTTGCAGTTAGGGATTTTTTTCTGCTTCTATAATGTAGCTAATGTTCCGCCGATAACAATCAATGAAAGAAATGGAACTACATATTTCACAACGACTGTAAGTGCGACTGTAGTCAAAGTCAAGTGTTTCTTGGTAGGCTATTTCTTTGGACTTGGTGCAAATACTACATATAGTTGGTGAAAGCCCAAATATCCAAAAGGTCTCAACAACAAGCTCTTCACAACAGGATTATCTTTTCTAACATCTAAAACTACAATACTTAACGTTTTAGAATAACTAATAAACATATATCATAACAGGATGCTCTGCTTGAGAACCTGTAAATCCTGTCTGAGACAGTAATCTAAATGATCTCCTTTGTCCAGTGCAGTTACTTGTTGAAGCCTAGATGTTACATGAACCTATGCCATATGAGCAGCATGTTCAGATCAGGCTCATTTAGCATTCACAACAATGAAAAGTGAATTTCATGCAGGGCCATATCCATACCCACTTATGTAACATTATTCTTCAAAAGCCTGAAAAGTGTTACAGGCAACACACAAGCACACAAAGAAACAAATGTTTGTTTTTTTAGCAATGAAAAAGAAGGACGATCAAATTGAGCTCACAGTACTATTTTGTTGGTAAACTGAGGCTTCAACATTAATTCGTTTTGACTAGAAAGTCCTCAGCGATGACTATGCACCTAAGGTTGTGCAATTGGTAAATGGTGGTGTTACAGTACTTAAACGTGAAGGTCCTGCCCTGTCGCTCAAACGTGATGTTGAAAAATGTCCATTTCTTCCTAATGACTTAGGAAAGGAAAAACATTTGGTAAGATAACACCTCATTCCAAAGTCATTTCAATTTCCACTGCTCCCTCCAAACCAACAGCTTGTGAAGTTCCAAAACCTTCAACTCAAATTAAACACGTAACATCTCAGTGTGATTCATGATAGTACCATAAAGGTAATCAGGTTATAGTGTGTATGTTCTGGAGGAATGTTTTCACCTAAACAGTCTCAAGGAAATGTTATTCATTGTCTACTGTCAGTGAATCATCTGAAGGCTCAAATATCTTCACTTCCCGGTTCAGCTGCTGTGACATAAACACACCAAAAACCCATTTACCTCTGTGATTCACAGTATGACTCGTCTCTGGAAATTACTGTGGCTTTTTGATGCAAGAGATCAATAAATAAAGTGTACATCTGACTGTGATTAATGTTTCTGAAGATTGTATGAGTGTAAAAAGATTTTATGTCAGCTATTCAATGCAGTCTTGACCAAAACACATCCATGTCCAGAAAACACCAAGATATCTTTTATAGCAGAATTTTCCTCATTAGATCTCTTAAAGTGCTCATATAATGCTTTTTGGCTTTTCCCTTTCCTTTATTGTGCTACATATATTTTTGTGAACGTTGTAGGTTTACAAAGTGAGAACCATCTCCAACAGAAAACACTGTTCACAGACTGCTCCAAACAGCTCTGTTGTAGTCCAGCCTTTACTTCTGTGACAAACGCTTGTCACTTTGTAACACAAGTTATAATGCTCGCCTAGCTGCTATATTGACACGCCCTCGAACTCTACAACTGACTAGCTAGCAGTGCTGACCTAGTTATGCACACGTGCAACTCTGAACAGAGATGGACTCTTTGGGGCAATCTCATTTTCTGAAATCACACAAATCCAAAGTGGGGGTTGTGAACAGAGGAGTGAGACAAGTATGAGAAAATATGAAGGGATTCAGGCAGTGTGTGTGTTGGGTTACTCTATTAACCCTCCTGCACTTGAGCCTCGGGGCAGATAACCCCCACACTGTTAGTGTTACACCTGACAGACATCAGTGAAACTTAGATGATCTCATCAATCTGTCCACTCTTAGTCCTGTACTATCTGCTTTGTGAATTCTGAAACACATACAAAAAATACCTGCACACTGAAAGAAATTTGCGACTTGTCACAGATTAATAAAAGAAATGAAAATCACTTTATTATCAGCTAAATAAGCAGTGTACACATGTAATCACAAAGAATGGAAATATACAGTACCACAGACGGATAAAAAGGCCAAAGAACTGACATCCTATCATCATTTAACTTTTAAATAAAAACACTTTATAGTTTGAAGATATAATTCCCTGGTGAGAGAATGTGTTCTTAAGGGACATTTTTTATTATCTGATTACAATACCAGATAATTATGTCATTACAGTAGGCTATCCAAACTATAAATCACCATAAATGTGCCAACAGTGAAAAAAATCAACAAAAATGACCAAGTCAAAGCAAGATCACAGCGTTACCCGTCTTTGTTTCAGAGTTTAAAACTCTTATAAACGCAATAGGTTTTAAACGTTTAAAACTATATACATCTAAAAAGAACTTAAAGCCTTAATGCAAATACAACTTAAAATGATCTTTGTCTGTTTTTGGTGGAACTGTCATATTTCAATACCAGACGGTTAACAGGAGATCCGACCTATGTTGATTCAGGTGTAAAAAAAAAGAAAAGATCTCACTTCTTATGGGATGAGTGGCTCACTATTTACTTTTATCAAAATTATTCGTCATTTTAAGGGATGTGATGTTTGTTTGAAGTTATTATTTGTATCAATATATATATATATGGTACAATTAATTGGATTTAATGACAGCTAGTTTCAAAACGTGTAAAATATTTTTTCTTTTTTCTTTTTTAGGGTCCGGTAAAGTGCAGTCAGTTCTGCTGTGCCGCTGTAGCAAATTCAGTGTCCTCGTCTGTTATGTGTAAGACGTCCTGAAACATGGAGAGGACGCGGCCAAAGTGAGAGCCTTCCCAGAACACCTTGCCACATCTGGTGCAGACATAGAAGAGCGGTATCCTCTGCAGGAGGGCAGGGGGCACAGTGTGGAGCTGTATGGGTGCCCCCCCAGGAAAGGTCAGGGTGTCGGGGTCCAGCCCTGAAAGGGGGGCCCATTGACACTGAACATACCTGGGGATTTCAGGGGTCACACCGGGGGTCAGAATGTCACCAAGCTTCTCTTCTTCCTGTTGTCGTGTGTAGTTAGTGTTGTCCTGGTCCAGCAGAAATCCTAAAAACACAAAACCATTGTTTGATGACTTTATTTTTGAAAAGTAAAAAATAAGTGAGGTTAGCCGTAGCAAGTTCAAACACTAAACAGAAGTCAAGACGTAAGAAGTAATGGCATGTACAGACATCTTTACATACATTCTACTCAGTGTCATAAGGAGTCCACTAAAAGTGGACCCTCTGCCATAATGCTGTGTGGTTTGACTAACCTTTCTGTTTAAGCATCCTGACCATGTCCTTTCTGGGCACCGCCGCATACTGATCACTGTTACACGCCTGGACAAACAGATTAAAGAACAGTCCTTAACTGTGTGGTAAGAAGAAGTGTTTTTTTAAGAGCTTTCACTCATCAACACTGCCTTGAAGAAAAAAATATAAGGAAGAGGAATAAGAGGAAATACGTTACACATATCAAAGCCTACTGAAATTTAGATGAATCTGATCACTTCACAGTAAGTGGCAGGTCCCATGTGCACATAAAACCTAGCATATACCGCAGGATGTTGAACACAAGTTAAGTAACCTATATTTTCATCCTAATCTTCACTGGCAAATGACCTGGTTGTAAGTGTTGACACAAAGCCTGCATCAGAAGCTATAGAGACTGTCAAGTCTATGCTTGAAACAAACTAGTTGTACGAGGCCTGAAGGTAAAAGCGTGTATAGCTGTTGCAAGCAGCTACACCCTGAAGGCAAGGTGAAAATCCTGCAGTCACAGAAAGGTGGGAGTTGTGATAAAATCACACATAGACAATCTTTCCTCAAAGGCATTTATTGTGTTGCAACTTGTTTGTATATAGGAAAAGTGACAGAATTGGTTGTGTAGGAAAAAAAGAAAAATGTAAACCCTGCCTACTGTCTCATTTCTACACATCTCACCCATTTGGCCTGGTTGGTTTTTGAAAATTACAATTTCTAACGCTGTTTGACAAAACATACCGAGCACTCAAACCTACTGGTGTATGTGGCGACCTTAACCCCTAAATCACAATGTGTGTGAAAGTGTAGGTTCTGTATTTTATAATTCCACTACCGCCTACATGAGAAAGAGGAAAGCTATTTATCAAGCAATTTGCGACAATTCCTGTTGAGCGTGAATGATCCGTGCAATGTGTTTTCAGGCATGTGAGAATGGACGAAGATTAGATCTGAAATAATGCTAAAACGCTCGTGAGAACAAAAATAATTTTTCTTTTTAAAATGTTGATTTAAAAATGGAAACATAGTAGTGTTGATGTAGCCTTAATGTTGGGTTGGTGTGAAAGGGGCTAAGTGTTAAAGAAAGATCAAATCAGTGTGTGAGTGTCTGTGAAGACAGCATTCACGCCTCAGTAACGTTCACATGTCCATGCTGTCCTGAATCTCCATGGTAAAGGTCTCCCGGGTGGGACATTAGGGACCTCTTGTTTGCCGGCCCCTAACGTGCACACACACACTTGTCTGTAAGCTGCCCTAACAGCATGTCGGTGCTAAAAGCCTTGTCAACACACCTGAGCTCCACCCAGCAAACAGCATTCCACTTAGAGGTGGGCTATAAATCAAACCACACTCACAGACCTCCCAAAGCAAGATCCTGGTCCAGCTCACCTAAAGCCAGTTTGTCTCTCTTTATCCAGGAACATTTTAATGAAGATGGCAAATCAGGAGCATACCCCCACCCAACGCAAGAGTATGTCCTCTCCTCTGTGTGCACATGGAGAGAGATGTTTGCCTCTGTGGTAACTGAGGTCGGGACAGGAGAAAGCGGCTAGACAGTGGAGGTGTGGGAGAGCAGAGGTGTCATCTCCTGTACTGTCTGTGGGAATGAAGCTCATCTCTCCCTCAGTACCCTCTGTATTATCCTCTTTGTATTCTTCCATACACACACACACGCACATACAAATTGACCACACAGACAAAAAAAAAAAACACAATTCGCACAGGCTACACAGTGCGCATAGACCGCATGCATGCAATCGCCCGCAATGCACACACATGGCTAACACATACAAGTGTGGCGTCAGCCAGGGAAACAGACCCAGCTATTTGCTCAGTTTAAAGTTTCCCAGAGCAGAGCAAGCCAGAACCTGCTCTGAACTCTCAAGGCTAAGTCACGGACAGGCAGGCGCACACGCACAACGTCTCTCACACGCACGCACGCACACAGAGAGGATTAGTAATTTTATCTTTAATTTATTATAAAGTCGGCTCATTACAAATGCAAAGTTCCTGCAAATATTTATAGGACAAGTAATTAAAGTAAATAGGTTAGGAAGTGAAATTACGTACATTTATAAAATTCATATAGACAAATGTCACAGTGATACTAACAGAAATGCAGATAAAAGATATTTGTGCGCAGTCAGTGAGTTCTCATGGAAGTGGACATGATTTGGCTTGCTGCAGGACACAAGGCATGATTTTTCCACAGCAGACTAGTGGAGATTTCAGACATGCAGTTGTCACAGAGCTGTCAAACCAATTATAGTTGGGCATGTTTGCACAGGAAAAATATCATGCTTGTGATCATCGAGGAGCATTACATGTGACAGTCACTGCATTCTGTGCAGGTTGGTCGGCTGGACTTTTGGAAGATTTTATAGAACTGACGCATGCAAATGGTTCATACTATACTCTTCCAGGAGAATATTCTTCTATACTCACAAGCTTCTCCGTATGGCACATAATGTACCAACAAAATTTCAGTGAGGACATGTATCATATATATTTCGTGATACTGGCTTTAATTCAGCGTTCTCATTGGGTTTATTCTTGCAAGTTAAGGCCAAAGAAGGGCCTTCAAAAATGAAATCAGCCAGCATATTTAAAAGAGTTCTTTTTACTGAACCCTGTAAAGTTTAAGACAGTTGCTACACCGTCTGTCTTTTGTTCTGTCTGTATTTTTCAGGGAACCTCCAGCATTCTCACACTCCGTGTGGCCGCGCCAGAGAAAGAATGCTCCTTGCCGTGACAACAAAGGCTATCTAAAGTGTGATACTGTGTTTCAAAGGATGTGTGGAGGTGGAAAAAAAGAGGAGAAAGGGGGATAGTGGAGAGGAGGTAGGAAAGAGAGGGAGGGAGGGGGGTGGGAGATTTTTCCCTTACGTTCTGAAACACGCACACACCCTGCACTGGCTCTGTAGGCAGCTCCCATGGGAAAATCCTAGAGCAATCTTAAAAGGCGGTGCTTCTGGGGCCGATTCGTGTCACATGGTCAGAGCAGCCAATTGGGGAGTTGTGATTTGATTCAAATTGTGGTAAGTCAGGTAAGGGGCAGCGTGGGAACTGGAGGGAAGAGAGAAAGGGGGAAGAATTGCACCATCGTTTCCCTTTGAAAATGTTGACTTTTCAGTTTCAATGTGAATTTATTGTCCAAATTAAGGTAAAAAATACCTAATTCCAATGTCCATGGTTGATCCATCCATTGTATAAAACATGTACACAGTATATAACAAAAAGGACACCTTTTTCTAGAAATTACAGTACACCTTCCATAGATGGAAAAATTAAACATACAGGAAAGCACAGAGATTCATTTTTCACTCCCATCATTCCATGTCTGGGACATTCAGCCATATTTGGTTGTCTGTCATCCTCATAGGCAGATATAAAATGTTGTAGCCGCTGTGAAATGATGTAGCTCCATTGGAAGTGGGACGCTGAAATGGAAAAAGCCGGCTCATACTACTGTAAAACGATGAGCAAGGAGAACCTAACTGGCCAAAAGCATTGACCTTTTTCCTGCTTTCCCACACAGTTCCAGGTCATACTAGGTGATTTGGATACCTTCCAACAGCGATCAACAATCTCACACAACGATTTTTACTGCCAGATGCAAAATGTGAAAAAGTGACCCGTTTTCATTTTCTTTGGCTGGAAGATGGAAGGAGAGCGTGTGGAAAGAGTGGAAACATCTTGCTCTATTTAGCACTCTCTTACGGAAAATCTGGCATCATTTCAGTGTTAATCATTAAATCAAGTTATCTTTGAGTGAAGAGTAAAGCCTGAATCCCAGTCCTCAGTCTGCAATGGAATACCGGCGACGAAAGAGGGGAGAGCGAGTCACAAACTCTAGAAATAAATATGTTGATTTTAAAAAGACAGAGGTACTCTTGGGTTTCGGTAGCTACGACATCCTACTATGAGTTTTAATTAGGTCTTACGTTTTGTGCTCTAATTTGTTTTTGTACTTTACAGACAAACTAATGGCAAATAGTTTTGTTTTTTATTATGTAAACTTGCTGCAAGACACCATTAGATTTTGAAGTTAGTTAGAAAATTGCAACCCCTCTTCACAAGTTGAAAAAAAATAGGAGTGGGGGAAAAAAAATTGATACAGCATAGTATTCCAATATTTTCTGTGGCAATACCCTATTGATACACAGGCGCCAAGTATCAATCTTCTGATCTTCTACAGATTGTGAACAGGTCTCTTCTTTCAGTAAATCTTTCCACAGGCCCTGAAAACTGCAGTAATCAAGCCACTCTTAAAAAAGAACAATCTAGACACATTACTAATGAGCAGCTATAGGCCAATATCAAACCTTCCGTTTTTAAGTAAAATCATTGAAAAGGCGTTTTTTCAACAACTCATCCATTTCTTGTCACTAAACAACAGCTGTGATACCTTTCAGTCGGGTTTCCGACCACACCACAGCACTGAGACGGCTCTTGTCAAAGTCTTTAATGACATCCACTTAACACAGATAGTGGCAAAATTTCAGTCTTAGTATTACTTGATCTCAGTGCTGCATTTGACACGGTCGACCATGACATAATACTAGACCGATTGAAAAACTGGGTTGGCCTTTCTGGCTCAGTACTAAACTGGTTTGAATCCTACTTACAGAATAGGGATTAGTTTGTGTCAATAGGTAATTATACATCTGAACATACAAATATGATGTGCGGAGTCCCCCAAGGCTCCATTCTGGGGCCTCTTCTGTTTAACATCTACATGCTTCCACAGGCTCAGATTATGGAAAACAACAAAATAAGTCACCATAGTTATGCGGATGACACACAAATTTACATAACCTTATCGCCAGGGGACTATAGTCCACTACAAAAACTGACTAAGTGTATTGAACAAATTAATAGCTGGATGTGCCAGAACTTTCTGAAATTAAATGAAGGAAAAACTGAGGTTGTTGTTTTTGGAGCAAAAGAGGAACGATTAAAAGTCTGCGCTCAGCTTCAAACAACAATGTTGAAAACAACAGTCAAAGCCAGAAATATTGGTGTAGTCATGGACTCAGACCTGAATTTCAACAGCCACATTAAGAAAATTACAAAGTCCGCCTATTATCACCTTAAGAATATATCAAGGGTTAAAGGACTTATGTGTCAACAGGATTTGGAAAAACTTTTCCATGCTTTCATCTTCAGTAGACTTGACTACTGTAACGGTGTCTTTACAGGTCTCACTAAAAAATCAATCAGACAGCTGCAGCTGATTCAGAACGCTGCTGCTCGGATCGTCACTAAGACCAAGAGACTGGATCACATCACTCCAGTTTTGAAGTCTTTACACTGGCTTCCTGTGCCTCAAAGAATTGATTTCAAAGTACTTTTGCTAGTTTATAAATCACTCAATGGTTTAGGGCCAAAATACATTTCTGATCTGCTACTACACTACAAACCACTTAGACCTCTCAGGTCATCTGGGACAGGTCTACTTTCTGTCCCCAGAGTCAGAACTAAACAGGGTGAAGCAGTGTTCAGTTTCTATGCTCCTCATATCTGGAATAAACTCCCAGAAACCTGCAGAGCCGCTGCTACTCTCAGTTATTTTAAAGCTAGGCTGAAGGCCTTTCTTTTTGATGTTGCCTTTCTTTAAATTATGTTATTTTAATGTTTAATTTCTTATGCTGCACTGTAACTTTCATTCTTGTGTTTTATGTGTCTTAATGTTTCTATTTTTAATTCACGTGTTTTATCTGTTTTTATTTTTTTAATGATTTTGTGTAAAGCACTTTGAATTGCCCTGTTGCTGAAATGTTCTATACAAATAAAGCTGCCTTGCCTTGCCTTGCCTTGCCTTGACAATCCCATTTTGTGGCAAAATGTTTTTAATTGATATGAATAAACAGAGAAATGTATATTTTTAGATAAGACAGATGTTGACAAAGTTTCCTTTTGGGGACATCATTTGAAATTGGGAAAAATTATTAGTTGGAAAAAGGTTATACATTGCAATATATCACAGAATATTGCAATATGTTTAAAATCCCAATAATATTGTATCGTGGCATAAGTATTGTGATGCTATCATATCGGGAGGCGTCTGGTGATTGCCACCCCTATTGGAAACCTAATGTATATCTATATGGGGTTTATAACTCATTTTCTGTGGTGTGAAAGACTCAGAACATATACTGTATATGTTCTGAGTCTTTCACACCACAGAAAATGTGTTAACAACCACCATATAGATGTATATTAAGTTATATAAATATACAGTTGTGCATGTTTACATGCCCATGCTTAAATTGACTAAAAAGAGGAATAAAAAAAAAAGTGTTCTGGAAATTTATTTTAATACCTTAATTAAAAAATGAGGTAAAATCCAACCTTTAAGAACAACAATTTTCTTTGTGAATGAATACTGTATTGTAAATAAATAAATGTTCTTCCTTAAAATACATGAGATGTGTCTGCTGCTAGATCTCTGTGTGGTATTCATCTGGTCTCTAATCTGAGGTGACTCTTGGTCTTCCTT
Source organism: Etheostoma cragini (assembly GCF_013103735.1). Lineage (NCBI taxonomy): Eukaryota > Metazoa > Chordata > Actinopteri > Perciformes > Percidae > Etheostoma > Etheostoma cragini. The sequence goes on from NC_048422.1 coordinate 11,925,135, forward strand.
TCCTGGGGCGGGCCACATGTGAGCCAGTTTCCTTGTAGCGCTTGATGGTTTTTGCGTCTGCACTTGGGGACACATTCAAAGTTTTTGCAATCCGGACTGACTGACCATCATTTCTTAATGTAATGATGGCCACTTGTTTCTCTTTAGTTAGCTGATTGATTCTTGCCATAATATGAATTCTAACAGTTGTCCAATAGGGCTGTTGGCTGTGTATCAACCTGACTTTTGCTCAACACAACTGATGGTCCCAACTCCATTAATAAGGCAAGAAATTTTACTAATTAACCCTGACAAGGCACACCTGTGAAGTAAAAACCATTTCAAGTGACCACCTCATGAAGCTCATTGAGAGATAACCAAGGGTTTGCTGCGCTATCAAAAAAGCAAAGGGTGACTACTTTGAAAAAACTAGAATATAAGACATGTTTTCAGTTATTTCACACTTTTTTGTTAAGTACATAATTCCACATGTGTTCATTCACAGTTTTGATGCCTTCAGTGATAATCTACAATGTAAATAGTCATGAAAATACGCATTGAATAAGAAGGTGGATCCAAACTTTTGGCCTATATATATATATAAAAAAACACAAACACACAAACGTGCGCACACACACACACACACACACACACACACACACACACACACACACACAGAGAGAGTGACCCCCTACTCGCAATATACTGTAGCTTAACACCTAGAGTACCTGCTGCAGCAAGTGAGTGAGGTAAATACTCTGTGACCTACTAAATTTACTTTCCCACAGTATCCTGAGGGTATCTGGCCAGTGTCTCATTCCGACAGTCTGAGGTAATTACCAGCTCTGTTAACTAACCATTACCACCAGACAGTAACCTGAACTTGGACCACAGCACAGCCTGTCTGGGCTTGACATCACACACACCTTCCTCTGACTCACTTCACTGTACGTAAATACACACTCGCACATACATTGCAGGCATGCAAAAGATGTAAAAAAACTCACATGGTGCGCTCTCACACATGCGCACACCCTTCCCTGACTCACATTGCACCCACTCATTTCACTTGCAAGTCACATTATTTCCTTCCCAACTTTCCCAGAAAGGCATCCAGTTGTGTTAAATAGAATTAATGTGAAAGTCTGCTGTTCATTTCATTTTGTGCATTCATATTGCGTATCTAAACAATATGAAAATTGGCATGCATTAGGAATGATACTACCAGTGAAGTTGTTTCCAAAGCATCCAAGACAGATGTGCTATGGTTTCTATGTCAAGTTGCTTTATTATTTCAACACTGCTTAATTGCTCCTGGTGTTCTACTCAGTCAATTCTCTAAAGAGTTGAGTTGGTGTAACCCCATCCGCCAATGCCCATTTTTGTTGGGAAATATGTCCAATAACACATTTGAGCTTACAGATTTTTTTTTTAGTTTTGTATTTATTTGTATTTATTGTATTTGTAATATATTGTAGTTACGACATTAGATTATGAATATATCATACCATCAAAAGTATACATAAGAAGTTGTCATCAGTAGCAACACAAGATGAGCCACAGCCATGACTTAATGCCTTTGTAGAAAAAACTCTAGTTAAACATTGCTCATTTAGTCCCACTCCCTCAGTCTGTTTAAAACTTGCTCAATCCCTTTTTGTTTCTTTCTCTTGTCAAAGCTGTTTTCTACTTTTCAGCATTTTCTTACCCTCCACTTGGCCTCAACATTTCTGCTTTTTCTTCCCTCTCTTAGTCCCTCTTTACTGGAGCTCACCAAAAGGGGTAATGAAGAAGATAATAGTCTAGAGTCTAGCAGATAACAGTCTAGCCGTCACACAAATAGCACTAATGCTTCCCCGTTGGGTTGGCACAGTCAGTTCATTCTGTTTTTTACCCACTCAACCTTCAACCTCAACTTCTATCTCTTCCTCTTTTTAACTTAACCTGTCTTTTCTCTTGTTCTATGTCTTGCTTAAAACTCCATCTACCCCCCTCCAGTGCCCCCTTCATTCTCCATCTCTTCTTCTCTCCAGTTGTCTCACACCTCTAACCTCTTTCTTTCTTTCCATTTCCAAGCACTCTTTTTTTCTCTCTCTCCAGACGCCAGATAGCTGGGGCCGGTCTAAGCCAAACAGCTGAGGAAAACAACGTACTGAAAAGGTCTGTAGACTATTCTGCTCACTGGGTTTTGAAGAAGAACAAGAACCGCTCATCTCAAAAACATTAAAAGCTGGATTAAACGGCCAACCGCTCTCTACTTATATATGTTGCGTTTTTTGTATTGTGGGTTAAAATGAAACAGCCAGACTAAACATTCTAAATTGGCTGGGCAATGCTATAGGTGGCACATAACATTCAACACTTGCCTACTGTGCTTTTCAATTGTAGTAGTTAAATACCATGTTAGTGTTGGGTCGCGTCACAAGGGATAATTGCTCTGTGCTTCAGACGGAGCAGATTGGCTACAGGTGAAACAATTAATCAAAACAACTGACACAAAAGAAAATTAATGTTCTGAACTATGTTCACTTAATTTGTCTGGAAATAGACTGCTTTTTTTTTTTAAGCAACTGAATGGGTAGGCGCTTTTTTTAGAAAGCAGAGAACCTTTCATTATTTACTCAATACATTGCTGTTTTTGTCAACATCACTAAGCATTCAAATCCTAACAACACATGTTGTACTTGATAATAATTTAGCTTGGATTTGAATATGGACAGTAAATGCCAGAATAGTAGAACAGCAATCAAAACAAACATTCAAAATTTGGCTGAATATTAATTGTGACAGCAAATCAAAGCGTTGCAGCCGCACAAAAGAAGCTCCTCTTAAGCACACTCTGGTTTTACCGTAAGAATTCATAAATAATCTCTGCGTGTAGATTTATACATGAAACTAAACAGTACTAAGTAAGCTGAGAGAAAACTCCACATGCTCAACTGCATAAGGTTGGGAAAACCCTGGCATCCTTCACTGCCTGTTTTTATTTGGAAAACCTGATTGTTGAGGAGACAGATGGTGGGTTTGTGGTGCTGTCGTTTGTGCAATAAAGACAACTGGTTCTCTCAAATATAAAGCATTCATGCAACTGTGAGTTAAACATTTGTCTTTTTAAGATGGACATGGTACTCCAAATGTCCCCCCCCCCCCGTTTGCCTATGCAGTGTGACATGCTCACACACTAAAACTCTCTAAAAATGCTTTCATTGCTTTTCACTAAACGTGCCTTCACTGCACCCATTCAACCCGATATTACGACATCCACAGCTTTCCTCGACATGCGCTAACAGTTCTCAAACTGTCACTTCACCCACACACACACACATCAAACTGAAATTCCACCCACTCAACCTGAATCCATCAACCTAAACTACATCTGCACATGCACATACACACCCCCGGACACGGGAGAGCCACCAGCAGATTCCTTGCTCAACGTTTATGCTACTGGTGCATATTTCACCCTCCAGCCCCCTTCTTCACCTCTTCTCTCCCTTTTGCTCCCCCCCCCCCCTTCATCTCTTCTTGATGTAAAGGCCCACAGGCACGCAGGGAATGTTATTGTAATACAGAGTGGTTCATTCAGGACTGTAAATATTGAGAGTGGTGACGGTGGTGGCTGCCACTGAGGGACTGGTCGGTTCTCTCCTGAAGAGTTTTGAGGGAACGGAGAAGAACCGACTCTCTCACATAGCTTTTTGACAGACAAGGTGTCAGTGTCAGGGTAGAGTACCGGCAAATCTTTTTACATACAAGTCGGCCTTCTAACTGGCTTAATCTGTGGCTTGAGGCATACACTGCTGACCAGATGACACGCAGGTGTGCGCTATTTCATTTTTTGATGTCTTTTATTTATATCACACCCCAGCCAAAACATAACTATGGTCTCTCATTTTGTTGCAATCTGAAGAGTAAGTGGGCAAAGTTTATCCTTTTGAGTGGGCACAAAATTGCATTATCTTAACATCTTACATAATAATTGACTTTACATGCAGACAAGCATGTGAACACATGCGTGTATGCAAACACCCCATGTCTGTATACACAGAATTGTCCGTCTATGTCACTTTTTGGACAATATCCACCAGCCATTATATACTCCACCAGCCTTAGTTGTAGTAAACTGTAGTTTGGACTAAACCAAATGTGTGGGAGTTTGACATACTTAGAAGTAACAAAAGCTCAATGTATCCACATACAAAAGCCCCTCTTGACCAGCAGTTACAATCACCCCTTATATGACCACCTGTTATCCTGTGACTCCACAATAATATGTTTTAAAAACAATCTCCGGCCAACGGAGCGTTTTAGCACCACATGTTGAGCATATTGTTTGAATGATAGCTTGCCTCCTGCGTACGGCAGTAGTAGATCAAGCTGTTCAAAATTGCAAATATGTCTTTCTCCAAATAATTTTGGGCTATAACGAGTTTTAAGTAAGCTTCTTTAGCTGAGCTAAAGATAACTAAAGAGTTCACTAAGAATGAGTATCAGTTCCAAATAAATATATATATATATACATACAGTATATAAAACACATATATAACACATGCCCCAAACCCACCACAATAAATATAGATCAATACCTCAGCTCAAGGAAACATTTGTCTGTCCCCACAAACCAAGCTTGTGTTAATCACACAATAAAAAGATAGCTGTGTTAGATCAAGGTTGTGTCCCAAATCGTGGTGCCAATATGACACCAGTATATAGGAACAGAGATTTCCGTGCCACTTAAATGCCTGTGCTGCTGTGTGGTGCTGTGAAATGGATGTTAAAGGCAAAAGTAGTGTGGTTCTTCTTTTTGTTGTTCTACAGCCATTGAATGGGGAAATAAGTTAATGCTACTACGTTTAAAAAAATAAATATGGCCTCAGCAATACACAAGCCATTCTTTAATGTTGCTGACTGTAACCCAACCCTGGTTAGGATGTGATTTTACAGGGACCACAAATGACTAACTGGTCCACATCACAATGGAGACAGAGAGGAGACTGAGAAAGATAGTTACATTGTTACTGCTTCAAACAACTGCTGAGCTTGTGGACCGACGCAGACGCTTCATCCACACACATTCATGTCTGTGTCAGAGTCATCAGGGATATTATCAGGACACACACACACACGCTCGCACGCACGCTATCGGGAGAGAGATAAGGCAAATAAAAGAGGAAAAGGGCTCGGGGTTAAGTGGCAATAATGATGCAAAATAAGACATCAGTGTGTGTGTGTGTGTTTGAACTCACATCAAAGTGTCTCTGGGAACCTTGTTCGTGTCAACAGGAGACACGGCAGAGGAACCCAGCATTAAACGCAAAGAGGTAGAGGGGGAGAAAAAAAGAAAGAAAAGAAGAGGGGGTGTGGGGGTAAAAAGGAAGCAGTACACGATGGTGAACAAAAGCTGAAGGGAAAGAGAGGACTGAGGTGGAGGAGGGTAAGGGAGGGTTAAGGAGAAGTGGGTCGGAGGTGAGAGGTTGGGGTATTAGGGCAGAGGAGGGGAGGGGACTAGCGGTAAAGGGGTTCACCTCTAGTGTGAATGCAATGAGGTAAAACCAATTGAAAGGAGGATGGAGAGAGTTCCTGTGTCAAACACCCTCTTTAATTCCACCCTTCCTTCCCTCCCTCTGCTGCTATGCCCCCTTCCCTCCCTCCTCCGCTGCTCCCTCTCTGCGACCGGCCCCAGCAAATTCCCTAGGGCCAGGGGCAGTCCCCTTTCAGTCTCCAGTGACACAGTAATTAGAAGTGTGGGAACTGAATCCGTCCCTCTATCTGAGCCCCGCACTCTCACCCTCCCCCTCCCTCCTTTCGTTGGCCCTTGTCCCCCCTTACCAGGTCCCGGCTCCTACCCTTCTCCTCCACTTCCTCTGCCACCTCTCTTTTTGCACCCCACCTCAGCTCTCAATCTCTGGAAGTAGCATCTACCCTCATAAAGGAAACTCACATGAGGTTAGAAGGACATATTTTAACCTCTGAGGCTGATATTGACCCCATAATAAAAAAAAGTATCTGCAAGTCTGCATCATCTACATCTAATATGAAGGATGCCTTAATATCTGTTAAAATTGACTATGTCAAAGACATTGAAGATGTGGATATCATCTACTAGCATATTCAATTAAAGGTTTTATATCTAATGAGAACCCCTATTGGCTTAATCCTCATGGGCCACCTGTGATGGTCATGGGAGCTACACATCACACACACTCACACACACACACTCTCAACCCCATACCCTTTATTCACGCCCCCCACCCCCCCATCCACCCTACCTCACCCCCGCCTTCCCTACAGCCAAAGAGTCCCCTATCTCTTCGAACAGAGCAATGCTGTCTCTCCCGCTCTCTGTCAAGCCCACCACCACCCCAACCCCCATTCACTATCTCCGCGGCGATAACCATGGGAACAGCAGCACTGTGGGAACGGGCCACCAGTTGACCAAAATAGACAGCAGGAAAATGGAGGGGAAGAAAGAAAGAAAGGGCTCCCTGCATCCAAGGAGGCCTGTGTGTGTGTGTGTGTGTGTGTGTGTGTGTGTGTTGGAGGTCCATGGGATCATCCAGACAGACAGGTACTCAGTCACTCCAGTCACCTCTGGTTTCCATCAGCAACAAAGGGGACGCTAGGTGACTTGAGTTGCTACATTAATTCATCAATGGATATGTGGCTTTGGTTTGAGTTGGTGGGACGTATCAAAACCTTTCCTTCTCACACACACTTTAAACGGTCCTACAGTTACTAGATAGCAGCGTCCTATGCAAAGAGGCTACACCCTTAACTACAAACACCCACACCCTAACAGCACACTAATATTACACTATCACACACCCAGTCACACCCGCAACCACACACCTCTGAAAGCACACGTGAAAAACATCTTAACGTCAGTGTGGTTTCTCCTCTGGAGGGGAACATAAACGTCTAAATGTTTACATAAGTAAAGAATGAGATGAATGCAATGATTGGCATTCAAACATTTTAAATAGTGGTGCGTATATAAAAATACCAAAGATGCTCTTTTCAATAATAATAAATCTTGCTGTGACATGTCAAAATATTCAGTGTTTCCTCTCGGATTTATTTTCCAGCAGTTGTGCTAAAGTGTGAGAGTTTTATTTAGCGCTGTTTGCTGAAACAAGTAGGACTTTAAGACACTTATTTGTACACAGCTGGATTGAATTACATTGAATAAAATGCTTCAAGAATTCTTGCCTCTTTCCTCTTCCTCCTTTCACCTTTCTCTTTATACTTTCCTTTCTCACAGGTACTACCTGTCTACCTGTCTAATAATGGAATAAGAAATAAAACGCTTCTCCCCTTATCCAAATAAGCCCAGCTTCATCATTGCCATCATCAGCCTCTCTTTTCCTAACAAAAAAGTTTACCAAACTCACCTGAAATATAAAAAATATATCATTACACAAGCTGAAGTGCACAGAAATTTACAGGGAACACATTTAACTTAAAAAAAAAGCTAACATTGATCATGAAAGACATCAAAATATTAAGTCTAAAATAAATAGAGTTAGGGGGTTAAAGTTAAGATTATTGATGTCCCTAATACTAAGTAATTTTGAACATTAATAAGTTTTACAATTAAGCTTATCACACCATAACAGAGAACAGCATCGTAAAAACTCACACCATCTAAGCTTAGGCCTAATGTTACAGTCATTAATAAACCGTAATCTGATCAGATATTTGCTAACAATTCTACCTCGGGGGGCCCCCCCAACATGCTTTGTGTTCAGCATTGTCTCTACGTCTGCTCTTTTAAACTGCAATAACCATAAACAGACTGGACCTAAACGGTGGCAATGTCTAGGGGTGTTCAATTTATAATCCCTGCACATCCCTGAGTCTATGGTTACATAAAGTAGAGATAGCAAGTTTACAGCGATTGGGGCGATTTTTATATAGCAGTGGCACTCATTTAGCAGGGGCACTGCACATATTGGGAAAAAATTATATTATATTAGTTATTGCCTTTTATTTTAATCATAGTTGCTCATTCATCTTCATCATTATTTCATTTATATTTGCAATTGTTCCAGTCTTCATTTCCTTTCATTAAAAGGCACATGGCAACGTTGTTTTATTAATTAAGGTTATTAACATTATAATATGATTATCTGACTTTATATATAATTGGATATCAGAGATGCGATTCCCTTGTAAATAAATAGTCTTGCTTTGCCAGATCCTTTGGCAAAGCGAGACTATTATTGGAGAAGCTAGTCCACACAGCATTCTGGGATGGGAGAAAAACGTGCTCTGGTTTATTGACATTTCTTTAAACCAATCACAATTGTCATGGGCGCTAAACTCCGCACAGAGCCACGGTGCCGCTGCAAAATAGCCTCTGGAAGAAACTTGTTTTGGTGAAACGTGTACTTTCAAAAGTTCTTTTAGTTACAACAGAAAACTCAGATTAGACAGATAGTCTAGCTAGTTGTCTGGATTTACCCAACAGAGATCTGAGGAGCAGTTAACCATAGTCGTCCAGAGTTTTAAAGTTCCAACAAAAAGAAAGCTTAAGGTAACGGACAACTGGCCGAAAAGAATGAAATCCAGCGGAATTTCCGGCGTCAACGGAGCAATCCTTGAAGTGAAACGTTGTGATAACAACTAATCCAATTATAACCTCACAGCTTAAATACACACTTCTGTAGATATTAGGATATAAAAAACTGGCATAGCTGAACTATGCATCAAAACTGCTCATACTTATTGTTTGGTATGTTTTCACTGGTGCATAGGCAATGCTGCTGGTCTCCAGAGAGTACAAACAAGAATACATGCATGCAAACACACATCTCAGACATCATGGCATTAGTTAAAATGCTGGGCTGCAGTTCCTATGAGAAACATTGGACACTGGTTTTCCTTGGCCTGAAAGAGGAGGAGGAGGAAATAGGAAAAAGACGCAAGTTGTGCATCATCATTTTTCTGTTTTTTTTTTCCTACTGCAGTCCTAATTTTCCATCCTATTTATATCCTGTGTCTCTCAGTAGTTTAGTCCCAGACATCTAAGGTCTTAGCTTCCGCTTTTATTTTATCTCCCTTTCTCTTTCCCCTAAACTGACATTATTTATCTACATGTAGTCTATCTCCTTATTTCCCTCTGTTGCATTTTTGTATACCTCTCTTTGCTTTTCTCTCTTATGATTTCTATCTACCATCTACCCTCTCTATCTATTCACACTGCCCCCCCTTTGCTTTGTCAGGCCTTTCCCAGACAAATGAGCCTCCTGCCTTCTACCTGTTTGTTTCTCTCATTGCCATCCCGCAAGGACTTTCACTTTAATCTGACTCTGTGAGTAAGTGAGGAGAAACAGTGAACGAAACACATAGAATATGTGAGTGTGTGCCTGCAGCTCCCACAGAAAACAGACTTCTAACTTCCTGATAGCATCACGTCACGCAAACTACAGGCTTTGGGAAAACCCACAGCAAGACTTTGTTTCAAGTTTGAAGGCAGAGTTGGCCTCACATTCCCAAGACTTACACATGCACATACAAGCACTACAACACGACAAGAACGCAGGTCAGACATTTAAAGAATGTTATCAGAATGTACAGACCTAAACCCAGAACATAAACTGTGAAAACACAGTTGCGGTGATGATGTACACAGTTTCACACATCAGAGACAAGAGAAGAAAACAGCAATATATTGAAATTGTTGACACTACTCATTCTCGTAAACTGTACGAACACACACAAACAGACACACGTATAAAAAATATACTTAAAATGGATTGGAGTATTGTTGTAAAGCTACATAGGTCAGAGGTTCCCAATCTTTCTGGTTTTCCATCCCATCATTTGCATTTACTGCATTCACGTGACACTGAAGGTTTAAATCAGTTATTGACGAATGCTAGAAGAAAAACCTACAAACCCTGTTTCCTCCGGACCAGGATCTGAGCTACCTTTCAGAATGTCTTGCACAAGCACTATAATATTCTACAGAAACTGGGAATTATGGAGCATCCACCTTTTACTCAGATTTCTATCAGAGATTTTCTTTTAGTAAATCTTAGATATAGAAACACTTTCAATATTAGACAGGAAGACACATACAATCACAGAATTTCAGCACCCCTACCCTTGTGTGACTAAGCGCACAGACAACAGACCACACACATTCATCATGCTGAGAAGCAACAAACATGAGCTAAAAGGTAGCTAAAATTACACAGTTAATAACCTAACATTATGAAAACAAAGCAGAGAAGGATAACATGATTTGCTTCCGAGAACTACTTCATGCCAAAGGGGATGCTTTTATTGTACCTGCCTCTGGAAATGCTACTTTTTTTTACGTTTTATTTTTTATAACTTTCTACCAGCGTTTCTACTGCCGTCCTAAATACATGAAAAACATTCCACAACATATCCAACAATTAACTTTTAGTTGTGCATTCTAGAGCTGGGCGCTATGAGGGAACTGCCCATGTAGTTAAAATAAAACAAAATCTTACAAACTTCAAATTGAATAAAACTAGTACAGTGTCCGTCCAAAATATGCCCGTTTAGAACGGACTGATTGCTTGGCCTGTGGTATTGCTCCTTGTAACATTCTGCAGAACCAAATTGTACCCCCAAATTACTTACAGAAGGACCCCAAACCAATTCATATGGAACTCCATTGTATAGCCTACTAATGACTTACACTGTACATCTACATCAGAGGAAGACCGACATTTACCTTACAGAGAATGTCAGTTTTATTCACAGGTTTTGAACTTTCAATATCCAATGCTGTCCTCACCACTCCAAAATCCAAACCCCAAGTTCACTGGGTACCCAGGAAACCCAGTGTTCATTAGATGTTTCAGACACAGACACACACACACGCGCACACGCACACGCACACGCACACGCACACGCACACACACACACACACACACACACACACACACACACACACACACACACACACACACACACACACACACACACACACACACACACACGAAGACTGGCTCCATGTTAGTCTGTTTAGTTGTTTTCCTCCAGACAAACTGATGTAACCCTCATATTCTTGGCTTAAACCTACAATCAACTTATTCTCTCTCCTGGAAGTCACAGCAAACAGCTCACAGTCCAAAAAAAACAACTTCAAATACTAGGTAATAAAAAAATAATTGGGGTTCTGCCAGAAGGACTCATTTGAATTATCACATGTGAGCAAGCATGGCTGCCTCTGAAACTTGACTGCAAGTGGAGGAGTTACACAAGCTACTAAAGTGGGCCAGTGTGCCACAGGGTTGCGATAATAACGACCCTAAACCTCTCAGCTATTTCTCACTGGCAGGAATTAGCATGGTTGACAAGAGTTATTTATCATCCTAGTTGTAGTGCAGGCAGAATGCAGTTCCGATGGTTTGCTATGTTGCACTGCGTGTGGGAGAATGAGCTATGATTAACTAAGCTGCAAAGACCAAAGATCACATTTCACTATTGCAAGGGAAACCATTATACCATGACCACAGACACAATGACAGTCATACCAGCAGTATCTGGGAGATGAAAACATGATTGCTGGGACTAGTTCTCACAACATTTTTCAAATGTTACTTACTTGATTTCCATTTCATTGGTGAAAGAAAATTGTGGGTAACCTTTAAGTAAATTCAGACAAGATAGTTGCATTGCTGCACACACTTTAGTGCTTTAATTGTTCAATTATTTTCACATTTCTAATCAGAAATACTTTTGCAACTGGTTTTTATATAGTCTGGACATGCCCTAATTATGTTTTTTAGCCCAACTGATACACCTGAAAGATTTTCATTTCAGGTTATTCAACACTGTGAACATTAATGCATTTAATGGCTTCATTATCTGTTTTCTGTGTGGTAATGTTGTCGTTTGCTGATCCAGGCTTTGTTATGATATTGCAAAGAATTCTGCCTCCCTAAGGAGACTATTTAGATGCAGAGGGCAATCACTCACTGCGGCACACAGTTTGGCTATGCTGCTACTGTACTCTAAAAAACATGAGAAACTTCCTCTTTCTGTGTGCATGTTTGAGAGGAAGGCATCGGTAAGTGGTTCCCTCTCCCTGAGCGGCAGGGAAAAGTAGACCCTCTTGAGTGCCTCTCGGCTTCCCCACCTCCCCCATGAGCCAATAACGCAGACGCAGACACAGACACACACGCACACACGCACGCGCGCACACACACACACACACACACACACACACACACACACAAACACACACACACACACAGTGTGGTTTCTCCTCTGGAGGGGAACATAAACAGGGCTGTCTGTCTGCGAGCGGAGAGCTAGTTCTCATGACATCACCACCCAGCAGGAATGCTCTGCTCTGCCCCGTCAAAACCCCTCCACCGGCCAGCAACTCGCACACATACAAACGCATACACAAAAACACATGTTGAATGATTTATGCACGTCCACATTTTCACAAGGAAATGTACCACATATGCAACATGCACCCAACTGGCATTTAAGCTATTATCTCATCCTCTGGACTTCTCTTCCTTCGCAACGTTTTTTTCATTTCTCACTGCACACAGAAATCTTCTTTCTCTGCCTCTTTTCCCTTAGCTTTACCACACAGTTTTGTTCCTTTTACCCCTTAAGTTCTCATTCTCTCTGTATCTGTGTCGGCTGTGCACACTGCAAAACCCACACAGACCACAAAAAAAGAGAAAAGAGAGAAATGAAAAGCACGAAAATACAACTGCCTGATTATAGAAAATAAAGATATAACACCTATGAGAAAGTTTGTGTGCGTGGGTGTGGGGGACATGGGAAATTACGCACTACTTCATTGTATTGGTGTTTGGAGGAAAAGCCCTATTGAAGCTCTCCCTCCTTCCTTCTCACCTCTCTTCCGCCCTCTCCAACTCTCTCCTCCGTTTCCCATCCCTCCATCAGTTGCTACATTATCTTTCTCGTTCGAGAAATCTCCCCTTTCTATTTTGTCTTTCTTATTTTCACCTTCTTGCTCCTCTCTCTCAATCTCAACCTGACATTGCAATGTTTTCTTGCAATTTCAGTCCCTTCTCGTTTTCCACCTCTCTGTTTCTCTCAGGCTTTTGGGGAAAGCAGGGGCAGGAAGCAGCTTGGCTTGGAGACAATGGAACACATCAAAAAGCAGCACCAGCCTCACCAACTTCTCTCTCTCTCTCTCACACACACACACACACACACACACACACACACACACACACACACACACACACACACACACACACACACACACACACGACAAACAGGACATTCCAGCTGCCGGCTGCACCGGATTCCTCGCCTTGGCTAATCTGAAACGGAGGAGAGTGAGACTAGGAGTGGAGTGGAGCAGGGAGACAGAGGGAGACAGGGTGAGAACAGGGAGAGCAGGGGAGATGGAGAGAGACAGGGCCAAGCAGAGGGTGAGAAGGAGAAATAGATACAGGGAGGGAGAAATGCTGGGGTGCAAAAAAGGGGGAAATTGGAAAGGATGGATTAGGGAAGGAAAGACATGACTGAAAAGGGATTTGTGAATTGCAAAATGTTGTTGTTACAATGTGTTACTGTAAAATCTTTATTTGCACACAAGTGGGTTCTCTGGTTGTCTACAAAGGCTTATGATTATTATAGTACAATAAGATCGCAAAACAGCATGTGATGTCATTATGCCCAGGTTTTTATTCGCTTTAAAGCAGTTGGATGGAACCACACTTTCACCGGCTTTATTCGCATACGTTTTTTTTTTTACCAAACTTCAGATAATTTGATTGACAAGTGTATGAAAACTTAGCTAATGTGTTATAAAAACGTGGGAAGATAAAATAAGGTATTGAGAATAAGTGACAGAACAAGAGAAACTGGAAGTGGAAGCAGAGAGAGAAATTCTATAGCCATGTCTACAGTGCTGCAGGTCAGTTTTAAACACCATATTTACAATATATTTAAAAAATTATACATTTTTCTTAGGTTTTCAGTACTGAAAGGTCTTCGTCCAGCTTGACTTTTAGGTAAGGTTGTTTTAAACATGTAGACTGTTTTGCAAACAAGGGTGGAGTTGCACTCCGACAGAGCTTAGTTCCTTAGACTCTCTATGTGTTTACTTGCTTTCAGTTCCAATTTACAGATTGAAAAACACAGGTGCTGGCATTGATACGTCTCTGGTTTACAACTACTCAACTGTAAAATAATTACATCATTCACAATCATAGACACTACATGCCCATCTAGACTGATCAACTTGTGTTTTTTTTTTTTTTAAAGTTATTGTTTCGGGGTTTTATCCCTTTATTAGTCACAGAGGACAGCCGAAGATGTGAAAGGGGGAGAGAGAGGGGGAGAGACATGCAGCAAAGGGCCGCAGGCTGGATTCGAACCTGGGCCCGCTCTACCCCCTGAGCTATCTGGGTGCCCCAACTTGTGTTTGTTTACAATAACTTTCAGTAAACCCCTGCATCCTGCACTGTACATACAATTTAACAGCAAAACGGAATGCAACAATAGTAAAAAGGGACGCTGAACAACTGGATACTCACTCATGTCATTTGCCTAAAACGCATGTCTCATGCTTTCATATGTCAACACTTTTACTAACATTAGGTTGAGGACTTATTTTACCTTTTGGGCCACAGACTAAAGAAAGTGACACCACCCCAAACTAGCAGTTAGCCCAATTGACATTGAAACACTGCTGTTCAAAACACTAGATTTGGTTTATCAAAGACGTGACTAAAGCAAAACAGTACAGAAAATAAGCACAGCAGAAACGTCAGATACACAACAACCAAAAAAAAGACGTTTTCTCATCTCACATTTCCCTGGAATTCAACTGCAATGTGTCTACAAAGAAGTGATTATTTTATTAGCACGACGTCCCGGTGATTCAGTCTATGCACAAACACAAGATAAGTTATCACAGGGAAAGCTGGAAGCAACAAAAAGCTGGCTTATTAACAAAAACAACAACTTTTGAATGATTCATAGATCTTTAAATAAATATCTATAACAACCTAAACACATAAGAGAAAATTCAGTGGTGTTTGAGTAACTACAAATTCACACACAAGCATGCACACGTAGATATGTATCATGCATGCAATCGCAAATGCACACAAAGGGGCCAACTAGACTGTAACTAGAGTGATGTCTCATCTCCTTCCTTGTATGCCGGCCTGCCGGCCTGCCTGGTCAGGTTACAGACTGACGTTTTTTTGTGTGGGATTTTTCAATCCACTTTTAAAAAATCTGCCTGCTTCTTACAATTTCGACATTTAACTGCTACAGCAGACTCATTATTTTGCACCCATCTATTACAGCTCAAATTAGGATATCTATACTTTTAGCAGAACCAGGATTCTTTAACATTCAAATACAGTGTGACTTCCAGCATTTCCCATTCTAACTAGGCCTGTCACACATTATTACTCAATCCTCTGATACGGATTATTTGAAGTAACTGCGATCATTTTGCATAATTGTTGATTCCACAATATATACATATGTATGTAGGAAATGTAAGACATTGAAAAAGAGAACTTTGCTATCTAGATGTTAGTGCCGTCGGACATGTCCTTCTGTTTCAGCTCAAATGAGACCATATTTGTGGCTTGATTCATAGCGGAGTCTCCATGACGGGTGCAGCAGTTTGTTTGACAGCTCTAGGGAAAGTTTGGCTGTAGTTGTCGCTTACATCCAGCTTTTCTAATTACATAATTCACACAAAAATGTTTGGATGGAAACATGGTGTTACAAGAGTAGCATGTGTGCTTTTAGGAGTAGTTCAGTGTGTAGTACAAGCGTAGGGAGTATGTGGTCGAGTGACAGTGGATGGGTTTAGAGGAGCAGGGGTTGCCGATTGGATTGAAGAAAATAAAATAGCAGTGACGTTTTCAAGTGGTAGTAAATGTACAGTGTAACTTTAATTGTATTGAATCACGTTTTTGATACATCAGGTTGGCTTACACAACAGTTTTAGAACAAGCTTTTAAAAAATAAATCTTTGAAGCAGAGCGAGAGGCGAAACATTGTTTCAGCAAACTATTTGAAGATTGACTGACACTCCTTGGCCAGCGATCGCATAATCGTTTACAACCTGGATTCAGGTCTAGTTGCAAAGCCACACAACTGCACTGCTGTGCTGGGTAAAATGCCCATTATGCATGCAAGTACTTCATAGTACAGTATGCATGCGTAATGGGCAGTGTGCAGGACTTTTTCAACAAGTCTGACTGGTAACCTTTACCAACACACCTGCCCCCCAAAAAGAAGTGTACAAAACCACTTTTTTAATTATTGTAGCATAAAATAAGAATAGACAATTAAATTATTAATCAAAATTATTTTTATGACGATTAATCGTATCAGCAAAATCCTATTGTGATGATTATAATCATATAGAATTTTGCATCAACTTTCTATATCATGATATATCTCTATTGGAAGAAATATCCTTATCCTAATATCAGTGATCGTAATTTCAACCACATCACCAATTAGTAATCCATTAACTGTACTGAACATTAAATAAATTTGACTTTTTTTTTTATTCATCCTTGCATACCCTCTTCATTAGTGTGAGCCACCGGTTCCTCTTTCAATGACTTGTTTGTGAATTTCAGTGAAGCACACGGGAATACTTTCATATTCCAGTTGAACGATCACTCAATGAGTCAGCATTTCAATCCAGTAAAGAAGTCATCTTGTGGCAGGTAGGTGAAAAGTTAAATAAATAGTATGATAAATAGTTGTGGTAATGTCTTAATTCCTCACTTATCCATAAACTCAAACATTGGGGTTACACAACAATCACAATGGCCTTTCCTAAAATTAAGCTCCCCTTCAGACAGACAGAACGACAGAGACGCAGAGACAGCACGTCCCCCTCCAGACAAAAACACACAAAGGAGATGGACATACAAGCTGCCAATCAGTCACTCATAACTGCCTCCACTAACTAACTACATCTGTGTATGTCAGAAAGAGTGAATGCGAGGGTGACCTGTGTTATGTGTGAACTTTCTCCCAATGTGTGTGTAATCGCTTTTAGCACTTTCTCAAACCGTTTGTGTGTAACTGGAGACGCGAAGCCCTCGCCACACACAGTGGGAAATATTTGGAATGGTTTCCCTCGGAATGTCTTGGCGTGCCTATGGAATGCCCCCCACCCCACCTCCTCCCCTTTCTCCCTGTCGCTCCCCTCTCGTCTCCTGAAAGGGGAGGGAGAGTGAAAAAACAACGACACACATAAAAACCTATTCTGTCACCACAAAAAACAGCACATGAACAGTGACAGAACCCAAATAGAGACGAAGCCACAGAGGTCAAATGCACTTGCAAACACAAACACACATTTTTTGTATAGGTCTGTTAAAATGTTGTTGTTTTATAATTTTTTTTTTTTTTTTTTTTTACAATTTATGGTTTGGATATATAGCTTGTTTGCTACCAAAGTGTGACCCTGTGCATATCTGCGGTTATCTATAAACTCTGTGTGCATTTAAAAAATAACAATGAAATATGAATTAAGGTGTAAGAATATAGAGTCTATAAAAAGTGTCCGTTTTCTAATGCATTTTAACGCATCCGTACATCCTGATACTGCCTACTTCTATTTCATTCACATGCACAAATATACACACACGCAGCCAGTGAAGGGTAACTATATACGTGTCTCAACCTCTCACATTCCTCTTGTTTCTTAGCCCGCGGCTCTCTTTGTAGATCAAAAGGACAGACAAGTCTTTCTATCGCCTTGCCCTCCTCCGCCTCTCCTCTTCCTTCAATGCCACCTTTCTCAGACACACTCTCTTCCTGTCGCTCTTCCTCACTCAACACTCATCTCGCTTGCACACACACACACACACACACACACACACACACACACACACACACACACACCCACACACACACACGGATCATTTCTGACTTTCTCACACAATTTCTCTGTAATTCCGTCTCAATGACTCCATGTTATTTTTATGTCTTTCTCCCTAACTTACTCACCCCTTCTCAATTGCTTTCACTACCGTTCCCTCTCTGTCTTTAAAAAAAACCTTCCATCACCTCTGTTCTTACTTCTCTCTCTCCCTCCCTTTTTCCTATCCCTAACCCCACTCATCTCTCCCACCCCTCCCTCTCACGGTGTGGCAGTTCCTGTTGCTCTTGTTTTCACTTCCCCAATAGTCTGGTGCGTGGGAACCAGTGATTCTGCTTCAATATTGTCTATGACTGATTCTGAGTGTGTGTGCTTGTGTAAAGGTGCTGAGGTGACTATGTGTGTATGAAGGTGTCTGTATGTGTTTATCAATTTTGAAAGTGTATGGCTATTACTTCGTTTGTATGTGTCTGTGTGTGTGTGTGTGTGTGTGTGTGTGTCTGTGTGTGTGTGTGTGTGTGTGTGTGTGTGTTTCACTGGCTTCATGTCTATCAGGATATCTTTGTTCTCTCAACATGTCTATAAAAGGCCAGTAAGGGACATCTAAAGGAACTGCACAGCCCAACGGAAGTGTGTCTGTGTGTTTTTGTGTAAAGTATAGACGCAGCAGGCATTAGTGGTAAAGATAGGATATAGCTGAATAAGGCAACTGTAACGGACCAATAGGCCACTCCTCACTCTCACCCAACCCACTGCAGGAATCCACACAGATGAAATTTAAGGATTACAGACTAAGTTAATACAGTGAAACTCGTCAACATTTTAACATAGTAAAGATATACAGTATGTCTCTTAATATATTTTTGGGACATTTTTGGGGCTGAATAGACTTCTTTTTCACAAATTAACATACTGTGAACAAACTATCACTAAATGTTTATTATTTAAACATATTTTAATTAAAACTGTTTATTTGTTTCAATAGCATTTGTTCCAATTTGTTCCATGGTCTTGGAATAATTTGCAAAACTTGCTCCATCTAAATGGTCTAGTTTCATTTTAATGATTTTAAGGCCAAGTTAAAATGCCATGTAATTAAAAAATGCAACTGCCACTTGTGACCTGTTCCTTTCCTCTATATGTGATTTTGACTACGCTGTATTTCTGTTTGAATTGTAACTGGTGTGCCGTCTTGGCCAGGTCTCCCTCGGAAAAGAGATTTCAATCTCATGGACTTCCTGGTTAAATAAAAAAATAAATTTTCAAACCCAATTACAGTATAGTATACTGTATAGTATGAATAGTTTTTACATTGTGTAGTTTTCATTTTTGCTAGAGTGGAGGGACAAAGCACCAATTCTTCTGAGCTGAAAAATAATGTTAGCCACGTGAAAGTATTTAATTTGAACAACAATTATTTTAACATGTTACCCACTTTAAGAGGAGTTATTTTCTTCCATGTGAAAATGTTATCAACGTGGCTACAAACCCGAAACAGCTGCATTTGGATGATTGATTGGCATACCGAATATGGATGAAAATAAAAACATATCTTGTTTATAATATTTCCAAAGCTTTGTCAACAACTAGGAGGAGCAACATGGAATTTAAACTTGGATTTCTCCTGCATGTCTTTTTTTGTAATTTATTTTTTATTTAACAATGTTTCTCTCTGGGCTATCCACTTCATCCTGGCCTCTGCCATGTTTAATTATTTTTATATACACACTACATGGCTCAGATAAATGCCATATACCACAGCACTTATAGCCTTAGCTTGCATATTTACAATGCGGTCCCTAGATGGGCATTTAAATACATGACCAAATCCAGTTTTACTACAGGGAGACATGACACTAAAAGTTCAAATAGTTAGTGAATACATAAATAAATACACGGAAGTACATGTAAGAATACAGACAAGGACACACTTACACAGGAGGCCCTTCTCCATCTCACTTTCCCTCCATAGTAGACACACATTCCAATGCCTCTAAAATCTCAGCTGGGCCTATTGATACACAGAGACAAACATTAACCCTTTCCATGCACAATTTTTTTGACACACACACACACACACACACACACACACACACACACACACACACACACACACACACACACACACACACACACACACACACACACACACACACTTGTGATTAATCTCTTCTTCTGACTTTTTTTTTTTTCCTTCTCTTTCCTCAGGACATTGATCAGTGGTGTATGTGCATGAGGGAGGAACACTGAGAGACAAAGGAAGAGAAACTAACCCATCCATTGCTAATTAGAGAGCTTTACAATCAGATAACAAAAGGGGTTAACTTTGCCTGGGTGGGCCAAAGGGCAGGATAAAACTCTCTCCCTAACACCACACACACACAAACAGAAAATTTGCATATCATATTTCATAACCTGTCTTTAAGGGAACACATGAGCAAATTCAAGGTGCTTGAAAACACTCATTTACTGTTGGTCTTCAATTTTAGACCATCTTCAAAAAGTAAATTCCAATAAATTATCAAGGATTAATTAAAAAAGCAGAGGTACTTTTTTCAGTTAGCTATCATTCCAATTTTATTTAATTTTTAACAGATTGTTAAATTAGAATATATAGTTATGACCTGAATGAGGTTGTAAAAGATCAACCCCGCAGATTACCAAAGGACAAAAGTTGTTTCACAGTTGCTTTCTGAAGCTGATGGGGGAAAACTGAGACCGTGCTGGTACTAGTGGTGTGTAACAACAAACTTACATTTGGCCCTTCTTTAGCCATAATATATCAAAGTGACACTGACTTGAAGTGGCATCAGGAGTGACCAATAAATAGGAGAAGTAGGCACATGACCATTTGGCCACTGTGCATGTTTGCTTTATCGTGGTATCATCAAGACGGGAGGTAGGTGGTCCAGGTGTTTTACATCTTGGGTCTGAAAGAAATGCACCCAGTGGTGTATCTTGACACATTTAGGGCCTCCCACCAGGAGCAGGCCAGAACACCCAAGTTTAGAAACTGTCCTGCAAAGATACCCCTCCCAATCACAACCACCGCCACAGACACACACACACACAGTCGCAGCACACACAGGTTTCCCTTAACAGCCACCCATGGAGATATCTACAGGTCGTGTACTGTAAATCCGACAATAATTGATAGCAACAAGCTGACTAACAAACATCTTTTTTCAGGCTTCAAAACATGGTTGAATAGGAATTAGAATAATGCAGACTTATGTATATCTGTACACAAGTTAGCAATGTATGTGAGGAAAGAAGAATATGATATTGAAAGGTTTTTATCCAGTTTTCATTTCTTAATTTTTCTACCACTAAATTATTCTATTTTCTCATCCATCCATCTAACCCTCCTTTTGATAACACAAGTTCAGGTTGGGGTGGCAGCAGGCTAAACAAGTAACCCATCCTTCTTTTCAGCCCCATCCTCCAGCTCCTATGGGATAACTTATCCTTTTCAGTGTCTCCTGGGTCAGCCCCAGGTTCTGGAATAAGAATAGCTCAAAGACTCAACTTGTGGCCACCTTAAACGTGAAGGTCCAGCGGTTCAACTTCAAGATCCTTCCACATTCCTTTCAGTAACGCTAAGCCCATTCTGGCCACTTGTATCAGAAATCTCATTCTTACTTTTACCCCAATAAACCAGTACAACACCCACATTAACTACATTTTCTCAAAAAAAGAAGAAGAAAAAATGTAAATGTAATGTAAATGTGCTGTATTTATATAGCGCTTTTCCAGTCTTAACAACTGCTCAAAGCGCTTTTACATCTACATTCATCATTCACATACATTCATACACTGTGGCCGGGGCTGCCGTACAAGGTGCCACCTGCTCATCAGATAAACATTCACACACATTCACACTCCGATGCGCAGCACCGGGGGCAACTCGGGGTTTAGTGTCTTGCCCAAGGACACTTCGACAATGACTGCAAGGGCGGGGATCGAACCACCAACATTCCGATTGGCAGACAACCGCTCTACCACTGGGCCACAGCCGCCTCTAGCCACAAAAAGAAGTTGTGTTTTATAAAGCCCCTCTTCTCCATTTTCCCATATTGTGCAGTATATTTATTTCTTCCTCTTTTTCTCAGTAATACACAAAACACCACAGTCACCATATTCTTTGTTCTCAAAATTTGAGATGTTTAGCATTGTTTTATAACCACAGAAACAGCCTGGGTATTTATATTGCTTGTACTTTTTACTGATGTAGAAACTGAAGCCTTTCCTCTCTCTCTCTCATTAAAAGCTGTTGCATGTATGTACTGTTTAGTCTTGGACCTCAACTGGTGAACTTATGTCTGTGCCCATAGTACTCACTATTTTCCAATGTGTATGTATTGATAATTCTAGGCATCATATTAATTAGTAGAATACAGAAATCACCATTACTTTAATAAAAACACTCAGAATTAGCGTGGATTTCCCTACCTGGCAGCGGCTGAATATGTCGCTGGGAGTGAGCTGGACATTGAAGTGTTTGAGGACTCGAACAGCCTGGTCTCTGGCCTTTTCTGAACAGTCTAGGGAGAGACAGCGACCCTCACCCACCTGGGACCGCAACTATGTGGGGAGACAGAGGCAACATGTGTATACAAGCGCGCGCGCACACACAAAACCAAGAATTTACATATGTTAGTACTTACACTTTGGAACGGTTGTCCACACGTGAGTATGAAACGGCCTTCGGCTTGTGCTAACTGACACAACAATTGCACATCAGGACAAAACAAAACAGTGATGTTATTATTGTTATCTAAAATATGTAACATTTTGACTTTGTAAGTTATTTTTTTGTTTGTGTTTATTATGTATAAAAAGGTATGTGTGTGTGTGTGTGTGTGTGTGTGTGTCTTCTGCTCGGACTGCTAACTAACCTTTGCCGCTACTCTGTGATCATCGGTATTCTCCAACATGACCACATCGACTCCTAAACAGCGCAGGTACCTCCCGAGTCCCTGCAGCATGTTGTCACACACCACCCGCAACTGCTGGGGGGGCAGAGCAGGGGTGTCTTCTGAGGGCTTCTCGCCACACAGGAGGCCTTTCTCTGTGTCAGAGCGAGGGGGACTGATCCTTTGAGCCCCCTGACATTCCTAAATGGACAGAGACAATAATGTGATACTTAACTGATCCCCACAGAGGGATTTTCTTTTCACTTGCACCACAGTACAGGGAGGTCAAAGCACAGGGTGAGCTATAAAACTGCACCCCTGGAGATGATAGGAACTGCTGAAGTGTCTTGGTCAAACACATGCTCAAACCCAGGTTCTTCCATTTAACATATTTATTATTTATTGTGTCACTTGGAAGCTAAAAGCTCTAAGAATTGTTATCTGTATCAGCATTAATTAATAGCTAAATTAATACAATGGATTGTCCCTAATTTATTGCATTCTGGGAAAACATCTGAAATAACCCAAATAAAAAAGACATCTCATACTGATTCAAGGGCCCTCCTAAAGTTCCCTGCTTTTTCCCTCATGTCCTTTTTTATTCATAATACAGTACCAGGAAAGTGTATAGAAATGTGAAAAGAAAACCATATTACATTTATTCAGAGTCAATGCTAACATATATAAAGACGGTCAAGAACAGGCCAAGTAGGTAATGGATTTAGGCTTCCACAATCCCATTAATGAAATTTCCCCCGGTTGATTTCAAACTATTTGTAAAAGTCTTCATTTTGTCTTCCTTGGAAAAGTAATGTATTCTAACTCCATAGACCAAAAGACATGTGGTATCAATTGAAACCTCATGAAAAATAAAAACACTATCAATAACAGCAATTGCTGGTGAAATGGTAATTGACTCCAGACCTCTTTGCCATGGGCCTGTTTCATCTGCTTGGTATGTTTCTCCTTCTGTTTATTGTCTGCACTCTTCTCTGATTGGCTTGATGAGAGGCTGCGCAGGTCAGCTGGTAGCCCAAAGTAAGCTGGGTTTCTGGAGAGGACAGAGTACACATCCAGCAAACAGTAGGCATCTGCCACTAGAAGGAGTTTAAGAAACAAGAGAGAGAGAGAGAGAGAGAGGAAAAGGGGGAGGAGAAATTGGTTTGGAGATTGTCAGGGGATAACAAAATAATCTGTGATATTCTTTACTGAAAAGAACAGCAACCATCTGTCTTCCTGTCATTGTCTGTGTGTGCATGACTAATAACTTACCTGCATATCTAATTTGGCTGACGCGCAGTGGCCGTTTCTCCCAGTTGGACATCTGCTCTGTCTTGTCTAGGGGCCTTCCCAGGATCTGTTGTACCAGCAGACTGAGGCCTTTCTCTGAAGAGTCCTCTCCTACCAGCACCTCTTTAGGTCCATTTTGAGTCCTGTTGACCTTTCGACGCTGGATCTGGAAAAATGTTATTATAGACATTTAAGGGAGAATTTAATGTGTTGTCTTTTCCTCCAATAAAGACCTGTTTCCATTGTTGCATTTACAGCAACTTTATTTATTTGAAATTATCTAGAATTTGTGACCATGCAAGGCTGCAAGCAATATATTTTCAAGCTTTTAAACAGTCCCCTCCCATTTAATCTCCTGCCACATCATCCTCTTTCAGCCAGACATTCCTCGTTATTTTCAAAAACATTTCTTGGATTCCTCACATCCTGCAACATGCCGTCTACTCCAGCAGATGGTGAAGCAACCTCATCAGTTACAGAGCCCTGCTGCCATTTCCACATTCCAATCAAACTCAGAGACCAAGAGCTTAGCTACATAAATCTCAGGCAAAGTACTGGGCCACAACTACAGTATGTACCCGAGTTATGACCATGCAATGAAACACTGACCCAAATGTTAGAATCCTCTGGGATCCATTCAGAAATGGGGTACAGAGAACAAGTGGCAATGCCAACACTGATGCTTGCTGAGCTGAACCTGGCCAATGCCGTATTTTCACAGCATGTTATGGCTCGGCTCGACAGTCACCGCTGTCATGTTCCAAGTGTGCTGAGCAGATACTAAAAGGTGGAATTCAAACACTTCATACCACTGATTGGTTGAAGACAATAGTTAAAGAATAAGTCACTTGTGCAAAATGGGATCCTGCACAAACCCGCCATTTTGAAACAGTGTTTTGAATTTTAATTATTACACCACAGTAATGTAATGAATCAAAGCCGGAATTTAGTAAAACATTACAATCCATCCATCCATCCATCATCATCTGCTTCTCCGGTATCGGGTCGCGGGGGGCAGCAGCTCCAGCAGGGGACCCCAAACTTCCCTTTCCCCAGCCACATCAACCAGATCCGACAGGGGGATCCCGAGGCGTTCCCAGGCCAGGTTGGAAATATAATCTCTCCACCTAGTCCTGGGTCTTCCCCGGGGCCTCCTCCCAGCTGGACTTGGCTGGACCACCTCCCTAGGGAGGCGCCCAGGAGGCATCCTTACCAGATGCCCAAACCAACTCAACTGGCTCCTTTCAACGCGAAGGAACAGCGGCTCTACTCCAAGTTCGTCTCGGATGAATGAGCTTCTCACCCTATCTCTAAGGGAGACGCCAGCCACCCTCCTGAGGAAACCCATTTTGGCCGCTTGTACCCTGGATCTCGTTCTCTCCGTCATGATAGTAAAACATTACACTCCCACTAATTAAAGAATAACGTATTTTCTATTGGCACTCTAAGACTAACTGCATGAGTTAGGTGAATGACGGATAATGTTACCTTTTGGTGTACATTAAGAAGATCAAGCATCCCCTCCATCCTCAATGGCTCCTCTAAAAGCTGGTGCCAGGTGGCCAAGAGACACTTGAGATCCCCTGACATACCATAACCTGAATGGGAAGAAAGGAGAAATGTTAGAGACAGATGTAGAAACAGCTTCAGATGAATTTGATTTAACCTTGGTCAAGCCTTACCCAGTTTAAGGATGTTTCTTTCGGAGAACAAGCTCCTGATGAAACTAATAGTATCAGGGTGTTGACAGAATCCATTTGCACAAAGGTCTAATAAGAAAACCTGGTCCAAAACTGAAATCTGTATAAGGGCAACTTGCTGAGTTGAGATACAGCCAAACGTGGGCTGCCACTCCATGTCGACGCCCACTATATCACATTCCTAAGAAAGGATAAAGACAGGGGTGGATAAGACAGCAGCACCTTTTTAAAAATTATTCACAATAAATACTTTCAATAGTAACCCCATTTCCCTACTTATTACAAATAGACATTATCATTAATGGTTCATTTAGAGGCATAAAACCTTTTCAATTAAAGCTGCAGTTGGTAACTTTTATTTCATCATATTTGCTCAACCCTAACGCTATCCCTATATTCTTACAGTACTTCATGAAAAAGATACTCTGAACAGTTTGATCAAAGTTTATGAGCAGTCATCAACACTGCATTAGGAGACTACTCGACTCTGATTGGTTGTATTCCTTTGCGCTGGAAACTTGGAAACGCCATTACGAGCACTAGGGACAGAAATTTGTCTCACGTGTCAGGATATAGTGACAGTTTCAGCAAATATGTTATGTTAAAGAAGTTATCTACCTACTGAACCTTTAAGCATCTAGTTCTCTGTACCTTCAGCACAATGTTTCGACATCTTTGAAGAGCTTCTGGCGAGTCCACAAGATGAACCTTGTCTTTGGTGAGTGGCACTTGATAGAACTTCTGACAATGAGACCGAGACGGTACCCACTGCTCAGTTTGTGTTGAACCACTCCCACCTATCTGTCTGAGCAGAGGCGACAAATGTGTGTATTTTTGTGATTATGCATTTTAAAAAGGAGAACAGTCTGTGTGTTTGTCATCGGCCATCAGAATGAAAGGTGGATAGATAACATTAGAAATAGTGCAACTACTCCTCTTTGTATAAAAGTAATACTGCCTGTGATTACCACAAGTTGCAAAAATTGGATATGTTTATGCATATTCTGGCTAACTCACTGTAGATCAGGCGGTAGACTCTGCTGCATTTCCCATACCCCAAAGGGAAGTCGATTTCTGGGGATGTTGTACCTCAGTGACCACTGAGCGGCTTTCTGAAGACTACAGTACCTCACCAACATCTCCACCAAATGGATCTGCAGCTCAAGGTCATCTGCGACAACGTTCTATACACACATAATACAAATATGGACTTTAAAAAAAATCACAATAAATACACCCCAAATAACAATAAAATATATATATATATATATATACCTGTACATGGTCAGTCCAGTTCTCCTCTGTCATGCTTTTCTAAAAGAGTAAAGAATACTAATAAATACTCACGGAGTATGAGTAATTTATTATTTTTTATAACAATTGCAATCCATACCCTTTTACATATTGTGGTAAAATAAAAATCACATTTACAAACAAACAAAATTGCCATTTTTCTTCCCAGCCGTTGTGTCATCATGGGTAAAGTGGGTAATTTTTCGTGTCCTTGCTCCACTTGTATGACGATGACAATAAGACTTTTATTAAATCATCTTCTTATAGCTGCCTTTTATGACAGTACATGCAATTTGTATATTCTGATAAAGTAAGTTTGTAAATATTTTGTCATAATACTTTTGTTTTTTGTCTGGAATCCACAAACCTGGGCAAAAAAAGTAATTCTTTAAAAAACATCTAATGCCACCATCTGCTTATGTTTTTGGGAGCGGAAACTATCCTTTTCCACGAAATCAACCGAGATTCCACTGAGATCTGTTACCAGCTTTTATTGGTTAAAAAGGCCCAATTACCATTTAATCAGTTATTGAAGTTGACATGTGTAACTAAAATGGGAAACATAAAATTTCTTGTTATACAAGAAAAACATAACATTTTTAATAAATATTTCAGATACAAAGGGTCTACATAGATCCACTTCTCTTATTTTGTATGCAATTAAATTGCATTGACCCAATAAATTAAATAACTAGCATTGCTTTAGTGTATTAAAAACATTGCATTTATCAATGTATCAAATTTCAAAATGCAGCTAATTTAATGTCAAAATAACTTAAGCACATAACCCATGGGCTTATTGTATTTTAAAGCAGTGTATGTGAGCCAACTAGGTTTGCCTTATCCCTTGATTTAAAAATACTTTTTTCTGTTTTTGTTTTTTTTCTCATATGCAAATCAATATTCCTCTCAAGGAATTAAAGGCTTAAGAGTAAAATCTTGTAATTAAAATAAAAAGACATTAAAAAAAAGATCCATCCATCCTAAAAGCTTTACCATTATTGCCATAAATTAATACTAGCTATAAAAGAAAAGAAAAAAATCAATGATAAGTAGCCTGTGTGATTACATGGTATAAATTATGATTTGATGAAATAAAATGCCTGCTGCATCACTTACATCCACAAACCTCTTGTACATGAGGAAACGTAAAGAGTCCAATCTCCTCTTGTGCAGAGCATTGGGACACCGTCCTAGGTCAAAAAGACGAGATCACAATCATTTCTGCCTGAGGCGTACACCCATACATTAACAACTACACATGTGCCAGTCACACACCTTGGTCAATGTTGAATTTCTCCAAGAGTCGGAAGACTTGTTTGGTGAGCAATTTGGGCTGGATCTGGCTCATGCACTGTTTGGTGAGAGAGATGCGAGGGAACCGCCTGTGAAAAAAACACACACACGCGCGCGCGCGCACACACACACACACACACAAAGATCTGACAGTGACACACTGATGCCTGCATACATAGTGTAGGTTACCATATGTTCATCCATGTTCCATACATGCTTATCTCTTCCACACTGAAGCTGGGGTGGCACCACAAGTCTAGCAGTGTGACCAGTTGCTGTTCTAGATGATTGTGGCCTATGACGAAGGACTCTGCCAATGGCAACTTATTTTGCAAGATTAGTGGTACACACATCTGCAAAAGATTGCAAAGGACAATGTTGGGAAGTCGCCATTTTGAAAAAGTCAGATCTAAACACATTTTTAGTACAATATGCTAATGTATTCACTGCTAACAGTATGAATGAAGGTTGCACAGACATGTCTGTTGAAAATGTTTGGTCTCACCTCCTCCATATCGAGCTCTTTCTGTAACTTCAGCTTTATGGCGAGTACTGCTGCCTGTGAAAAATCAAGGTATGAAACGGTATCAAATTATTTTGTCTGAAATCCTGGCATAAAAATAATAATGCTAACATCAAATGAGGAACTCACCTCTTTATAACAGTGAAGAGCCTGCAATCTTATAATGTGCAGTCGGAGTAAGGCTGGATCCAGGGAATTGAGTTGGTAGATGTTTATGAGACTTTCTACAAAGTTAGGCTGGGTATCCGTTAGTAAGCTCAGAGCCCGCTGTTGAAGCGGCATTACTTGTTGCTCGGAGAGTGAACTCAGGGTCACCTGATGGAGGCACGGAAACAAATGACAAGGACCCAAAAATATACAGTATGTACAACAATATCTCAAGAAAATTAGGAAAAATCTTTACTGAGATTGACAACATGAAGAAAAGACAAAAACAAAAGAAGAGCCTGGAACACAAAAATAATTGTGGATTGGAGCTAATCTCTCTGTTTTAGAAGAACTGGAAACACGTGTGAAGGTGGATCATCAGGAGTTCAGTGATAAAAAATATACAGGACCACTTTAAATGATCCATGTGCTCTAGTATTCTCTTTCTAGATGCAAGGCGCCTCATTAAACATGGCCTTTATCTCACTCACTTTACTCCATAAATGCACTGGCTACTAAACATATTGAAAAAAAAAATGAAAAAAATGCTTACTATAAATGTGTTTCAGGCATTCTCCCAACTAAGGACCGGGTAACATTTTTGTGCATCTTCACCCATGACTCAATTGTGTGAAGGTTTAAATATCTGGATATGTACACATATTGTACATTATGATCTATGTATTCTACCAGTTTACAAAGATGGCAGTGTAATACAGTTCATATTTAGCTAACTATTCAATATTCACACACAAATATGCATATACTCGTTAAACTATTATTAAAAAAAGAAGTGCAAAAGTGTACTTTTTTGCCTAGAGATTGGCACAAGGACTAACTGCTAAAGACGAAGCTGGTTGCACTGTGGAAACTGTTGTGCTCAAGTGTCCAGATCTTAAACTTAAACTCAGCAGTACATTTCATTAGTTCAAAAGGAATCCTGATTCTCTTCTACCTGAGGACTTTCTTTCATCCATGACTGGAATTCCATGAGGATGTGCTGGCCAAGGGTGTGGCTCCGACCCCGCTGTTTGCCTGGACAGCCCTCCAGGATTGTTAGTAAAGCCTCCAGAGGCTCAGACAACTTTGAAAATCCCTGGAGTGCTGTCCAATGTAGCTGTGGGGGGAGAAAAGAGATGGAGACCTGGGAATTAAAACTTAAATGTTGGAGAAAAAAGGTAAATGTATAAAAACATGACAGCTTGTTTGTCTTTGTAATTTGGTTTTTAGGTAGATTCATTCAAATCTGAATATGTGGATCATTCATATTACAGCCACACAAATATACACAACTGTTGCAGGCTGTTGGTCATATAAAACACAGTTGTTTTAGTTTGGAACAGTTGTTTAGTGCTTGTTCACCATCATTTACATTTGGATTTGTGTGTAAATTGGTAATTTCTCAACAACAGTTGAGTGAATATAGACAGGAGAGTGAACCCTTTTGAAATACCAGTGTTTGAGTAAACTAGACTAGAAATTTTCAATAAATATTATGAGAGTCAAATTTGACAAGTGAATTTTTTTAGAATTGCTGCACCCCAGTAGCCAGTGGACATAGCTAACTACCTTCTGTGTGGCCAGCAGACACAGAGGCTTGTGACACATTTTAGGTATCAGCTAAACAACGCAAACTCTGGCATTAAAACATTTCTACACACAAAAATAATATCTCTGTGAGAAAGGCTCGCGCCGTGTCTTAATTTGCAAAACAGATGTCATCCACTCAATATCGTCCTCACACAGATCTCAAGTTCATTCAGTGCAATGCAAATTCCTTCCTTCCTACTGACAGACACTCTGGTTTCCACATTAACACACACGCACAAGCACAGACGCACGCGCACACATGCACACACAGTGAGCTTCCTTTAAACATGCCGGAATTCTCTAGCTCTCTGTCCTGTGTTCCTTCCTGTGCAAGTGCTTCTCGCAAAAACACAAAAACTCTATCCCTCTACCTTTGTGTGTGCGCACACACACACACACACACACACACACACACACACACACACACACACACACACACACACACACACACACACACACACACACACACACACACACACACACACACACACACACACACACACACAGTGTGAAAGTGACTCTCACCGTCTGGAGATCTTTCCGGTTCCATAGCTCGAAGAGTTGGTCTCTCAGCAAGGCAGGGTCAAGACCTGGGGGGGGATTACACACATGCATAGATGAGGTGGGGTTTCACTCTGACCTTTGACCTCTATAACCTGTCAACAAATCCCAACCTATCAGCCTTCATAGTTTTTCGTTGTTTTTACCATATGCGGCACCGGAAGAATTTCTATTTAGACCTATTGGGCCTTAAAGTGAAGAGTTCTGATTTGAGAAAATGGAACATTTGCAAGATGCAAATCCTGTAGAACTAATTCTCAAAGCCGTAATACATTAAAATACGCTGAGGCTATGCAAGTGTGTCATTTTGCCAACAATTAAAACCTATTCATTTCTCTACTGAAGCCTCCAATGACAAGAGTGTTATTCCACTTACCACAATTTCCTACTTGATCAAATGTTGTTTATCAACTTTTCCAAACAATGATGCGGGCTATAATGGCGATTTCCTTGCTATGCAAATATATGTTTGTGCACTGTATACGTTTACTTGCCCTTGTTCATGTTAAGAAAAGGTCAAATTTGTCTTGAAATGTCCAACCAAAATCTTAGCTTACAGGTAAAGCGATATGCTGGAAATATTGTTAGTTAAAACAGGCATAGAAAAGCAGCCATTACATCGGATTAACAGCTGAGGCTGGTTGGACAGTAGAGGAACCCAGCATTAGCTCTGCATTCCAGCTCAATCTGCAGCCAAAATACTCTCAGGGCACATTTTTTGGAAGACCATGGGGAGTAAAAGAGCTCAGAAACAAGAAGGGATGTAAGCATGCATGCGTGCACGTTTTTCAGTCTATCTGCCTGTGCGTGTGTTCCACTTAGACTTCCCAAAAGCTCCAGCTCTTTTTCTGTCGCTGATGCTGTGTGGGCTGCCCCCCCCCCCACACTCTTTCCCAGGGCTAGTTTTCCGGTTCTCCTCTCCCTCTCTTGCAGCAGCCTCTCTCGATTTTGTCTCGGATTTCCCCAGGAAAGGGCTATGCGGTGGTCATGGTGTAAAACGGACAACCTTCCTGATGCATAGCCTGGGAAAGCAGACCAAAAAGGCCTCTCCCTCTCTCCGTGTTGGCCACTCTCTTTACTGCACCACTCCTAAGATACTTGATACGTTGCTATATAATCCATCGCAATGACTACAATATCTGCTTTTACTTTTGTAAATGATGCTTAACTGTTGCATGGTAATGCATATCTCATCGTGGGGCCAAAGCTTTGACCGCGACATGACAGCAGCGTGCTGTAGAAAATGGTCAACAGCAAAGTAGCCTGTGTATATAGTAAATGGGTTGAGCCGTACAGAAACACTGCAATGGTCCACTGAAAGGTCATTTCATTTCAAGCATTTAAACAGCTACAGTTTCCTTTAATGTTCTCTATGGTTTTCTGCTGTTATACAACCCACTCCAGCCCATTCATTGCACTGACGGACATGCATACGTGCACAGGGACTCAGACAAACAGCGCAACCCATTTCACTTCAGTCCCACTGTTTGGGTGAGGAGAGGAATGTGGAGTACGTAGCTTCTTCAGAGATTTGGCTGGTGGAGGAATGACAGAGCTGGAGGCTCCCCATTCATTGTGACATAACCTCCATCACCACGACACACATACAGTACTTGCACTCATTCACTTTTGGGAGGGTGTTTTTTTAAGTTTTCTTTTTACAAAACGTTCTTTGAAATATGGAAAAAAACACTGAATTTAAAGTATTGAGACACTATCCTAACCTCCCACTCTTTCAAAACAATAAAAGTCCCTCTTACATTTCAGTAAACTTAGACAGAGATTAAATCTACAGGCAGGTCTAACTGCTTGTTGCCAGGCAGCTGCCAAAATAAAGGAAACAGAGATCAAGTGTCTAAATGGGGCGTGTGGTGTCACAAGAGCCACCAGAAGAGCTTTCGGTGTGACTTGGCAGACGTTGTGCAAGTGGCTCAACTTCACTAGAAAGATGCCACAACATTCTTCTACAAGTAGCCTACTTCTCTCCTTTTGTGCTTTCCTGTAGGAGCTGGAAAGATCTTTCAACAGATGCTATGACAGAATCTTAAAAAAGAGGAGAGTACAAGCACTCGCCGAAAGTGATGCGTGTTAAAGCAGTGTTTGCATGTCAATTACCTCTCCAGAACTGACTACAACTTGGTTTCAATCCAAAT
This sequence comes from Etheostoma cragini, assembly GCF_013103735.1. NCBI lineage: Eukaryota > Metazoa > Chordata > Actinopteri > Perciformes > Percidae > Etheostoma > Etheostoma cragini. Next base: position 11,958,440 of record NC_048422.1, read on the forward strand.
GTGGTCTGACACATACCTACAGATATCAGTGAAAAAAAGAGTGACACCCCATGACCTCTTTGTGTTCAGCAAACTAATGTTGCTAAGAGACACTTGTTAAAAAAGCAAATCAGAGTGGCAACAAGTCTACACTACAATAGACAATACCTTGTACTGAAAAATCGTTGGTTGGAATTTAAAATGTAATCTATCAAAAAGACAAGTTGTACATGTTGTTCATACACTGTTCATATTATATAGCCATATTTATTCTGCTCTTATTACACTGCAATCAATTTCTTGTCCTGCCTATGCACACTTTCCTGCTTTTTTCACTTCTGTTTGGACGCTAACTGCATTTCAGTTTCTTTGTACTCGCACTCTGCCCAATGACAATGATGTTGAATCTAATCTAATCTAAGTACAATTTCATTGGCTGTATGAAGAATACAGTCCAAAGGAGTGACGACACGATGATCTGCTGGACAAAACCTTATTTAACCAGTCTGATATGCTTATCGTCTGCTTTATTAAATGTTTAGATTGTTTGGATAAACATACGTGAACACATGTACTGTATATGACCACTGTATAAAAGGTACGTCAATTATGGAGTCTGTATATCCATCACAACTTTAAATTATACCTCATGTGAGTTGTTTCTTTACTAAATGCTCTAAGAGTTGTAAAACTGTTGTTGTGTTGTAAGACTGTGATACATACCCACTGCATCTGGAGTAGTTTGGTTCATTTGGGGTGTGCTGCTGTCACTCTGTTGAGGAAGGAACACAAAACAACACTGCTATTAATAAGGCCACCACAATTGCTCAAATACAGTATACTGCTATCCTAACATGAAAGCAAAAGATCATTTTGTTATGTACAACAGACAGTAATATGTTAAAGCAACTGAGCTGGTAGGCCAAGATACAATTACGATCCCCTACAGCTTGTTAGCTAACGTATTTGCCCACAAACAACTTTGCAGTGTCTTGAATGATTCAGTCCCGCAGCCAAACTAGTGGATGTTTCAATTTTACAAGCCAGTAGGGATGCACAATTCCAAAAATGTCACGATTCGATACAAATTTTTAGGCTCAAGATTCGATTCTAAATCGATTCTCAATTCAAAAAACAATTCAGTTACGTTTCCCACGGGATAGTAAACACGCTATTACAAAATGAATTTCATTTTTTGAAATTCTTTGAATCAATTTTGAATCTGTAGAGCATGAATTGTGATACAAATGTGAATCTTTTTTTTTTTGCACATCCCTACTAGCCATTCAATAGATTACCAGTTTCTTTTGCTGTTAAAATGAAGTAAATCGACTATTTTATCAGCATTTGGCTGGTGGATGGAATTTTGTACCCTGGATGTCATGTCACTGGATCAAAAACTAAACAAAACTGGAAATCAAACCAAAAGAAAGTGAGAAAAATGTCATTCAACAGCAGTTATAAACACCAACATAAAGGAAAGCTGTTTAGCATATACGATAATGTACCAGTTATGCTGCTGTGCTGATATTTCATACACTCACTCACGTGCGCGCGCGCACTCGCGCTCCCACAAACGCAAACGCGCGCGCGCGCACACACACACACACACACGGGAAAAGCTCTGAGAAAGAGGGCAAGATGCCAGCTGGCTATGAGACTTAATTTCAGGCCTCAGGATGATTTGTTTTTTGGGCTTGAGTCTGACTGTATCTCCCCGTCTGTCTGCCGGCTTTAGAGGCCGGTTTTAGCATGCAACAGTGCCCAGGCAACAGAACATTTTTCAGGGGACAGAGGAAGAGAAGAGAGCACCTATTTTAATCGTCTATCCCCGCCTAGTGGAAATTAAAAAGATTACACTTCCTCGGTGCTTGACTTCACATTTTCTGTTAGCAAACATTAGCTTCAAGCACTCAGTTTACTTCTGATAACATCCATGCGTGTTCATTTAATTGCTCTTCTGTTACTGAAGCAAGAGATAATTATAAGCTAAAACAGATTGTAGTTTTGCCAAGGACGTTGTAACGTTACACTGACTTAGCTACGTTAGGCTAACGTTAGCTCAAACAGCAGTGCTAGTAACGCTAGTCGTATTGCTCTCCAATACACAGTCGACATTATTTTGTTGTTGAGTTGACAAGCGATACACATAAATAGTTAGCTAATGTAACGTTACCGATGCTAATGGTCTCGCCATGTGCTAATTTATTTTCTTACAGTTAGCAGGTAAACAAATGTTAACGCTAACGTTACCTTGCATCAGTTGAGTTAATGTAGGGCAGTGGACCAGTTTGTGTATTTTCTGTTTGCCCTGGGTTTAACCTTCCAGGCAGCACTTGCCCTCACACTGTACACAAATCCAGATGTATTAGCCATGAGTCACTGACTGTGCCCCCTGAAACTGTTCAAAAAACAGCTACCGTTTTTATATGCATACACTGTCAGATACCTTATTGATAGAGTTTATCAGTAGTGATAAACACACTGTAGGTGAAGCTGCCTGTAGTGCCACACTTAGGGAAAAATGAACCTGCTGTCAATTCTTGAGCCACGAATACTTGGTTTTCAATGAAGGCTGTCATGCAGGCCCAAAGTGCACTACCGCCATCATCTGGTCAGGGAACGCGGAGCAGACAACTTTTTTCAAGAATACACAATTACTTACTTTATACCAGATTTATTAATGAGCCATACTCTGTAACTTCATGTCGATTTAACATAGACACTTTTTAAAACCACCGTACACCATGGTCTACCAATAATTTTCCATGTTCATGCAATAACTTTAAGAAGAAATTACTGTGTTCTTTTGCTAAAGCGTATTATATGTCAAAACCACCTGTTCTACCATCAGAGTTATAGTCATCACCCCAAATAGTTGGCAGATAAGTAAGGGTTATGGCTGTTAAGGTAAAATATGATTACATTACTCAATTCATTTAACCTAACCAATTAACCTTCTCAAGCTCCCTTCCTCCATATTATGATTTTTTTGTGTGAAATTTTAGAGTGCTCCACTGGGTATTATTAATTATACATCCTATAAATAATAAGCATACAAAAACAGAGTTGTGAGATAGTTGTTTTATTGGTAATCTGTTACCGTTACTGTGTACATTTTAAGTGAATGCTGACAGAGTATCTGTAAGGTAAGTTCAGATGAGCACCATTGTTTCTTCATCTCACCCAGTTTTCCTTCAGGAAACATGTTGTCCTGGACTGAATTTCAGTTTGTATGCCTAAAAAATAAACTTCACAGTCCAAACACTTCGGCACTGGGAGCTTTTTCTTCTGTAAAAGAGCAAAAATACATTAAGTGCATTGTTCATATCTGGGTGTGCATTTGCATGAACAGATATGTATGTACTGTACAGTTTACACCAGAATCTAAATCACAGTTGTGTTACAGAGATCATGTTTAGTTGAATTATAATCAGCATCGTTTGTTGTTTGAGGTCAAAACTTTGATATGTGAGTTTTAAAAGCAACATGGGACACCTATAATGGCCAAAGAGGCTTACCAGAACTGCATCAGTGAAAAAAGATAAATTATTAACCATCAAGAACAACAGTGTTCTTGCAATGTGCTGCGTTCACATGTGTGAAACATGTTGTGTTTAATATTTCATTCCTCACATTCAGTGCGACATCTCTGCATACACTCTTTCTCAGTTTCAAAGTTGTTTTGGTTGCCCCCACACCCTCCATAGATGAAAAGCTGGCAACTCTTTGAGTAGGAGTTGTAGAAGTAACGAGGAATGTACACCTTACATGGACCTATTTCTGGTGCTTTTACACAGACCCCTACAAAAAGAGAGAGAGAGATAACGCAAGTAACACAGAGAGATAACAATTAGTTAGAACTGGACTCTAAATGACGTCACATGCACAGTACTCAATGGTTTGTACTTTTAGTTCCTGTGATCAACATCAGAACCAAGATCTCTCTTTCATTTCTGTATGTGTGTTTCATCTTTGTGTTTTTACTCTCAGTGTGTTCTGACAGTGTGTGTTCTCTAGATGAGGATTGTCCATAGTGTTTGGCTGCACTGAGCCTGTTCTGAGACCTGTTGGGAAAGTTGTGTTGCATGAAATGAGTTTTGCAGGAGATGTGAACTGTTCAGGTGACTGTTGGTAATTAGAGTTTTTGTCTTCACAATGCCTCTGATAAAATAGACCTACTTTACATTAAATGAATAATGTAGGATGGTTGTTTGACATTATCAAATGCTTCTCTCACAGCTGGCCTGCTGACAGTTTTAATCCAGCTCTGCAGAGTTGCAGATCTTTTAACTGCTTCATGGAGCTCTTTCTTTCTCTTCTTCAACAGCAATCAAAATGTTTCTTTAATTGGTTAATCATTGGTTAATCATGGTTCATGTTGTATCTTTGCATGATAAGTTCAGATGAGGGGTGATGTTTCTTCTTCCTCAGTCTGCACTCCCAAAAAGAAAACTTCATCAGTCCTAACATCTTTAGAAGCTGTTTTCTGTTAAAGGCAATTTTACATTTAATTATTTGATCATGTCTGGGTGGGGATTTAGTGTAAATGAGCATGGACACATACTGTTCTATGCAGAACTGTGTATGAAGTTAAACACCCTGAACTACAACAAAGTTGTGTTATAAAGATGGACCATGCAGTTAAATAATCAGCAGCACATGTCAGCTATAAAAGGAGCTCAGACAGTCAAAATGTTCATATTCTGGTTTCCCAAGATGTGTTAAACAGGTTTTTGTATTTCACTCCTCACCTTCAGTGTGACATCTCTGCATACACTCTTTCTCAGTTTCAAAGTTGTTTTGGTTGCCCTGACACCCTCCATAGATGAAAAGCTGGCAGCTCATTGAGGAGGAGTTGTAGAAGTAACGTGGAATGGCCGCCTCACATGGACCTGGTTCTGGTGCTTGTTCACAAACCTAAATACATAATACATAAATATCTACAGCATTAAATAAAATAAAAAATAGTTACACTTGTCCTTTGTTCTGTTTTACTGGTTCTACTTATTACATATATTACACAGATTTTCCAGTATTGAAACAGACGTATGGCTTGAAATAATAAACCTTTCATTCACTGTTGCTATGAAGAACCAGTATGACAGCAGAACAAGAGACAGAGAATAAAGGAATATCATAATCTACAAAAAGTGCAAGAATGGCCATAATGAAAGAAAAGATTATCCTTTATGAAAAAAACAGTTGCAGAGCTTAGCCACTCACCCCATCCACAGGGACCCCCTGAAGGGTCCAGGTCCACCCCAGGAGCAGCACAGAAACCAGAACCATTGCTTTCTCCATCATACCACTCTTTCTCTCCTGCTGTGTTTGAAGTTCTGAGAGCCTGAACTGATGGACATATAGCTATCTACTTGCTTCTTATATTCCTATATCACTCCCCCAGACCAGTATTGTGACCTAAACCTATTGGTGCTGTGCTGACCCCATATCTAGTTAATCTCATGGCCAAACAAATAAATAAGTAAAACATCACCTGTGGTTGAGCAACTTGGACATTGGACTTTAACATCACAAATCAAAGTGGTTGTTTCATTCACTGTAATCCCACATAGTGCTGCTAAATAAAAGGCAACATGGTATGGCAATCAAAGCCACAAAATGTTTCAACTAAAATAAATTAGATTTAAAGTAACAAAAAAAAGATATGTTTGTGTGTATGTAAAGATTTCAATGGGATCATGTGTGTCTCTTGACATAAACTAACATTGTACAGTTCAAAATACAAATCAAATAAAGGGAGATGGATGGTTTAAAATGCAATGTGAATGTTAAAACTCTGTTTGGTCACAGGACAGGAACTGGAAGGAGGGGTAAGGGAGTGATGCAAGCACAGCAATGGTCTTTATAGCGTTTAAACCCCCCCCCCAAAAATAGGCCTACGCTAAAATAAGTATGAACTACTGAATCTTATATATATAGCCTATGTCATAATTTAACCCTTGTGTTATCTTCCCGTCAAAATTGAAAATCAACACTTTTTATGCTTTTTAATAATGTTTTTAACTTTTTTGACGTTTTTCTCCCTTTTTTCAAAACTTTTGACGCTTTTGTTCAATGTTTGTCACTTTGACGTTTTCAACACTAAGTAACACTACCTTATTAACTTTATTTCTAGTTATTTTTGGAATGGTCAGTAAACCTAATTTAAAATCATACCTAATGTTTGAGATAGAAAAGCAGAAATTAGGAATTATTTAGACTAAAATTAAAGGAAAAGATGTAGATGGATAATCACAGACTGGAATATGTCAACCTTTACTCAGTACTATTTCAAAACAACTTCAATTGTTTTTCAAATGCTATAAAATTGAATAAGACGCCCCAAAATAAATGAAAGTTGTGTGGAATCAATCCTGTTATTTTGGGTCATTAAAAAGAACACTGACATAGGAAAACGGGTCAATTTGACCCTAGGACAACATGAGGGTTAAACAAGTCTTCCAAAGAGAAACGGGTATCTCTCTTTACCCCGCCTCTACCTGCTGCGCGGTGGCTGTGTGTGTATGTGTGTGTGAGAGAGAGAGAGACAGCCAGCTTGTGGAGTTTAACTCTGAAAAGACAGTTAATGTTGGGCTGAAATCCTGCCCTTCTAGTTTCTTTCAGGAAGAAGGGATCAAGTCCGTAGGTTGGATAAAAGAACGTTTATTACAATAGAATATATATTCCAGAGACAAGGTTACAGAGAATTTGCATCCGTAGCTCTCCCTAAGTTTGTCTGACTCTTTTCCCTTTCTGCTTGATCTTATGTTCACGGGGGGGTTCAGTTGCTACCACGTGACTTGTTTGTGTGCTGTGTTTTGTCTTCAGAACATTAGTGTCCAGCAGAGCTCGGCCTTCGCATCCCTTCGGTCTCTTCGTCTGAAGGGATGCGTGCGGGATCCAGTGGACCTGTTCACAGAAAAACGGATTGTCATTAGAGCAATAGGCAAAGCATCAACCCACTGCCTCCCAGTCACAATGCAAATTTTTGCTCAGTTTCCGCTTTATGTTTAGGTTCATTCTCTCCACTTTTCCCTGTGACTGTGGATGGTATACTGTACCAAACTTATGCTGGAGCCCCAGCATTTGTTCAACAGTTTGTAGGTTGGAATTCTTGAAGTGGGAGCCGGTGTCAGACCTTATCCTAGAAGTAAAACCATGAGTGGGGATGTAATGGTTGATTAGACATTTTACCACTGTTTTGCTGTCTTCCTTTTTTGCTGGCCAGGCTTCAGGCCATCCTGAAAAGAGTTTACTGCCACTAATAGATATTGGCACCCTATGCTGACTGTCCCCATACCAGTAAAGTCAATGATTACCTCACCCATTGTGTCACATGTCAGTGGGAAAGCTCCCATTTCTGGTTTCACTGTTGGTTTTGGGTTGTATTGCAAGCATGTCTGGCATTCTCTCACCCAGGTTTTTGTCATGTCTTTCATGTGTGGATGCCACCAGTGACATAGCGCTCTGTCCATCTGGTTTGGTCCCACATGTCCTAATCCATGTGTTTCAGTCAAAGTCTGTCTGGTAATGCTAAGAGGTAGCACTACTCTCCCGTCAGGTCCGCGCAAGATTACATCCACCTCTCTAGCTCCTCTGTTTTTCCACAATGTTTTCTCTTCTGGGGTAGCTTCGAAATGTTGTTCTTTTAGGGTGCCTGGTGTGTGTGTGTTTCCTCCTCTGGTCTGCACACTAGTTGTCTGCACAAACGGTTATCATATCCTGCACTCCTTTTAGCTGCTTCATCTGCCATTCTATTTCCTTCCGCCTCTTCTGACGTCCCACTGTCATGTCCCCTATATTTAATCACTGCCACCCCGTGCAGGTTCCTGTAAGCGATGCACTAGCAGTTTCATTTCCTGTTCATGTCTAATTGGCTCTCCTGATCCAGTTACAAACACTGCTCTTACCCTTTGCTGGAGGTTTAAGTGACAAGCCCCTACCACATATGCTGAGTCAGTGTAGATGTTCACCAATTGAGGCTCAGTCATTTGTCTGCCATGTGACCTGGAAATGAGACAGTTCTCCAAAAAAGCAGTATCATGCACATATGGCGGGAACATGTGGATGCAGTATGTGTCAGTACTGGGTTAGTAGAAAACTAGGTAAATCTGAGTGTGTCTAAAATCTTTAGCAGCTACTGCAGGTTTGATCATTGGGCCTAATTCCTTAGCTTGATGTTTGGGGTTTATTGCCAGAGTAATGTGGGGAACAGATTCACCTGACATTTTATACCAGGACATTTGTTCCGGGATGAGTTCTACCTCAGCAGCTACACCTCGAGGACCTGCATAGATACTGGTGGATTTTAAATCCCACTGTTTACCATATAGGTTATCAGAAAACTCATTAGAATAGAGAAGGTCATTTTCTTTATCATAATGGAGGGTGAGGTGTGGAGGGTCAGCAGGTGGTACATACGGATGGAGGTTGCAAATCCATTGTTTCCAATGTAGGTAGGCAGACAGGATGCCAGTGTGAGTGGGTGTCTCAGGGAACAGACGAGCCCAATAAATGTCAGCTTTTGCGAGGAGATCCAGGGCAGGTGCCAACAGCCACTGCCCCTCTTCGTACCACATCCCACAGTTCAAAACTGTCCCATCAGCAAAGGTGAGAGAAATACCTTCAGGTGAGCAGAGGAGTGACACTCCCAGTTTAATGAGCAGGTCACGTCCCAGTAGGTTTATAGGCAGAGTAGGGGAGACAATAAACTGATGTGACAGAGTCTGGCTGCCTATGGAAACAGGGAGAGGAAGTGAAACAGGCAGTTTCTGTCTTTTCCCAGAGAGGCCTACAACAGTCACATTTTGTGAGAGAATCTTGCCCCATTAATAATAATTCTTGAATTTTCAGACCCTTGGCCTCTAAGTCTTTCACCCTTTTCTTGAGTTTTGATTGCGTTATCAAAGCCTTTGAGTCAGCCAATTGTTTCTTACACTCTTCTAAATCCTGTCTATATCTATTTCTGACTTTCCACAAATGCACCAATAATGTAGTTGTGGTGTCCTCTGCGTTATCTTGAACGTGAGGCCACAACACTGTCTTTGTTTCTTCTTTAACCTTTTCCTGGTCTTTTTCAGCTATCTTATCTGCCATTCCGCATTTTTAATTCCATTTGTTTTTTCCATGGTTTATAGGGCCCGCAGCCTACGCCGGTAATTATATAATATCTTTGGGCAAATTCATTATTATTGTTGTTTTATTATTATTATTATTATTATTA
>NC_048422.1:11967744-12037683 GCF_013103735.1 Etheostoma cragini
TGGCTGCTTAGAAATTAAGTGTTAACGAGCAGTTGGACAGGTGTACCTAATAAAGTGGCCGGTGAGTGTATATATAATTTTTTTGAACTTGAGACTCCCTTTCACACTAAACAGTCAATGTTAGTGCTATCCTTCGTGATCAACTCAGTGTCACTACCTTTCACGACTCTATTTTTAGAGACGTTAATTTTCGTCTCTGACTCTTCTTCACACTAATTAAGCCAATATAGTGCTGCCATTCATGTCTTTCGACACTACACATTCACAGTTTTTCTTTAAAGTGCTACCCCTTGAGTCTGACTTTCTCTGACTTTCAGTATATTACACAACAAAATTACTCACCATATGGTACGTTCCTACAATCCAACCTCTATGTCTTGATGTCAAGATTAATCAAAATACCTTTCTAAATTGTCAACCAGAACCAAGGACCTCACACATTCAATTTAGCTTTCTCCAATATAGCAGATTTGATATAAACAGGTTCTGCTTACCTTTTAGGTGGGCGCCCTTGGCGAATGATCATGGTGTCTGGTTCTGGTTGTTTTGTCCAATAGAACCTCTTCCTCCTGGCTGGCTCGCCAAAAGTGTTGGGCTGACTTTCTGCCCTTCTAGATTCTTTCAGGAAGAAGGGTTCAAGTCCGTAGGTTGGATAAAAAAACGTTTATTGCAATAGAATATATATTCCAGAGACAAGGTTACAGAGAATATGCATCCATAGCTCTCCCTAAGTTTGTCTGACTCTTTTTCCCTTTCTGCTTGATCTTAGGTGCACAGGGGGGTTCAGGTGCTACCACGTGACATGTTTGTGCGCTGTGTTTTGTCTTCAGAAGGTTAGTAGCAGCAGCTACTAAGAGCAGAACTCTCTAGCAGAGCTTGGCCTGCAAAATAGATAACAGGTCTCAGACTGCTACTGGTGAGAATCTTCACCTAAATACAGGACGTGTCCCTAACCACCCTTGGCCCTTCTTTTCAGAATTAAACTCACTCAGCAGAGCTATGGTTGGACACATTATACCAAAACAACTTATTATAAGGTCACAGTAAACTTTATGAACTATCACACTGAAACCAAGCAGACTATGTGTAATGCTTTTGCTCTTTAGCTCAAAATATAATGAATTTAACACACATGATTAATATAATGCACTACGTGAATATAATGTTTATGGGCACACATGATGTGAATACATTTTATTCCAACAGTAGGCCAAGACACGATTACATACAGCTTGTTATCTAATGCATTTGTCCACAATTATGTTGGGCAACAACTTTGCCGTGTCTTGAATGATTCAGGGTGCAAAATTAACTGTTTTGTCGCCCAGCCAAACAACTAGTCAACGTTTAAATTGTACAACCCACTAGGGGTGCACAATTCAGAAAATGTCACGATTCAATATAGATTTTTAGGCTCAAGATTCGATTCAAAATCGATACTCAAATGTAAATCAATTTTCTTGCACATCACTACTAGCCATTCAATAGATTACCATTTTTTTTTGCTGTTAAAATTAAGTAAATTGACCTGCATATTTTATTAGCATTTGGCTGGTGGATGGAATTTTGTACCCTGGATGTCATGTCACTGGATCAAAAACTAAACTAAACTGGAAATCAAACTAAAAGAAAGTGAAAAAAATGTCATTCAACAGCAGTTAAAAACACCAACATAAAGGAAAGCTGTTTAGCATATACGATAATGTACCAGTTATGCTGCTGTGCTGATATTTCATACACTCACTCACGTGCACACACACACACACACACACACACACACACACACACACACACACACACACACACACACACACACACACACACACACACACACACTTGTTTTTTGGGCTTGAGTCTGACTGTATCTCCCCGTCTGTCTGCCGGCTTTAGAGGCCGATTTTAGCATGCAACAGTGTCCAGGCAACAGAACGTTTTTCAGGAGACAGAGGAAGAGAAGAGAGCACCTATTTTAATCGTTTATCCCCGCCTAGTGGTAATTAAAAAGATTACACTTCCTCGGTGCTTGACTTCACACTTTCTGTTAGCAAACATTAGCTTCAAACACTCAGTTTACTTCTGATAACATCCATGCGTGTTCATTTATTTGCTCTTGTGTTACTGAAGCAAGAGATAATATATGCCAAAACAGATTGTAGTTTTGCCAAGGACGTTGTAACGTTACACTGACTTAGCTACGTTAGGCTAACGTTAGCTCAAACAACAATGCTAGTAGCGCTAGTCGTATTGCTCTCCAATACACATTCGACATTATTTTTTTGTTGAGTGTTGACAAGCGATGCAAATACATAGTTAACCAATGTAACGTTACCGATGCTAATGGTCTCGCCATGTGCTAATTTATTTTCTTACAGTTAGCAGGTAAACAAACGTTAACGCTAACGTTACCTTGCATCAGTTGAGTTAATGTAGGGCAGTGGACCAGTTTAGTTTATTTTCTATAATCGCCCTGGGTTTAACGTTCCAGGCAGCCCTTGCCCTCATAGACATATACATTTATATAAAATCTTGATATGTCTATGCTTGCCCTCACACTGTACACAAATCCTGATGTATTAGCCATGAGTCACAGACTGACCCCTGAAACCACAGCTACCGTTTTTATATGCATACACTGTCAGATACCTTATTGATAGAGTGTATCAGTAGTGATAAACACACTGTAGGTGAAGCTGCCTGTAGTGCTACACTTAGGGAAAAATGAACCTGCTGTCAATTCTTGAGCCACGAATACTTGGTTTTCAGTGAAGGCTGTCATGCAGGCCCAAAGTGCACTACCGCCATCATCTGTTCAAGGAACGCGGAGCAGACACCTTTTTTTAAGAACACACAATTACTTACTTTATACTAGATTTAATAACGAGCCATACTCTGTAACTTTATGTGGATTTAACATAGACACTTTTTTACCCACCGTACACCATGGTCTACCCATCATGTCAATGTTAATGCAATAACTTCAAGGAGAAATTACTGTGTTCTTTTGCTACAGCGTATTTCATGTGAAAACCACCTGTTCTACCATCAGAGTTATAGTCAACACCCCAAATAGTTAGCAGATAAGTTAGGGTTATGGCTGTTAAGTTAAAATAATAATACATTACTCAATTCATTTAACCTTCTCAAGCTCCCTTCCTCCATATTATGATTTTATTGTGTGAAATTTCAGAGTGCTCCACTGGGTATTATTAATTATATATCCTATAAATAATAAGCATACAAAAACAGAGTTGTGAGATAGTAGTTTTATTGGTAATCTGTTACCGTTACTGTTTACATTTTAAATGAATGCTGACAGAGTATCTGTAAGGTAAATTCAGATGAGCACCATTGTTTCTTCATCTCACCCAGTTTTCCTTCAGGAAACATGTTGTCCTGGACTGAATTTCAGTTTGTATGCCTAAAAAATAAACTTCACAGTCCAAACACTTCAGCATTGGGAGCTATTTCTTCTGTAAAAGAGAAAAAATATATTAAGTCAATTTAGCATATCTGGGTGTGCATTTGCATGAACAGATATGTATGTACTGTACAGTTGACACCAGAATCTAAATCACAGTTGTGTTACAGAGATCATGTTTAGTTGAATTATAATCAGCATCGTTTGTCGTTTGAGGTCAAAACTTTGATATGTGAGTTTTAAAAGCAACATGGGACACCTATAATGGCCAAAGAGGCTTACCAGAACTGCATCAGTGAAAAAAAGATAAATTATTAACCATTAAGAACAACAGTGTTCTTGATGGTTACATTTTTGATAAAAAAGCGTAATTATATACTGTATGTATCAGATATGTTTGACTATAAATATTAAAGCTGCACAGTACTTTTTATTGTTTACTTGAATACAATGAAAACATATCATGTGCCTCATTTCTGGGGACCTCTTTACAAACTGGAGAATAAAAGAATAAAAAATTGCACTGTGCTGCATTCACAAGTGTGAAACATGTTGCGTTTTATATTTCATTCCTCACATTCAGTGTGACATCTCTGCAAACACTCTTTCTCAGTTTCAAAGTTGTTATGGTTGCCCCCACACCCTCCATAGGTGAAAAGCTGGCAGCTCGTTGAGGAGGAGTTGTAGAAGTAACGTGGGAAAATCCCGTCACACGACGGGCCGTCCGTTGGTGGTACTTGTTTACACACCTCTACAAGAAGAAGTACAGGAAGAAGCACAGATAGACAACCAATAGTTAGTTCATGACTCTAAACTACATCAAATGTTGTGTATGGTTTGTACTTTTAGTTTGTGTGACCAATATTAGAACCAGGATCTCTTTTCCATTCAGTACACATTCATTATCTGCATTGCACAATTAGTGCGCCATGTTAATCAATTGAGTACATGTAAGTTGATCTCTACTCGGTTGCTATGAGGTGCATTAAAGTCCTTGTTTATATAAGTGTCTATGGCTAAACATCTTTAAGCTGCACAGTACTTTTTTGTTAATCTTAATATAATAAAAAATATATATGATCATGTGCATCATTTCTGGGCACCTCGTTACAAAATAGGAGAGAAAAGAATTTAAAAAAGCAAAAATAACTGTGTTAAACATGTTGTATTTTTTATTGCACTCCTCACCTTCAGTGTGACATCTCTGCATACACTCTTTCTCAGTTTGAAAGTTGTTTTGGTTGCCCCCACACCCTCCATAGGTGAAAAGCTGGCAGCTCGTTGAGGAGGAGTTGAAGAAGTAACGTGGAATTTGTCCCCTACATGGGCCGTCTGTTTCTGGTGTTTTTTTACAGACCTCTACAAGTAGAGAGAGAAACAGGAAGAAGCACAGAGAGAAAACCATTAGTCAGAACTTGACTCTCAAAACACGTCACATGTAGTTGTATGGTTTGTACCTTTAGTTCCTGTGATTAACTTCAGAACCAGAAGCATCCTTCATTCAGCATTTATTCATTATCAGCACTGCTCAATAACCGTCCCACGTTAATCAAGTGAGTAAGTTGATCTCATACCTGTAGCATTGAACAAAGGAGTGTTGAGCAGAGATGGATCCTCCACGTCTGCAGGAGCAACAGAGGGCTCCACCTGTATCACAGCCACAGACAGACACGGTCAGAGACACATGACATGTAAATCCTCCTCTAGAAATGTTTCACATTACATTCTTTCAAACTTGATTCAAGATGTCTTATGCACTTTTTTTCTAACATCGCATATTCTGCAATGTCTTATTTAAGCATTTCACTGAAACTAGCATAACAAAAAGTGAGACATACTTATCCAATATACACAAATTTAAATGTCTACAGCATTAAATTAAAAAAATATTATACTGTCTTGTGTTCCTTCTTTACCGGCTCTACTGGTTTACTATTTATTGTTATTACACAGATCAGTTTCAGTATTGAAACAGATATAAGCATTGAAATAATAAACCTTTCATTCACTGTTGCTATGAAGAACCAGTAGGACAGCAGAACAAGAGACAGAGAATAAAGGAATGTCATAATCTACAAAAAGTGCAAGAATGGCCATAATGAAAGAAGAGATAATCCTTTATTAAAAAAACAGTTGCAGAGCTTAGCCACTCACCCCATCCACAGGGACCCCCTGAAGGGTCCAGGTCCACCCCAGGAGCAGCACAGAAACCAGAACCATTGCTTTCTCCATCATACCACTCTTTCTCTCCTGCTGTGTTTGAAGTTCTGAGAGCCTGAACTGATGGACATATAGCTATCTACTTGCTTCTTATATTCCTATATCACTCCCCCAGACCAGTATTGTGACCTAAACCTATTTGTGCTGTGCTGACCCCATATCTAGTTAATCTCATGGCCAAACAAATAAATAAGTAAAACATCATCTGTGGTTGAGCAACTTGGACATTGGACTTTGGCATCACAAATCAAAGTGGTTGTTTCATTCACTGTAATCCCACACAGTGCTGCTAAATAAAAGGCAACATTTTATGGCAATCAAAGCCAGTTATTTTAATCCAACAATAAAGTATTGTGTACTGAACAAGTACTGTTTTAATTTCATGTGGAAAAAATGTTTCACATTTATGTGAAATTAAACTTCAACTAAAATACATTAGATTTTAATGAACGAAAAAAAGATATGTTTGTGTGTATGTATAGATATTAATGGGATCATGTGTGTCTCTTGAAAAAACTAACATTGTACAGTTCAAAATACAAATCAAATAAAGGGAGATGGATGGTTTAATATGCCATCTAAATGGTAAAACTCTGTTCAGTCACAGGACAGATGAATGTCAAAAGTCAGGAAAACTGTCTCGCTCACAATTTTGAGAGTGTATTAGGAAGTTTAACTTTAGTAGGCTACAAGCATTGGATGATTTTCACATATTGATCCAGGGAAACATAAATTGAACATTTAACCCATGAAAAAAGAATTCTAACAACAGTGAACCAAAAAAAGGTTTTGAGTTAGAGTTTGTGTTATTGTAAAATTCTAAAAATTCTTTAATTCAAATGTATATTGATTTCAGATATTGTTCTTCTTGATTACTGGTCGGCTCTGAAAAAAACTTTCAGTCCACCCCTATGTGCAATAAAAGATTAGTTGGTGGCTGTAATCATTCCTCCTTTCCATACTAGGTTCACTGGTGATGTTTTGTCCCAGCAACATACATGCGATTAGCAGGATGTACCTGTACGCTGCAACTCAGCAAGAAAACACTGTCGGCAGAAACACAAACAGGGAGAAAACCTGACTTTGAAAATACTTACATGACTCATAAAGCGTCCACTCAACATTAGAATGTATTTTTACACAGAATCAGGACAGTGAATTTTGTCCTTCATCTTTTACAGTGGAGTCATGACATAGCCTGTATAGCAAGAAGGAATTATTACATCCATCAATAACTCTCAACATATTGGCAGATGAGTGCTCTATCAAGACAAACTTAGAAAAAGTGAATAATATGTGCATGGTAACGTTTTCAAAAGGCATGCTGTTTTATTACTTTAAAAAAAACTTAAATTGTAACATTTGACCATTACTAACTGAAAATGAGGCTTGAATCTTGTACATTTTAAGTTCATTAGTTGTAATTTGGTTAAAGGTACAAAATGTTGTACAAAACATTTCTGCATTAAAAACTTTAAAAACGACTACACCAATGTTACATATTTTATTGAGTTGTGTACTTACACTATCCCAAATGTTTAAAAAATGTTCAAACCCAGAAAAATCTCTCATTTTATTTTTTACACGAGACGTTTTGTTAAATCTCCTGTCAATGGGGTCATATAAACTTTGAGCCCTCTAGTTACTCTAACTTTAGTCAAAACCACAGGTCAAAACACGGGAACCCAGGTGATACGTTCAAGAGTAAATGTCAATCATACATGTCACAGAAAGAGTTAAGCTCAGTAACCATAATGCTGTTTTTTTTCCTGCCACATGGCATAATTTTGTTGTTGATTACATGCCACCTTGCAACACAGTTATACAGCAAAGACCTAATTTATTTATTTTGATTGATTTCAATACAGCAAACCCCTTTCGCCCGGTGACATTGACATATGTAATATACTGTGATAGCATGGGTCTAGCAGTTGGCTAATGTTAGCTTGCTTGCTCACTAGCTTGCCAACTGGTCAGCTAGCTACCAATACAAATCAAATCAAGGAAAACGTTATCATGTTGGGGAAACTGCAGCTATTTTATTAGAATAACATGAATAAACATTACTAAACATTACACGAATAAACTTAATCTAATTGGCGACGGTATTTACAATGTAAACTACAACTCGCAACTCGTTCCACAACGCCATTAAAAGTCTATGATTACCATCCATTGTTTTGATTGAGAGACCTCTAGCGGCATAAAATGACATGTAGTACTTTTAAGTTCATCAGTGTTTGAGTGGTTTTAAATTTGAAATAACTACTCACTGTGTTTTTGTTACAGATTACTCTTTCACATCATGACAGTTATTCATCTCAGGCTGAGATGAATAACACATAGGCTTACTGTGAGTCACCTGTTATGTGTGGGCTGTGACTTATAATGTGTGTTCTGCGCTGCCCCCATATGTATACTCCTACGGCAAAGTAAAACACAAAATGAGCAAAGTTCAGCTCGTTGCCACATCAACAAATAAATACATGTCATGATGTAAAGGGTTCATCTGTTCATGTTTTGTTAATTATTGTGTCTTATATAAACATTTACAGTGAAAAAGTACTTATTGGTACAATGGAGTAACAATTGTAGAAAAAATATATAATAGTTCAAGTGTTTTTGTGAATCCTGGTTACTTACAGGGTACAGTATGGAAAACAAAACTGTAACAAATCCATTTTACTAATATTTTTTATTACAAATGAAATTGCATGTATTTTGAAAATGTCATCATGCACATATCAGTCCATTAGCAGCAGTGACTTTAAGAATCTGAAAAAGGTTGTTAAAAATGCAAATAAACAAAAAATGTATAATTAAAATACAAAATACATTACAAAATTCCACATCTATGACTCAAAGATAAATAATGTTCAAAAATGGGCAAAATGATAGGTGAGGTGTGAAACAATTCTACATTAATGTAAAAAAAGTACTGCTGAGTGAACTTAAAGGCTCCAGGATTAACAAATCCTGGCTGTTAGCCTGGTCAGGAGCAGGCTAGCTGTACAGACTAAATCTCCAAGGTTACTTAACTGCCTCTGCTTTTGTGAAACCGAGTCAAGGCTAGATTGAGCCAGGATAACTGGGAAAACCCTCATCTTGGTTTTGTGAAACAGCCCTCAGGTAGAACTTCGACTTCGACTTCTCTTTGTCCAGTGTCCTTCTCTCTGCCACCGTCACCAGTGAGTCCAGCTTCATGCCGACCACAGAGCCGGCCCGCCTGATCAGTTTATCCAGCCTGGCACTGCTCTGTTGTTAAAGGTTTTTCATGGAGCCATTTGTTGTCGTTTGTTGCCGTGTTAACTGAGTGAGATACAGAGTATTCTAGTTTTACATGCAAGTCATTCACTAATGGATAGAGACGTTTTAGATAGCTTTACATTTACTTCACACAAACTTGGGATCTCTTTAAAAAAGCTTTTTAATTACTGTACCATTATGCTTTACATTTAGGGGTAGGCTCCTGTTCAAGGTTACAGTATAGAAAACACATTTCTTTAAGTCTGAAGTCAGATGTCTAATTTGTCTGGTGCCGGGTGTCAGATAACATACTGTTTAAATAAAAGTGTTTTGCTTTACTCGTTGGCTGTGGGAGTAAATATATATGGGGGCAGCACAGCACATGAGTCACTTAAATCATTGCACTGGGCTGGGGAGCAGTAGAACAATATAAAAAGCAAGTAGATAGCTACATGTCCATCAATTCAGTCTTTCAGAACTTCAGACACAGCAGGACAGAAAGAGTGTTAAGATGGAGAAAGCAATGATTCTGGTTTCTGTGCTGCTCCTGGGGTGGACATGGACCCTTCTGGGGGTCCCTGTGGATGGGGATCATGTAAGTGGTTGAGATTTGCAGCTGTTTTTGTAAATTAGTTTATATTTCTTTCTTTTATTGTCTATAGTAAAGCTGCCATAATGGTTAATTATCAGATAATTAACAGGTTTATCAGATTTAAAATGAACAGGGAAAGTAGAATTTCCCTTTTATTTAATGCTGCAGACATTTTAAAAAGAAAGGTTTTGGATATGAATGTCTCAGTTGTAAAGAATGTGATGGAGCGTAAGTGTAATAAGACATTACAGAATGTTTTTTTATATGGTCAACTAAATTGGAAAAAAAGTGTTTAAGCTAATCTTGAAACACGTTCAGGAGAATGCAGCATGTGATATTAGAAATTTCATGTATCACTGACCACAGCGATTTAAAAAAAGCATCATCTATTTTTTAAAGCCATTCTTGTGATGGTTTGGTGTTTATGTCTGTTTTCCTGTGTTTATGTTTTAGCCTGGTTCTGTCCTGTCTTGCTTTTTTTAGGTATTATTGGTCTTGTCTTGTACATGTTCTGCTTCCTGTTTTATTTTGAAGTCTGGTCTCTGTCTTGTCTTGTATTTAGTTCTGCTTCCTGTGTTTTTCCGATGTGTTTTCCGCCTGTTTCCCAGCCCTCTTGTCTCCTGCCTCTTGTTACCTTGTTACCCACTGTATTTAGTCTTTGTGCTTTCTTTGTCCTGTGTCAGATCATTTTTTCTTTTTACTTATCCAATATATATATATATATATTTTGTCTCACTTTTTGCAATGCTCGTTTTAGTGAAATGCTTTAATAAGACATTGCAGAATATGTGACGTTGTCAAACAATTTAGAGAAAGTGTTTAATAATCTGAAACAAGTGAAAGAATGTTATGTGGAACATTTTACAAGAGGATTTACATGTCATGTTTCTCTGACCGTGTCTGTCTATGGCTGTGATACAGGTGGAGCCCTCTGTGGCTCCTGCAGACGTGGAGGATCTTACTGTTAATGCAACTCTGCTCAATACCACTCTGCTGAATCTGCGCACTACATTTCTTTTTAATGCTACAGGTACGAGATCAACTTACTCAGTTGATTAACATGGTACGGTTATTGAGCAGGGCTGATGATGAATATGTGCTGAATGAAAGAGAGATCTTGGTTCTGATGTTGATCACAGGAACTAAAATAGCATACCATTGAGTACTGTGCAAGTGACGTCATTTAGAGTCCTCTCTGTGTTACTTGCGTTGTCTCTCTCTTTCTTTTTGTAGAGGTTTGTGAACAAGCACCAGAAACAGGTCCATGTGTGACGGCCTTTCCACGTTACTTCTACAACTCCTCCTCAATGAGCTGCCAGCTTTTCACCTATGGAGGGTGTCGGGGCAACCACAACAACTTTGAAACTGAGAAAGAGTGTATGCAGAGATGTCCCACTAAAGGTGAGGAGTGAAATACAAAAACATGTTTAACACATCTTGGGAAACCAGAATATGAACATCTCGAATGTCTGAGCTCCTTTTATAACTGACATGTGCTGCTGATTATTTAACTGCATGGTCCATCTTTATAACACAACTGTGTCGTAGTTTGGGCTGTTTAACTTAATTTACAGTTCTGAACAGAACAGTATGTGTCCATGCAAATTAACACTAAATCCCCACCCAGTATGATCAAAGAGTTAAATGTAAGAATGCCTTTAACAGAAAACAGCTTATAAAGATGTTAGGACTGATGAAGTTCTCTTTTTGGAAGTGCAGACTGAGGAAGAAGAAACATCACCACTCATCTGAACCTTTCATGCAAAGATACAACATGAACCATGATTAACCAATGATTAACCAATTAAAGAAACATTTTGATTGCTGTTGAAGAAGAGAAAGAAAGAGCTCCATGAAGCAGTTAAAAGATCTGCGACTCTGCAGAGCTGGATTAAAACTGTCAGCCGGCCAGCTGTGAGAGAAGCATTTGATAATGTCAAACAACCATCCTACATTATTCATTTAATGTGAAGTAGGTCTATTTTATCAGAGGCATTGTAAACCCACAAACTGTAATTACCAACAGTCACCTGAACAGTTCACATCTCCTGCAAAACTCATTTCATGCAACACAACTTTTCAACCAACGTCTCAAAACAGGCTCAGATAACACATACTGTCACTCAGAACACAATGAGAGTAAAAAGACAAGGAAAAAACAGCAATACAGAAATTGTTGCCTTTTTTTCCAGATTAGAGCAGTAGCCCCTCCAAATGTCTGTGCACGTCCCTGCTTCCAGTTATCATTGCTTAAACATTTGTGCTCATGGCTGTACAATATACTTTGTACCTGTGATGGTATAACTGATATCTTAAAGGAGGAGCTGACAAAGGAGCATGTCCATGATTTTTGTCTTGTGTCATTTTTGGATGGATTTATGGACACCAGGAAGAAACTGCATCCACAGAAAGTGACAGGCTAATAAAAGAAACAAACAAGAGGCACGAGAGAGACAAAGTTGTGTCTTGTTTTATTACTGATTTGTAGTAGTATAACTCTTCACATATTCTGTGAATGCCGAGACAAAATTATGTTTCTTTATTGTGCGCCTCATGTGATGCTGGTTCACGTTGCATCGCTGTATCAAGATGAGCAGCGATGTTTCCTCACCTCACTTAGTTTGCCTTCAGGAGCTCTCCTTCTGTTAAAGGATAAAACAACAACAATAAATGTTGTCGTCCTATGTGGATTGAGATTTAATGTGTTATGCATCTCCTTATCATCTCACCATCATTCACCACCCCGCAGTACTCGTCACACTCGGCCTTGCTGTAGAACTTGTTGGCGTTGCCCTGGCAGAAGCCCTGTTTGTAGGGCACGCACAGTCCAACAGTAGAGTCAAAGGCCCAGATGGGTGGCTGGCCTGTGCAGGGTTGGGCCGCCATGGGCAGACGGCACACAGCTTTGAAGACAGAACAAAGGAGAAATGATATAGTCATGTATTTACAGGTTTTTATTGTATTATTTTTAATTTTCAAAGCATCATAACAGGCAGTATTACTTAATTCTGGCCTGCAGATGGGAAACCTAGCAATCAACACAATCAACAGAATTTGTGAGAGGGTTTTGCTACTGTAGTCTACACCTGCAACAGTTAAATGCCCATTTGTATAATCTTGCCATACATTTTTTATACTTTTGTATTTCAAGCCTACCCTCAGTGCGACATCTCTGCAGGCACTCTCTCTCATTTTCAAAGTTGTTCTGGTTGCCCAAACACCCTCCATACTTGAAGAGTTCACAGCTCATAAGGGAGGAGTTGTAGTAGTAACGCTGGTGCATCCCAAAACATGGTCCTGTATCTGGTGCTGCTTTACAGGCCTCTATGAGGAGAGAGAGGAAGAGAATAGGAGAAAGAAGGATATAGGACCATTTGTTGTAAAATCTGAATCAGGATCTCTTATCTTCCATTCAACACACATCCATTTTCATGAGTGCACTATGCTGTAGGATATATCTAAGCGTATCAGGGTTATTCAACTGAGTAAGCCGATTACTTACCAGCTCCATTGAAAAGAGGTGTATCATCACCAGAACCCTCAACGTCAGCAGGAGCCAAAGAAGGAACGCTTCTTTTCATCCGCTGTATCACAGCCGCAGACAGACTTAGTTAGAGATACAAGACACCTAAACCCCAAATATACTATTTAAATGTCTCTTTCACAATCAACAGATGTATTGTAGGGCAACAGCATTCAATGCAGTGTCCACATTAGCACACTCTAACAGAGACAGAAGATTTTATTATATTAAATGTAGAATATTTAGATTCTGGTGCTAATACATCTGAAGTTCAACTTGATTCTGAACTTCATACTGCAACTACTGTTGGAAGGGATTTAATATATATATATATATATATATATACATATAAATATATGTATATATATATATACTGTACATATGTATCCATATACTGTATCTATCTATATATACACTGTGTATGTACAGTATAAATTAAATAAACAAATTCCTCACTCGCCCCATCCTGGGCGGTCCACTTCCTTCAAGCTTGGGTCCTCCATCTGAGCCTGAGTGTTCTGTGCAGTCTCTTAACTGTTCCCAAGACTGTGTTCCTCTGGACAGATATCTCTGATGTTGTTCCTAGAATTTGCTGGGGCCACTGTCCCAGTCTGGGGTTACAGCTCTGATTGCTCCAACTACCATTGGAACCACTGTTACCTTCACTTTTCACATCTCCTCTAGCTCATCTCTAATACCTTGGTATTTTTCAAGTTTGTCTGTTCCTTCTTCTTGATGTTTCTGTCGCTTGGGATTGCTACATTTATCCCAACTGCCTTCTGCTGCTGTTTGTCAACCACTGACGGTTGGTTTGCCATCACTATTTTATCAGTCTGGATCTAGAAGTTCCACACGGTCTAAGCTTTTTTTCATTTCATTCTGCCTATACTTGGCACAGATGTTCCTGTCCACTTTGCTAACCAGTTGGTTATGGCGTTTAATGTATGCCTTACCTGCCTGCCTTTTACGCAGAGTAAATTCAGAGTAAATTCTTTCAGGAAGACTTCAAATATCTTCATTTACCGCTCTCTCTTCCTAAAAAAACAAAACAGCTGTTTAGAGGCGTTCGCTTTTCCGAAATCAGAATTTCACGAGCCAATCACAGCATTGTATCTCTGCTTTAAATCTGTTTTCTCTCCCTGCTGCTGTCAGCTGTCCTTTCAGGCAAAGCGTAAAACCCTCCTCCTCCCCTTCCACCTGCAAGCATCCTGGGTCCTCTTCCTGCAGACCGCTCCGTCGACTCCTTCACCGCCTTCACCGCCACCACCAGTGTCTAGAGACACTTGGGGTGTATATGTCTGCTTTCTTTACCTCTATTAAAAAAGTATTTTACAAATCGATGGAGTCTAATCTCCAAAGACTCTGTACATTTCATCATGTTTATGTACAATAAACCTTTGCATATCTGCAACATAGTCTCTCCTGATTTAATTGATCCTGTGCTCACAGCGTGTTCTCGTGTTGCCATGATCAGTGCCTCTGTGCTATCTTTCAGACCAGCCTTTTCCAGCCACTGGTAGGATTTCTCAATATCAGCCACTTCTTTTATCTGTCAGTGGCCAAGGGGCTTGTCCTTCTCTGATGGTTCCTTCCTCCTCTCACCCCTGCCTGCTCATCACTGGGTATCTGTCGCTAACTAGTCCTCGGCCACCCTCCTTCCGCTTGGTGTTTAGTTTCATGGTGCTGGACTTGGGGTGAAACCATCCATGCATTGCGAGGAACTTTCTTGGATATCAGTGGCTTCTATCGTCTTTCACCATGTTATTATACAAGCTGGGTATCTCATGACTGGCTGGTTTCCATTTGCCTGTAGTTGGTTAGTTTAAATTGAACAAATGTATTCTGAGTACCTGAGGCTCGGGCTCTGCCACCAGCTCTGCCACCAGCTCTCCAGGAACACAGTCACCTGCAAGGTTTTAGAGGAAAAGGTATCATTTAGACCCCCATGCACTTTATAGCCAAACAATATCCTCTTTTAATTTCTTATTGTATTTTGATTGTGCTGATGTATTATATTTGTATGCTGCAAAAAACATTTCCTCTTGTAGGACAATAAATATGAACTGTTTCATGAAGAGTGGTGGTAACATTTCTCTCTGTGAACCTTCACTGCTTATTCAAATATCATCGGAATGTATTCAGATATATTATATATATATTTATATTTAGAAGTTTGTGCAATTGTGTGTGGCAATCTGTGATGTACCTTTGTTCTGCTTAAGGATAATATTGTTATCACTTATTCCCTGTTGTCTGGCCAGGGTTTTGAAGTCATCCAGCACGGTGTCTCTCACTGTCATAGTTCGACCTGAAGAGGACAGAGTAAGTTAGATGAAGCAGATGTCAACAAATACTTAATTTGGTGTAAAGGGTTTGAATATAATATATTCATGTCATAACACATACTTAATTTATATAAATGGTGTACAATACATAATGTTTAAAATTGTACAGGCCACTGAAAAAGCAAAAAATAATTCATGGTTGGGTTTACTGTTTAGGTTTTTCCAAGAGCATTAAAGTAAAACTACAATGAATAATACATTGAAATGTTCCAGTGCATCTACAAAGAGTTTCCACTCACTGTAAAGCTTAACTGATGTGCTCTTAACCCCTGATGTTTTCTGTTTGCTCATTATCACTATCGCATACTCATTGTAGTTTGTGTGAACCACGTAGGCATCCACGTCCGCCCCCCACTCTGTGGAAAGGACAGAAGAGATACCTTTAAAAACAAACAGCATGAACTGAAAAGAGAGCTGTTTCACTGTAGGATTATACAGAGGGGGACGTACTGGCAACATGGTAGGAGAATCGTCCTGGAGTAGTAGTCAACTCATAGTCCCCAGATATCTCCTTACATGTTCCTCGCCTGCACAAACACCAAAAATAACACATTTAGATATAAACTGATACACAGACCATATGAAGAATAATAATGTCTATTGTGTGAGTAAACAGTTTTACAATTAAATATATATATATATATATATATATATATATATATATATATATATATATATATATATATATATATATATATATATATATAATATAATTTAATTATTTCAATATCATTAATGTGTAAGCATTACTTGCAGAAACCGGTAGAATTTTGACCACTTTATATACTGTGTAGTAGCTTAGTCTCAGTAGTCTATATTACGTTATAATAAAAATATATTTTGTGGAAATAATTTGATCTACCTAGTGAAGTAAAAAGTAAATGTTACATCCTGAACTATAGTGGAGTAGAAGTACGAAGAGACAAAAACTGTACTTGAGTAACTGTACTTAGTTATTTCGACCACTGGATTTTACCTTTTGGATAATTTACTGAACGCTGTTGGACCGAAATACCATACGGATTAGCCAATGTGTGTGTATAATAGAATTTACATAATATACAGTATAATATGCATTTGTGAACATAATCATGTATTTTTTTCTTTTTTGTATCAAATACTGTATGTCATATTGAATTAAGTAACTTTTCCTAAAATGTTTTAAGGACAAAAATGTTGAGAGAGAGTCAAAGTGTAAAAAGGGTTACAGTTTGAATTGAATAAAAAATTATTTTAAGTTATCTAAAAGTATTTTGCTATTTTTTCCAACTTTCAAAAACATGCTTTTTGATTCTTAATTTGTGCATTAGTGTGTGTGCACTTCTTACCAACCTGAGTACAGTTCGAGTCATTTTGAGTTTGCCTTGGGTGGTGCCTCTCTGCAGCACCAATTTACCGATGGCAGCATCTTCCCTATGCCGTTGCATATGGGGACATGTACTTGCCACAGCAACGTCATGCCACGTTCCCAAAAACTGTCAGAAAGAGGAACTGTTATATATCTACATTTTACTAATTTAATACACATACAACCTATAACTGACATAGGTACTGTTGGTTCAATATACCAGATTAAAAACTTAAAAGGTTTAAGTGCAATAAAAACAATTGTTTTAAAAATATTGTATACAATTATTTGTACTGCTAGTTTTAACTTCTCGCCATACACTAAAAGTCCACCAGATACAAACATGTAGCCACACCTGGCTTATCCTCTGATACCCCTCTGATACCCCTCTGGTATAATTAGCATTATGCCAATAATATGGAAAGCCCCACCCTGCAAGTTGAGAGGATTGGTTCTGTAGGTGCAGTATGTGAGGTAGGAATCCCTGGCTGTTTGAATCCATGTTTTTGAGATTGTCAATGGTACACTGCAGCTCCAAGGAGGAAATGCTCAGTCATGGCACAACTTTGTTTTCAATGGAAGCGTTCTTTAACACTCTAGAAACACACTAATAAAGGGGAACCTACTCAGTCGGCTGAGATATCAAGCCTTTTAAAGAGCTCATTAGAGTAGATCTCACAATAAAAATCTTCAGAACACAAAATTTCTCTATATGCAGACAATGCACTTACTTGTACGCTCTTAATGTAGCCTACATGCTTTATCATTTTCTACATTTCACACATAAAGATCACAGGTTTTATCTTCTCTTCAAGATTTTTAGGTCATTAATTAATAAAGGTTTCCATTGCAGGGTGAAACTTTACATACCCTTAAATATCAAGTAAAAAGTATTACTGTAATAACAGACAGAAAAGGGTGGAAAAGAGAACAGACTAACTACTGTGCTTTTACCGTTTACCTTATAACAAAAATGACATGAAAGTCTGCCAAACTCACCCGGCCCAGAGCAAAGTTCTCCTGCGTGGTGTAGAGAGGATCTGAAAGTACAGGGACCCCCTGAAGGGCCCATGACCAACCCAGGACCAGCAAGGAAACCAGAATCACTGTGTTTTGCATCCTATCGCCTGACTGTCCACTCGTCTCGGAGAAGACTGATGTCTAAGTCACTGAATCCCAGGAAAGGGCCACCTCCTCACTGTTTCTTACACACCTCTCCACTCTTCAAATGGGGACAGGGCATTGACCTATGTTTTGTGTGCACTCACTCCCAGAGCCAAGTAAAGAACAAACAAGCAAAAGAGCAAAGTTCTGCTTCTGTCCCTTAATTTTTGCTCTGACTTGCCTGGACAGCTTAAACATTGGACTTCCGAGTTTTGGAAACACCAACAAATCAATATTGTGTCTGTAATCTTTATTTTGTTTTTACTTGCAGGACAGAACATTCATTCTCTTAACCACTGAGCAATGGGGATTTTACAGTTTCAATGCTAATTATGAAAAGCTACATATTCCTTAATGGTTGGCTGGTGGGAACAGAGATCTACCAAGTCAAGTTTGCATTTCTTTCTTTGTTTCTTCCTTTAATACTTTTATTGTCTGAAAGTGCCCATATTATGAAAAAAAACCTTGCTTCCACACACATACAAACTTGGGAAAAAAACTATCCATGCTGTTTTGAGTGAGATACAGGTTTCTGAATGTCCTCTGCCTTCAGTCTCCAGGTGAGCTGTTCAAAATCTGCACGGCTTTCTATGTCACTAGCCGAGACAAGGTGGCTAACCGTAGCATGCTAGCGTTATCATGCTAGCTCGTTCTCAATGGCAAAACACTGCTACAACACGCACTAGTTCACCATAATCTACAAAAGAAGTACTTACATGTCCCTGTTCTGCAGGTATTCCACAAGTGCCTCTCGTTTTGCAGAATTCTCCCAGCTAATCCTGTTTGTACTGCTCAAAGTTGGAGAAAGAGTTATCTAGCTGATGTGATTTCACCTAGCTACTGCGCATGCAACTCCCAACAAAGATAGTACAGAAGTAAAATGTTTTACTGTGTATCTAAAAGAAGTGTGATGTCTCACTCTGTAGCTAAAACAGAGACCTAAACATGCGGGGTGAAAACAAGTTTTTTTTAAATGAAACCATATAAACCTATTCTGGTACAACCTCAAAATACAATTATGAACCTGAAAATGAGCATAACACGGGCGCTTGAAATGAAATTCAAACAAAAGTAAAAACGTTAAACGTTGCAGTACAAGATTACAGTATGGGTTTCAGAAAGATTCAATGCACTCAGACAAACCCTAATCACTTTATTTGCAAAGCATGTATAGGCCTACAATACAAATTAATTTACCAATACCAAACATTTATTTATAGAAATTATTATACAATAGTGATGTAGTAACAAGTGGTATCCATACAGTGCTACCATGTTGGGGTTTTTTTTAAGCCAAGGACCCCTTATTTGAGAGAGGGACAGAGCATGGGCCTGGGCCTACAATAAAAGCCTAAATCTTTTATACACACCTTCTAAGTGCCTTGAGAACTAAGCTGAATCATTAGGATTAACTGTTGTTGGTAGATTTTAGAGACTTTACCTAGAGGCCAGTAGGGCTATCATCAATGTCTTTTTTTCAGGCTGATTTATATTCACTAATAATTTGTTGGATTCATGTTAAAGCTTTAGTGCGTGACTTTTTTTTGTTTTAATGATCGTTCTTTACATTCTAGCCATTGCCAAATTAGATGTTACAAAGCCAATTAAGACTATCAGCTTCACAAAACACTCTCTGTATTTCTTAACATGGCTGGGTATGGAAATTGGTGTTGTCTGGCGACTCTCACATGTAGAAACTCGTAGAGTCTATCGTGTTTTTTTAATCCTCCGTGTCCTCCTTGGCTACTGGCAACAGAATGGGGTGTCGTTACTTAGAATTCCTCAGTAGGGCAACAGAAACTACACATTATAGTTTTAAGACATTTTAATTATTTTTTTTAAACGTTTCTTTGCAACATTTATTCTACTTATCCCCCTCCAACATACCACCTTACGTTAGAGATTTGCAAAACCTTTTTCTGTACGGAAAAAACGTAACTTTAAATTTGGTGGCCCTCCTGCAGTAACTCTGAGGACCCCATAGGGGCCTTGGACCCTTTGTTGAAGATCCCTGGTTCAATCAATTGAGAACAACGTTTTTTAAACTTTGTGACAACAATACTTATAATATAAGTCATATGATTTTTACATTTTAATATTTGTAGTAGGTTGTTAATTTCTAGAGCACAATTAAATAGTTTCAGCTGACCAAGGTGCTGTACAGAAAAGAAAATGATTTTTACACACTGCATTATGGTGTGACAACATGATAGTCTGGTTTTTGTAATAATCTTTCTCTTCAGTTATTCCACATGAACTCTCACCCTGTGACAGTAAACACACATGTATGCCAAAGTTGGACAGACTTACAACATGTGTCATATGATTTTTACATTATAATATTTGTAGTAGGTAATTTATTTCTAGAGCACAATTTCTAGATCACAGTTTCAGCTGACCAAAGTGCTGTGCAGAAAAGAAAATGTTAACAGGGTCAAGACAACATCTATGCATCTCCATTTTGGACCATTTGTAGGTGAGTTCATGAAGACTGGGGAAGACTTTCAAAAGTCCAGTCTTGATGTACTGAAGGCAAGAATTACTTTTTACCATATCGTGGAAGGACAGAATTGGCTTGAGTTTGGAAATAGATATGTTCTCTCATCTCTCTATAGCAAAGAAATACAGAATATAAATTAATAAATAAAATAGCAATGACACTGAATATATGTGGAAATACACTTTCCATGGGTTACCATATGTGATCTGTGGGAACCTGAGTTAGTGTATAATAAGTTTAATTAAAAATTGATGAGTTTCTAATTTCTGTGCTCTTTAAAGCACAAGTCCAATGTCCACTCTCCTAGTCAAACATTACCAGTGTACTTCTCTTGTGCAGGAATCACAGGTGGCACTGTGTTTTTTTCCCACCTCTTGGGAACAATAACCTGAATGAAAGACATACAAAATAACCAGCAAAGGTGACTGATTTATACAAATACAGATTTGTGGTATCAGTTTGCAAATGTCCTTTAAGCACATCTGAGAAGCACGTACCTGAGGCTCAGCAGTGACGGGCGTTGTCATCTGACCAGGAACACACTCACCTGTGAAGACAGTAAGATGGAGAGGGTGGGGGTTTCTGTGTGTCAATAAAAGCCACAGAAAATGAAGTTCATGTTTCAAACTTAAGGGATGGTTTAAGGGAGGACCAGGTATCATCAGCCAAAGTGTGTGAGTATACCACCTTTATTGTGGTTCATGAAGACAGCATCATCAGTCACTCCATGTTGTCTGACCACCGTTTTGAATTCCTCCAGCACAGCGCTCCTCACACTCATAGTTCGACCTGAAGAGGACATAGATAACATTACACAGACTGATTCATGTATTGAATGAAAAACAACACTTTTATACAAAAAGTCCAACAAATTAACTTGATAGAGTCAATGTTACCCACTATAAAGCTTGACTGTGGTGCTTTTAATCCCTGAGGGTTTCTCCGTGCTCAGCAGAAGCACCATTGCGTACTCATCGTAATTGGAATGAACCACGAAGGAATCAACGTCTGCTCCGAACCCTGCAGACAGGAAAGTTTTCACAATAAATTGCATGACAGAGTTAGTTTAGCATGACCAAAACCTTGTTTGGGAAAAATATACAATCAGATAACATTGTTAAAAAGGGATGAGGAGTGGAAAGCTGGAGAAATATACTTGCAACATGGTGGAAGAATCGTCCTGGAATCTTTGTCAAACCATAATCTGTGGATGTCTGCTGACATGAGTTATTCCTACATGCAGGGAACACAGACATGCAAACACAGCACAGCTCACACTCTGAATGGGACATCATTTAAACTATCTAGAATGCATATGAGTCTTTACCTGAAAATAGTGGATGTCATTGTGAAGTTGCTCTCAAAGGCAACATGTTGCAGCTCCAGTGCAACAATGCTGGGGTTTCCCCTCTTGCGCTGCATGTAGTGAGGACAAGTAGAAACCACTGCTAACTCATACCACTTCCCCATGAACTGCACGGGACACAGGCATGTTTACTGTTAGGACAGCATAGCACATAACAAAAATATGCAGGGGAGGGAGAAAATTATAACAGCAAATGATTTTGTCATCTATAAATGAAATAATAAAATCTATATTTCAGCCCACACTCACCCGGCCAATAATAAAGTTCTCCTGCGTGAGAGGTTCTGACAGCACGGGGTCCGCTTGCAGGATCCAGGCCAAACTCAGAACCAGCAAAGACACCAGACACACCGCTCTCTGCATCCTCTCAGCCTCTGTACCGGGTTCCAACTGATTTATTTTGTTTGAGTTTTGTAAATTCATTCCCACAACACTACAAAACCCCACAAAACTAAAGAGCAAAGTCCTGATTGTCTCTTTATCTTTTCTTTGTGTATCTTTGTGTAAGTGTGTTCAATCCATATGATCAGCATTTAATCATTGGACTTCAGAATTTGAAGGTAAAATAAACAACCAATCAATACATCTCAGAATAAAACAGCTGATAATTACTAGGGAAAGGCTGGATAGACTGCCTCTGTGTTTTCTTTGAAACTATACCACAGGGTGCACCAAAGTCAATATTTCCCTGATTCTACAAATAGAGGCTTTAACTTAATTTCACACTATGAGCTGTATGATATCTAGCTTTAGCATTAGCTAGCATTAAGTATCATTTCAGAGGGCTGTGAGGTCTGGTTCACAGCAGACACATGTTGTAATGCAGTGATTTGTAGTCTCTGCCACCTGGTGTTCATATATGAACTACACTATACTGAATCACTCATGCTTGCACTTGCGCTCAGCCTTAACATTGTTTATTAACCTGGGTCAGCACTTTGGAATTGCACAGTTGATTATATTCAGGTGGTTAACATTAAAATCTCAGAATATAATTCAATTAAACAGCCTGATCCCAGTAAAAACGTGTGGTTGTAAATGGAAAAAAGAAATGATTCAAATGTACCTGGGAGGGTATATGTTGTTTATTTAACTATATCAGCCCAGCAGAACTGTGAAAATAATGTAAAACACTACTGTACATTAAAAGAGAACGATGTATACATGTCATCAGCATTATTTGCAATTCATAATATTTTTAGCCAGAAAAAGAGCAAGAGAGAGAGAGAGAGAGAGAGAGAGAGAGAGAGAGAGAGAGAGAGAGAGAGAGAGAGAGAGAGAGAGAGAGAGAGAGAGAGAGAGAGAGAGTTATACTGTAAATGCCGGGAATCACAGAACATCAGAATATGATCTCAGGCACGTCAGGGAACCTACAGGGAGAAACGTAAATTAATATACACTGAAGATTTGTTGCACAGAAGTCACACACACACACACACACACACACACATCTGACTGTACAACACTCTGCTGTTGTTTTATTTCATTTAATAAAAAAAAGACTCACCTAACCAGATCGTGATGGTGTGCAATTTTCTGTGGGCCAGAAAACATATAAAAAACTTCAGCATCAATTAACTTTGTGTGTGTGTGTGTGTGTGTGTGTGTGTGTGTAAGACTGCCATTGTGTCAGAGGGGAAACGCCACCTCCATTCACTAAGAGGTCATTATCATCCCGACTGTCCACTGTACAGCACTGACAGAGAATATTAAAGAGATAGCAAGCTTTTAAATGAGAGATAGCCCCGTTTTTCTACACAGACAACCACAGAAGTAGGGAAATAAGTTACATTAGAGCACTTGAGGATTGTACAACTATCCATGTTATTCCTTTGTACATATTCCACAATCAGTAGATCAGTAGACTAAATTGGGATAACCAGATTTAATTTGGCACCACGCACACAGGCATGTGCATGTAAAAGTAGGTAAAAAGTCATGTTTGTTATGACACACACATAGGCCGTAATGTGACTTGGCTGTGATTCACCCAAAAACTTGCTAACAGTGTGAAAGGTAAGAACTTCTTTGCATTTTCTCGACCTCATGATATTGCAGCACATGCAAACCAATATATTTTGAAGACACAAGGACACTCGAAGCCTATTTCCTTACAGTGTGTGCCCGGATATACATATTTACACAGTATTAAGCAGTCAGAGGATTTATGACAAATGTTGTAGGGAGAAGGTGAAGTGTCAACACAACTTTGTGTGTGTGTATGTGTGTTCTTGTTTAATTAAGAGTAAAGGTTATGGTTAGGGTAAGGGGCTAGTGAATGCATCATGTCAGTGACAGGTCCTCACAAAGACAGTGGGATTGACTGTGTGTGTGTGCGCGTGTGTGTGTGCGCGCACGCAAGTGTATATTGTATATGTGTGAGTGTTCCCCCTACTTTACCTGCTGGAGGTGGAGTCAGAATAGAACCTCTGGAGAAACCCTGGGACAAGGCAAAGGCTTTAAACTTGTTAATGACATCATTTCTGACTGTTTGAGTGCGACCTGCAAACAAGAAACACAGAAGACAGTGTTGACTCTGCAGCACACATGTTTACATGTCATGTAAAAAAGTGTGTGTGTGTGTGTGTGTGTGTGTTTGTGTGTCTCACCGTAAAGAGCCACCTGTGTGTACTCTCTGTTGAAAACCTTGTGTTTGAGAACCACAGCGTATTCAGTGTAGTTTGTCTCCATCACCGTGATGTCCTTAACCATGTTATGGCCTGACAGAAAACATACAACAGAAGTGAGGGACAAAAGTGTCTTGTTACTCAGTATTACATATTAACTTAACCAGAGAAATATGAGGATGGATGGAAATCCATGCGTGTGACATTGTAATCTAGAATTTGGATGACTTGATTTTGGTTATTTAGGATGAAAGTGTCAGGCATAAATTAAAAGAGATCTCAAACAAGGAAGGTCTATATACAGTATACAAATGGATAAAGGCACCAAATGAATAAAAATATCTAAAAAAAATTGCAGAATGAACACAGTAAGAAAATAAGGACTAAAACAAATAAGAAGGCATGTTGTATGGAAAAATATCAACGTTTTAAATATAGTACACACAGAACAATAAAGGACTTATAATTATGTCAATAGCTGTCTAAAATGCCACATACAACACAATTAAATAATAAAAATAAAGTTCAACAATTTAAAAAAATGTTGTTCATAACAAAATCTTTTATAACAAGGAAAATCTCAAAGAGCACCAGATTTGTATTTTTTAAAAAGGTAGAAAAAAAAACATGAATACGTCTACAGTAGATCACAAAAACAAAAAACAACACTCTAAAAACTTACTTGTGACAAACCAAACATGTTACATTTCTGCTTTGTTTTTATTTCTGTTCATGCACTCCATATTGTGTATGAAAATAATGAATTATTTTTAGGGCACTTAGGAACGGAGCCTCACGCTAATTCAGTCTGCATCCAACCACGCTGAGCTCTGCATCCTTGTTGCTAAATGTATGGTTTATAAGCTCCGGGACAGTCTGTGGAATGTTTGCTCAGATTTGTTACAGAGCATCACAGGGTTAGGGACACGGCCAAATTTAAATGCAAATTGATTGACACATTTGTCACATGTCTTGCTCAGACATGGGTACTGTGGCTTTTATCTGTGTGCTTGTGCTTGTTTGCAGATTCATTCTGCTGCTGCGGGAGTGCCAGCCAAATATTTACATTGTAGCCCAATTGAGTAAAGCAAAGTCACAGAGCTTACTTAGAATCCTTTCTCTTCTCTCTTGGGAAGGAGATGAGTGATATGAGAAGACTTACGTGTGCTGAAGTAGGTGAACTGTCCAGGTACGTTGGTCTTTTCATAGTGGTACACCATAACCTGGCAACCTAAAGGTCTGAATCACACAGATGAAACACGTTGTCTTTATCTTTTTCAAACTTCCCTCCATACATCTCTCTGTTTCCTCTCTTCTATGACTAGCACATGCACTTTTGTGGCCACCCATTAACACAGACATGTACTGTGTTGTATATGTCGCGTGCACACAGACTTACGTGACGTCCCACATTGTGAGGTTGACGTTGCCGTTTGGCAGTGCTGTAACAATGCCCATGGAGGCCTTCAGTTTGTCTCTGAAGGGGACAAACGATACAGAGTCATAGGCCAGGCCCACCCGGTACCATTTCCCTGCAAACTAAACACACACACACACACAAGTGTACAAATTAAAAATCTTGAGTTTCTGACCGTTAATTTTACATACACCAAGAAGGTACACCTTTCATTCTCAAAACATCCTTGGAAAACGCCCAAACCAACAATGTGAATGTTAGTCTCTTAAAAACTTCATGACTTTCCTCCCTCGTTTTATTACTGCTAAATCCAGTATCACATCAGCAACAGGAAACACATGAGAAAGCTGCTTGTTATGATGTGTTTACCTATGAAAAATGTCAAACTGACATCGCTCAACTTCTGGTGTGTAAGGGAACCAGGAAAATAAGGATTCACAAATTAATTAATCCTAACAATTTGTGCTGAAACGAGACTTGTTTTGGGTCACCGACTGAGTAGCTGTTCTCAAAGTTTGACCATACACCCACACACACACACACACACACACACACACAGCAAATTAAACCGATTTCAACACATTAATCCTTAAAACAAAAGCTGGATGTGTGTGTCTTTCTATCTTACCCTCTGCAGGTTGAAATCCTTCTGGGGCTTCACGTCCGCATCCGCCATCATCCCAAAGAAGATCCCCATGACAACGGCAACCACAGTGGTCCTCATGGCTGCACAGAGAAAGGAAGCAGCGAGTTAAATGGGCTGAAAGGTTGAAAGAGGGTGTCTGACCCGAGCCGAAAGTGAACTGTAGGCAGTCGACAGGCAGGTACAGAGTGGCAAAGCCTGTGGCAATGTTTGTTTTTCTCCTGATCCACCCACCTGGTTGTCAGCCAATCATAGCTGGGGATCAGGGAACAGTGGCCAAGTGTTGAGGATCTGTGGTTCCAAAACAACCCCGAGTTAGACTTCCCTTCCCACATCCACTGCAATGTATCATGCTTGTGGTCTCTTAATATCAGCTGAAGCTCATGTGCTGCACTCACAAGCAGACACATTAGTTTCATGAGACTTTAACCCACAATGACAGAAGAAAGAACAAACATAGAGGGATCAGTAAGTTCTGCATCTAAGTCCTAACTGGTGTTAGAGTGTTTTTAAAGAGACTAACAGATAATGGAAGTTGTCTTTAAATCATCCACTAAAGTTAAAATAGCAAAACCACACTATTAAAATACTCAATTACAAGTACATGTTCTACTTTCAGTAGTTTAAACTAAAGGTGCAGATGTATTAGCAACGTAAATACTTTGAGTATTACAAGTTGAAGTATTCATTATGCAAAAGTTTTTCTCTCAGTGCTAAAGCCTATTTATACATTATTGGATCATTATTATTATTAATGCATTCATATGCAAAAGGTACTTTAATGTTCCAATGTCAAAGTGGAACTATTTTATATGCCGTTGGGTAGTTAAATCTATATCAATGTATCAAATTTTAGAAGTTGATAATGTTTTCTATATTAAATTTTTTAACATAGCCAATGAGGTGGAGTAAAAAAGTACAGTGTTTCCAGTGGTACAAGTGGCAAAAAATAGAAATACTTTGGTCCTTAAGTGTGGTACTTTTCCACCACTGCCACAGTCTTAACTCTTGGCTTGAATTGAAGTCAAGATTGAAGAGATTTGCATGTAGAACAGGATATAACAGGTATAAATATTTTGCACAACTACATTATGAAAGGCTACTGATAATTATCACTCATGTAACTAGAGAAACTAGTCATAACTTTCCGTGAAAAGAGGTTCTCAGGTTCACTTTGAAACCTATTTTCAAGCCTCAGTTTTACTTTCCTTCGTTTCAGTGTTTTTTTCTTGACAGGTTCCCAAAAAGTTCACACTTCAAGGTAAACTATAAAACATAACCAATGTAGAAGCAGTAAGGTCTAATTGGTTTTTCCGAGGTCAGCTTGAGCAGTTTAAAGTAGCTAAAATTAGCACTGTAGTGGATGCTGTGGGCCAATGGTGAGTAAATGAATGTACAGATTGAACATACAATGTTGAAAGTGGGTCTGGAGGGAGGCGTGTTTGCACACAAGAGCTCACTGTTCAGTCCTTTAGCTGTGTCTGGGGTCTAATTCAATTTCTGTTTCCTCTAGAGGAAGGTTAGGGTACTAAATGATATTCTTAAGTGTGATTTGATTCAACAAATGTCTTTAACAGCAGTATTCAGACATCTCTATACAATATACTGAGCTCCTCTCTGATTCACCTGCCTAAGAACTATTGGACGGGCATGACTATTTCTTCCCCCTGGGATTTGATACAGTAGTAATTTAAATATATTATGGAAAATAGTATAGTACTATATGTAAATTTTAAGGAATTGTTTGGTTGTTCGACTGCTTAAAAGGGTCCATTTAGTTTTATCACAGATTTTTGGGGTCCATAATTTAATTAAAAAACACAAATGCATAAATAGCGTTTATAAAAGTTTACCTGGAAGTCATTTTACAGGAAACCATCTGAGCGTGACCCAAAGTACTCTGATTAACCCAATGTTTCGGACATTGACCACAGTGTTTTTAAGGTAAAAGGCTGTGTGGTTAGTGTTGAAACTGTTGGGATATCGCCAACATGTTTTAGATTTTAATAGCCCAAATCTGTATAGATAAGCAAAACGCAGCGATTAGGCATCAATTAAACTATGAAATCTGCTCCATAACAAGAAAGTACTACAACAATCAGAGCCTAAGTGAAGAATTTAAATAGTTTTTTTTATTAATGATTTTCCATTTGCAGCACTGCTTTTGAATTTTCTTGAAATGCATGTATACAGAAAGCCTTCAGTGTACAAGAGAACATCAGTATGCACACCTCACAGACTTCCCTTACACACACACACACTGCACAGGCTGAGAGCTGCTGCGTGTGCAATGAGAGAACATAAAATAATTTAAAACACAAACACATAGGCAGACGTGTCCAAACTTATTTCCTTCTCGAGCAATTTTTGATGTTCCTGAGGACCAAGACAGGGAAAAGCTGACAAACAAAAAGTGCAAAAAGCTGTGTGAGAAAAAATTTTCAGAGGCATGAGGGACAGCAAGACCAGAGACACAGAAACACAATTCTTCAGCCAGGGTTTCCGGATCAGCGTTTAGCTCGCCTGGTGTGTAATGGCCATAGATCGCCAGTCATTTTGTACAGTGCTTCACATGGTTTCATTTTCCCCGATACATTACTGAATACAGTAATTTAAGTTGTAGTCATTAGGTCCTTTCCTGCTTGATAAAACAATGGCATGGGAACTTGTCTCTTTCACCCTCTCTTTTCCGAGAAAGGACACAGCGCCCCCCTCTTGTCAAACAGGTGTCTCACAACGTGAGTACACCCTCTTCCACAGATTTATCACTGCCTGCAAGCCTCCAGCTGACTTGTCTAGCTCGCCAACTACTTTTCAATACAGTGTTTAATAGCTGCGAAATGGCAAATTGGTTCCTGGTCAGCATAAATTGCTACACCAACTGAATCCAGGAAAGGTTGTTCCCTGGCTAGTTCCTAGTGCCTTTTATAAAAAAAAGGTAGAGAAAAAATAACTGTCGATGGATTGTCTTACACTCATGCATGAATCCTGTTTTTTTTTTCCAAACCCACATCGCAAAGCTATGGTTTTATGCAAAGAAAACAAACACAAAAACATAAAGCAGTGAAACAATCAACTTATAATTAACTTGAAAAAAAAATAATTTAAACTCATACAAAAAAAAAAAAAAGTAGAAAATGGAAACACCTTATTCAGATTGCTCTGCTGTGGGACTGTTTGGTCAGGGTTGGCCACCCTCAGCCACAAGCATCATAACAGCCAAACTGTGTTCCCATAGATACGTTAGTCACACTGTACTTTATAATACCCTCATCATTGGTAACTCATTTGTTTTTGTTTTAGACATTCAGAACATTTCACACTCATCATTAAAGAATAAATACATTCCCCCAAACAGGGAAATGACAGGTGAGAGAGACGTTGACAATCGGCAGACTGCAGCCGTCAGGGTGAACTTTGTCAGTCAGTGCAAAGTACGAACTAAGAAAAGACGTTGAAACATATAAAGAGCCAGTCTGCAGAGAACAAAGTAGCCTAAGCGTTGCCGCAATAAAACTCCCGAAGACTAATAAGTCTTTTAAACTGCAGCCAGGTACACACACGGATGGCAATGGCAAGCCGGGCTGTACTGGAAATGGTCTGGGATGCGGTCAGTTGCAAAAGCAAGACAAAATGTCCCAGGGTAATGGCAGACTACACACAAACATCGGCAAAAGATATCCGAGAACAGTTTTGAGTGTGTAGTTGGAGCATTATGTATAACAGACCTCTTAAAGAATCTAAAAAAAATCCCTCCAAACACTAAAACTCATATTAGGAAATATCGGAAATGTTCTAAACTGCTGTTTATACTATTGACTGAGCACGGCAACATGAAGCAGACATGGTGGAGAACAGAGACCTGACAAAGACAGTAAGGATCAAACAAAGGTGCCAGCCCAAAGGATGAAATGCCAAGGAGAAGAAAGCGGAGAGGGGTTAAGAGATGGATGAATGGAAAGGATTGTAGTGGTAGGCAGACAGATGATAAAGGCGTAAAGTAAAGGTACTGGGTAAATTTTTTATATATATATATATATATATATATATATATTTATGAATTAGATAGATAGATAGATAGATAGTACTCTTGTCCACAAATCGAGAAATCAACAAAACCTCTTCCAGCACCTGGCTAGATGAAGGCGCCAGTCTCTGGACTGCCATGGATTCTTAGCAGATCATTTTCTGAATAAACATATGAGCTGCCATGATTTAGGCCAGCTATGCGAGGCTACTATGACAGGGAAGTTTAAGACAGACAAATATGATTAGGGTAGATAAAAGCTAAATGGAACAGGTCCAACATAAGGAACCATATGGGATACAGTGTGTGGGCCAGGGCCTGTGAATCTGGGAGGGGAACTCGCAGTAAGGCACAGTGCTCCGCTTGTGTGGTTAATGATACTCATTCATGCTTCTACAACCCCTGAAGACAGCTACTGCAAACAAGAGACAAAACATTGATGACAAAGCACATTTTCTCCTCTTCTACCGTTGCATTTCGACGCACCCTATGCACCCCTTTTTGAATCTTTGGATCTTTCGGCTCTCTTGAATTTGACAGGACGTCGCCCTTTAGCATCAGTTGTTGTTGAAAATACAAGTCCTGGCTGATCAGGCGATTTGGTGCTCCGGTATCTTCAGTCAAATCCTCTTCATGTGTTTTAGAAGAATACAAACAAACAAACACACACACACACACACACACACACACACACACACACACACATACACACAGAGAGGGAGACACACACACACACACACACACACACACACACACACACACACACACACACACACACACACACACACACAGAGAGAGAGACACACACACACACACACACTAGTTTACCTTCTAGGACAAAACCTGCACAATACAGCCACATAAACATACCCAGCTCAGTCAGCTCAGTATGCGAACAAGTCCTGTTTATGGAAATAGCCCCAAGTATTTAGCCCAGGGTTGAATCAGTCAGATCACTTTGTGTTCCAGCTGCTGATATAAAATGCATACTGGAACTTCCTTTTTAAAAGGACTCCAAGAGTAACTGAAGAACAGATTTCGATAAAGCAAAAACAACCGGATACATCTGCACTGTGACAAAAAATAATTCTTTTACAAC
This sequence comes from Etheostoma cragini, assembly GCF_013103735.1. Taxonomy (NCBI): domain Eukaryota; kingdom Metazoa; phylum Chordata; class Actinopteri; order Perciformes; family Percidae; genus Etheostoma; species Etheostoma cragini. Next base: position 11,999,280 of record NC_048422.1, read on the forward strand.
AACGTAACGTAACGTTACCTAAACTTGTATATATCATTTAAATATGTAAACAAAGACTACAACTTAAATATATTTGGTGTGATGCAGACATATTTAAATAAAAAGCTTTGTTTTATATCAGCTCTCATGTGGTGTAGCGGATTATTTCAGTGCTAACACTGGAGGCCTTTGCACTTTGGTAGATCTTTCAGCTCCAACCACTGGTCCAATTTGACTTCTGTAACCGTGGGTTACATGTCAATGGCTTTCCAAAATCCCTAAGATCCTTGTTTTTTTTCCCCTTAAAAAATAAATAAAAAAAAAACCTTGTCATTTCCTCATTTTCATCTCAAGCTCTGTAGAGCGAGGTAGGAAATGAAGACAAGGAGACCAGAGAGGTGAAGGAAATACTTTCATAAAGTTAACCTCAGCTGGAGGAACGAATGTAGTTGTCACACAGGTTTGTCACTGCTGGCTAATTGTGCAGGTGAAGTCGACGGTACAGCCTCCAGTCTTTCACAAAATCTCGCTGAGGGACAGTTTATGTCCTCATAGGCCCCACACACACTTTTTGTACTAAATAATCCATGTTCCTTCTCAGCATCCTTTAAGTCTGTGGATATCTGTGGTTTAAAGTTTTTGCATTCTGGATGCCTGGTCGCCTGTACTCCACATCCCTTCCAGTTGTGTCCCCCAGCAACATGTGGTTTGATGGAACAGGATGGACAGGCGTGGCTTCTGAGGCCCGTGTGGGCAGGGATACTGTGGCTATGAAGGGTGGGTTTTAGGTTACCAAATAGACCTGGTTACTAGTTTTGTGCCTCTCTCTGCATTTGCTGAGGTAGCAAGAGGAGTTGCCGGGAAAGGGTGGACGGAGTGGTGCTGTGTGGCGTGCATAAGTCTGCTTTTAGGAATTTTAAAGAGCAAAGTGGTTTTGAGAATACAATGTGTGTCTGTATGTCTAAATATATGTTGCCGTTTCAGTATGGGTGTAAGGAGTGTGTATGGCTATCACATTATATGTATTTTTGTGTATGGAGACAAGGCCCTGCATTCTGGTCAAATAATGTCTTCTTTTCTGTATGTGTGTATTTATGTGTACATGTGTAGATGTAGTGGTCAGCCTGCTAATCACAATTTGTGTTTCCCAGACAGAATGGAACGGTAAAGGTCCTTGTCCAGCTGCACATAACACCCTCTCTTGGAATCCATGAAGTACAGTCTGTCTGACACCGTGCTGGGGTCGAAGCTGTCCCGACGCAAGTCCGTCTTCTGAAACTTAAACGTTCCTGAGAAAGAGACAGAAATGATATAGGTATTTCATTTTGCCAATTAAGCTGCCATTAAGTTATACTAGTATTAATGTGCTTCCCTGTCTCACTGCTTTAAGAAAAATATAAAAAAACACATCACTATTTAATCAAATGTTTATTCCTAATAAGCAGTATTTTTTACACATAGAATTTAAAAGCAGTGTAGTTCTAACATTACAGATCTGCAACATTAGGTCAGTGAACTATTTTGATAATCGATTAAACATTGAAGTCATATTCTAAGAAAAAAAAGGCCAACACTTTCTGCTTTCAGCTTGTTAATTGTGAGGACTTGATGCTTTTCTCTTTAATAAAAAAAAAAAAAGATCATTTATATTATTATATGATAATAATATGATAAATCTTTTGGACACATGGCCTGATAATGATCCGCATGCCACCTGGGCGCTTTTCTTCAGAGGTTTTCTGGCTGATAGAAGACCACAGGGTAGAACCAAAGCAAGCCAAAGAGATTATACATCTCATCTGGCTTGGGAAATGCTTTGGGAAACGTTTCTGGGGAAAGAGACATCTGGACTACCTTGATTATTCCCAGATAAGCGGCAGAAAATGAATGGACCGAGGGACATTGTAGTTGGACTCCTCATTGGAACAGTTCTAAATAATTTGATTAAGAGTCGCAAATAATGGCTGAGATCATTGTCTCATTAGAAAAATAAATAAAACTAGGGCACTTTAGACGCCAGCTATAAAGGTTTGAGGTCTAATTCAGAAATGGTTTGAAACCAGTTGTAATGTTTTTTAATTTTTTTCCAATTTTAGTTTCAGAAAATTTCATTTCTGATAGATTTTTTTTTTAAAACACAAACTGCAACGAAAAGAGAAATGTACCTGTCTTGTTGACCTCCGGAAGGAAGCGGAGGAAAACAGGTCTGGCGTACGGCGGGAGAGCTTTCTCCATGTCTTTCACAAGCTTCTCCAGGTCAGTGGAGTGAGACGGATCAGCGATGGCTGCCATTCCAGCTTTTCCTTCAGCTCCTGTACACACAGAAAGGTGGGCGTCAGAGGATTCATTCTGTGGAGCGTTTGGCATTTAAAGTCAAACAGATACTTGTGTTTGTGCATCGAGACCACGGATGCTGTGTAAAACCCACCTTGGGACTTTACACAGTATCTCACTTGTACACTCACCCTTAAATACTGCTAGTACTGAAAGAGACACTACTAAAGACCTCAGTACATCATTGGTTGTATTAGTAAAGTTTTTTTATTTAGGGGCTAGGCGGTCTCCTTAGCAACACTAATGATTTCTCAGGATATATGTTAGTTTGTGTGTTACTGCCATTACTGTTGTGGCAGTATGTCTTTCCTATGTTGTCTGCTTGTGTATCTTCTGTTTTTTGTCACTGTGCATGCCAAACTAGTTTTGTTGATTCATAGAGATAACTAATCTAATCCCGGTGACTGGAAAGTCTGATTTGCCTCTGCAGAGTCTCAACTACAGCTCAGCTTAATATTTAATGACATTTCAAATGGTATAATTCATTTCATGTCCCAAAAGGTCAAGAGTAAGCCAAGATACTGCAGCTGTGATAACTATAGTATTTAACACAGTATGGTTCTCGTTAAACATCTGTTTGGTATTCATCTCTCTACACACACTGCAGCGACCTATTTTGAAGAAGACATGCACAGAGAGCAGACATGCTGTTTGTGCCCGCTCTTGCACAGCTCCAAACCAAAACCTTCTTTGGACACATATTGAGGAAAACCCCAAAAAGAACAACTAATCAAGCATGTACATTGACAGATTTTACCTGGCACTTCCACGCCATAGACAACGACATCTTTCATGTCTAGCAGCCTGCTGAGAGTTCCCTCCACCTCGGTTGTTGAGACGTTCTCTCCTTTCCAGCGGAAAGTGTCTCCTGTGCGGTCCTTGAAGTACATGTGGCCACAATCATCCATGATCAACACATCACCTGGTGAGAGAAGGGACGTGAAAAATCAGTACTTTCACAAATGAGCAGTTATATCCGAACTCAGGAGCTTTTAGTTGGACAGTCTGGTTAGTTAGGGGTGTTGGGAACTCTGGTGAGGACCAAAACAACCAGACTCAGGGGTCTCGGTTTGCTTTTAAGTGCACTAGACTTCCGTTCACTTTAAATAAGAACGCAATCTGAATCTACGGACTTGTACTGTATGTGATTAAACATAGGGCTGCACAACTGATCGAATTTTGATCCCGACTTGAGCTTCCCACGATCAAATTTGTGTGATCGAGCGATATTTTAAATGCTGTTGAAAACAAGTGAAGGAGCTTTGTCAGAGATACATTTTTTTTTTTAAATGTATCCTATTTATTCTTACTTCTTATTTCTATTTGTTTCAGATAATTTTCATTTACATGCGTTGCAGCTGTATGTATGTACAACATAGGAGGAATGTAGCACAATATGGATGTGAAAGCAGTTATAAATAGCCTATGCGACAATAAAATTTGTTTTGGTTTAAATCAACCAATAATTGTGATAATTAATTGTGACCTCAACATTGATCAAAATTATCTTGGATTATCATTTTAGCCATAATGGTGCAGCCAAAATTAAACAGATCATAACTTTTAAATCTTACTATGCCCACAAATCCTTTGTAGTAACAAGCCATTATGTTTTTCTTTCATCAGGGCTCGCCCTCTCCTTAACAGCTGGTCATAAAAAAAAAAAGTGGGATTATTTTTTGGGAGCTTTTCCGCCCTTAATTTCTCACAAGATAGCTAGGTGATGAAAGGGGAGAGAGAGGGCGAAGATTCAAACCCTGGACCTCCGCGTTGAGGCACGCCCCTCGAAGTACATTTGCGCCTGCTCTAGTAACTGAGCCAACCCAGCCACGCTCCTTTATTTCTAAGACCAGTAAGTGTCAGCAAGGTTTACTCGACCATTTCCACCTCATGAGATTTGTTTATGTTTGGTGCACTTGACAATTGTGCAGTGTGAACGCTAACCAAACCAAATGAAAAATGCAACAACTAATGGCGTTTTTCCACTGCATGGTCCCTACTTGACTCGCCTCAACTCTTCTTGCCTTTTTTGGTTTTCCATTATGAAAAAAGTCCCTGGTACCAGCTAACAGGTGCTTTTTGTAGTACTACCTCAGTAGAGGTTCTAAGCGAGCTAAGGCAATACCAATAGGTGACGTGACAACCTGCAGACTACTGATTGGTCAAAGAGAATTGTCACTAATCACTGCTTCATCATTGCTAGCGACAGATGGAGATGGGTGTGTGTGTGTGTGTGTGTGTGTGTAGGGGGCCTGAACAAACCTGCCGTGTTTAAATAGTTCATCCAGCGTTTTATTTTTTTGTTGCTGCCTCCAGGTTCATTAGAAACTAATTTGCCTTCTGGCTGTGGCAACACACCAAGAGTCTCCTTAGGTCAAGGCAGTTTACTGCTATGACGACCAGCCACGGCTCGCCTCACGCATGACGCGGTACAATTATGCAATCAATCAATCAAAATTTATTTATATAGTACTTTACAACTACCAGCAGGTATCCAAAGTGCAAAATGCAACGGAAAAAGGAGGACGGGGCACCACGGTCGAGGCGAGTAGAGCAGGTACCATTAATGGAAAAATGCCACAAGTCTGCCAAGGTTTAGGTGTGAAAGCAACCTTAAGTCAGTCAGCATGTAATACAGTGAATAACTCAATGTGTGTGTGTGTGTGTGTGTGTGTGTCTAACCAGAGAGATAGGCAGTGTCTCCCTTCTTGAAGACACTATGAGCAATCTTCTTGCTGGTTGCGGACTGGTTGACATAACCATCAAACCTCCGAAGAGGGTCGTTCTGAATGATCCTGCCGACTAGCTGCCCGGGCTCACCTAGAGAGAGAGAAAGAGAAAGAGAGAGAGAGAGAGAGAGAGAGAGAGAGAGAGAGAGAGAGAGAGAGAGAGAGAGAGAGAGAGAGAGAGAGAGAGAGAGAGAGAGAGAGAGAATGTATGTATAACTGGCAATTTTGGCAAATCCAACCATTTTCACACCCAGAATGGATAGTTTAAACTCCATCAGGGGTTACAAAAAGGACAACACCATTCATTGCATGACTGTATGTCTACAACACCTACATGATAAAAACAATGCTACGTAATCATTTTGAGGGAGTTTCTGAAAGCCTCGTTGTAAACTTTCGATGTTAAAATTTCCCAAAAAACAACTGCAGTATGCCCAGAGTAGTGCATTGAGATAAAGTTTCTTAAGTTTTTATTATCTTCTTAACATATAGGGCTATTTCAATTCGTTTTTTTTCTTTAATAAAAAGGACAAGCACATCATCGACTTCTCTGTACATGTGCCTTAGCTTTTAGCTAGCCGGCTAATCTTATTATTGATAGTGAGTTGAAAGAAAAATGTGTACAATATTCACTTCTGCCAAAAGTACAGACTACTTGCCCAGGTCTATGTACATTTAAGCTTACCAAGTGTAAAGTTGATGTTTAATATAGTATGTGTATAGAGTAAACCTACCAGGTTTACATGGAATACAGACACCATCAGGTCCCCTCATGAGCTCCATGGTCTCCTCATCCACCCTCACTAGTCTGATGGGGTAGATGAAGGGTAGAATCTGACTGTTAAAGCCACACGCTCCAATCTAGAGCATAGAAGAAGGAAGAAAAATCAGTGATCAATTTCAAACAGCCAAAAAGCTGCAGCGCTGTGTGTTGTTTTGATAAGAAGCTACTAAAACTGAGAAAACATTTTTAGAATAACAGAGTGCTTAAAATGAAGAGGATTTTAGAGCAGTACCGAAAAGAAAAGCCACTTAACATAATGTAAAACTCTCAGGTGAAAGAACTTGAGTGGGTGGTGATAGTCTAGGATTTCTAAAGAGAGTATTTCACTACAGGGACACCAATTAAAAAGAAAACCTAGGCAGAAAAACAACAACAACAATAACCTGAAAGCCTGTTTGGTCAGAGCATCATCACCACTTTGTTGCACATTCCCACCTTGTTGTCGAAGTTGCCGAGGCTGCAGTTGCACTCTGTTGCTCCGTAGAACTCTGCGATCTGTGGGATATTGAAGCGCTTCATGAACTCCACCCATATGGACTGGCGCAGGCCGTTGCCCATTGCCATGCGCACACGATGTTGCTTTTCCATGTCCCGAACCGGCTGGTTCAGCAGGTATCGGCAGATCTCACCAATGTACTGCACAATCTGGAGGAGAGTGGAGTTGGACGGTAGTGAGACAAATAGTTCAGTGATGAGATGGAACAGCCATAACAATAGACTAATTACTGATTCAATACCAAGCTTACAACAACAAAACATTGATTCAAAGAGATTAACTGGGGAATAACATTAAGTCCTGTGGTTATTTTTAAAGAAAGTGAAAGGAAAGACATCTTTTGAGCAACTGATTGTGATTGTGGTGATCTACTCTGCCCATCAAATTTGTGGCATTGATTTGTAATCTACTTTTTGCTTACAGTGCAGTTGTATTTGGCACAGTCATCCCAGAAACGTGACGCAGAGAACTTCTTTCTGATGACTACAGTCATGCCGTGTATTATACACTGGCCCACTCCCACAATGTTACCTGTAGAAAAAGAAATATTTGTTGTCCTCAATACGGGAACATATAAGGACACAGAATTTAAAGCAACAATGTATACTCTACTTCCTGTAGGTCAAAAACACAGACTAAATGTCTGCCATTGAAAAACAAAGGTACACATTATCAACCCTTTTTGTTGCCAATTGGCGTTATCCACTGTCTAAGGCCGGATGCTGTTTTAAGATAAATTCACCAAGATGAATGTTATGAAAGAAATAGCTGACTAAAAAAAAGGTTGTAACTTTAAATATCAATTTTAAATCACACACAAATCAAGTTATGATTTTACCTGCAGAGTGGTAGAGTGGAAGGCAATCATACAACACATCATCTGAAGTCATCCTAAAGCCATAATATACCAAGGCTGCCATGCGGTAGTACCTGAAAACCAGAATGGCAAGAGAAGAAAGTAAAACAAGTCAAAACAAAACCAACAAGTTTGAAGTATTTCTCCTCAATTCTCTTAGAACAGTATTTATACTACACATGAAAGCATGGATCAGAGCAGCTGCAGTCCCTGAGTGTCTGTTAGTTAGCTGCACGGCTCCTTCCTACCTGCTGTGCACAACAATAGCAGCTTTAGGCATCCCAGTGGTTCCTGATGTGTAGATGTAAAACAGGCGATCTGAAACCGACAGCAGGTTGAGAGGGATGTCAACAACTTAAATGCATTATGACTGGTTCTGGCATGCGCTTAAGCACTTTAACATGAAGGCTCTGTCATGCTGAATTTGTTACTCATTATGAAATAAACATTTTGCAGAATTCTCAATTCTGATTAGCGATGCAGGAGTATAAATGCTGGACTTCGATGAAGGTTAATTACCGGCTCATTTTGTATATGTTACAGCACTGAAGGAGTTTTAAAAATTAGACCATTATGTCCGTTTTTCCTCAGGGGATACAGTGCAGTGTGTAAGCAAAGTGGTCTAGTGGTTACACAGAGAAATTCTGTTTTCAGATGTACATATTCAAATTGCCTCTAGATCCAGTTGAGAGGTCTCTGGCATCACAATTAACCACGTGTTTGGATTTTGCTTTCCTGCTCACAACTGATTGTATCTGTAATAACCTCCAACCACTGCTCAACAAACCATATACACTTTGGAGCTCTGATTTACAGCTACAGAACTGGATTATGGTGGCTATATACTACTTCAATTCACATACAAACTTCAAACCCTTTCCGTCAAACACCGTGAAAAAGGTTGTCTGTGACGCAACGCGTAGGTATAGAAAAGCTTTTTAAATTTTGAAGAAGAGTGTCTTGGATTTCCTTTTTTTCCTATACTTCTGCACCTTCAAACATCTGACTGAACTTCCTGAGCACCCTGGACTTTTTTGCCTTTCCTTTCACAGAGTTGTTTGGCATAAGCAAATCAGCTGTGTGGGCGCCAGGTTTAGTGACAACCTGTGACAAAGGTCACAGGTTTTATTGCTGCAACAGACTGTGTGGCTATCAGATATTTCAGGTAGTGTTCAAGAACAAAAGGTGAGTGAGCAGGTGGGACTCGACTCATTGAATAAGAGCTCAATGATTAGCTCTGTAATAAAATGATAAAGGTCGAAATGCTAAATAATATTTCGTAAAAAAATACTAAGTATACTGTACAGATTGGAAAGTCCCGGGAGGCAAATGTCTGATGTTGGGCTATATAAATAAATGGACATGACTTGATTATTAATATTGTGGATACAATTTGTTCTCCCTTTAGTCAATGTACTGCATTCATGTTGTCTTACACACAAGTAACCCATTTAACTGGTGATGAATCCTCCCAATAACTTCAACTGTAAAAAGAGAGGAGGATTCTTGTTTTATAACCATTTCTCACATTTGGTCAGTCAGCACCATACAATGTATTTATTTTTACTTCATAAATTATGAATTCAAGTTCCTGTCCTGCTTCTTTATATATTTGCAGTCATTAATATATGACATAGTATTGAAACAACAATATTTCAAATACTGAACACAAACTCTTTTTAAATACCGACTGTTTGAAAAACTAAAAAGAAACTCTTGACATTGTTGTTTCAGTGTAGAGGTTTCATTTTTCAGTATGATAAAATAATGTGATTTATTTGACTGCTAGTCACTGCTTGGTGCCAACAGTATTACTAATCACTTGTCAACTCGTTTTTGCCGTCATACTATCAGAAAATAGAAACAAATGACTTTTTAAAATTGGCTGTGTTTCTTTGGTTAGAGATAGTACTGAAATCTTTTTAATGTTCCGTTCCTGATGACAAGAACATCCTTTGTTGGTTGCTAAATTTATATGACACCACGGAAAATATCACTTAAAATAAGCAACTCTGAAACATATTTTTGTTAAATGGTCTTCTTGGATTTATCAACACTGTTGGGAAACTCTGTTCCGATCAGTTCACGGTGTTCTCACCTGTGAAGCAGCGTTGTGGCCGGCTTGGCAGGTGAGACGGGGCAGCATCCAGCAGGGACTCTAGGCTCTCGGATCCCCGCGGAACTCGTTGGGGGTCCCACTCTCCTGAGCAAAACATCTGCACCTCCTTTCCCATTAAACTGTGGACCTCAGACACCGCTAGAAGAGTAAAAAATACATTAGTTTTTATTTCAATCCACTATCCAAATTACAAATGGGCTTTATGTGGCACAGCATTTAAGCATTATTAGAGACAGAGAGAAGGAAAGACGGTATAATAGCAGACAAGGAACAAAAGAAGGTAAGGGGACAGGGTAGGCTAACTTGGGCTTTCAGGTGGGGGAGTGAGAAAGAAAAAAAATATCTTGACATAAAAGGTACAGTTTGACAAAAGTGCAAGAAAGTATCAATATGTTACTGTGAGCGACAGAAGAAGGGAGAGAACACATTGAAATAGCTCTGATACGTTCCCCTGAAAAAAAGACTGTCTCTTAAGTCATCTATCTTATGCCATGCTGGCTAAGTACTAATGCTACTGGCTTGAAAGTGGCCTGCTCTGTAGCAAAGAGGCTTCCTTTTTAATTACTTAAAAGGCATATATCACTCGACTCCAGGATCCAACACAAACACTGTTCAATCCCAGGATGAACAGCTCAAAATCCATTCACCCTTTAAAACAGTTGAGATCAGGGCTTTTCAGTTTGGGCAGGGACCCAAAAGCATGGTTGAGCATCGTTTGGATTGTAACAATTTGGATTCCAATTCTGACTCTTCCTTTCAATCACAGTCCTTATCAATTAAAATGTCAATGTCAATGTCAATTTGATTTCTATAGCACATTTAAAAACAACAGCAGTTGACCAAAGTGCTGAACAGGGTCAATGTCAAATACATAAATAAAATCCTTTGAGGGTTCGTTTTGAAAAGGGTCACATGCTTATTTCACAGAGGAAAGTTTTATTCATTTATTATTATTTTTTTTTTAACTGCAAACACGCTTTTTCAACGTAAAATCAAGCCACACTGGAGCGCTGCATCCTGTGCACAATGACTGCCACACAACAAGCGCCTTGCTGCTTTGGAAACCAAAAGTTGAGCATGTTAAATATGGAACTGATGATCGGATTTGAATCCAAATCCTCAAACAATTCCAAATGATTGTAATAAAGAAAGGATTCCAATGGAATCATACTTTTTGGAACAATTCCAAATAGGAATTAGTTCTCGATGCCCTATCCTACCCAAAGAGGGTCATGAAGAGATTGAAATAACTATCCATTAAAACAAGAGATTTAATTAGAAATATTCCTAATTCATGTGACTCAACAGGGCTGGTTTTACATTTATACATCATTTACTATGTAGTTGTTGTTTCAGTTTTTTTCCGTATACACCTCAGATCTATTGTAGTTTATCATTTATCAGTTCTCTTTCACGAACTCAGGCCTTAAACACTACAGTTTGATGAGTGGAGACATTTCTCCACTTCCCTCTACATTACTTCTTCCATCTTTCTGTTCAGCCATTCTGTTTCATTCCATTGACTGATATTTAAGAGACACCCTTTCTGAAAGCCATCTATCTTTTATGACCTCTGTTGCTTTCTCCTTGCACCTCTCTCATCACAGCGGAAACATAACAGCAGCACTCATTGGAAGGCAGCACTGTACAGATTGTAGAGCCCTTCTTTGGCTATGAACTTGACAATGTTACAACTATAACAAACAAAATCTTCCCCACATATCCTTCAGATGCTTCTCCAATTACTAATACAAGAAATCCACCTCCTCCAGCCTCTCTGCTCTTACCATCATTGAGCTCTGAGCCAAACATCACAGCCTTGGCATTGGAGATGGTGACACAGTGGACCAAGGCCTCTAGTCTCAAATTGAAGTTGATTAGAGCGGCCTCTACTCCGATCTTGGCCATGCCAAGCCAAAGGCCCACGTACTGGGACCTGTTCTCCATGAAAAGGGCCACCACGTCACCATCCTGAAGAAGAAAACAACAAAAGGAAGGGTTTGGTCAAACTTGCTGTTATCAACTGATTGAATGAAGTTTATTTTGAATTAACGTAAGTCTCTATAAAGAGTTTGTGCCTCCTTCTGGATAAAAACAACGTCAGAGAATTTTAACAATTAAGAGAAATTAGCATAGCAAAAGGGATTGTGGACCATGATGTGTAAAATTTTGCCACATAAGTCTTTTTTTACCCCAATTCATTCTAGTATATTTTGTTTTGTAGGCCCTACCTTAAAACCCCGTTCCAACAGCATGTTGGCTACTCTGTTTGAGTACTCATCCAACTGATGGAAGGTCCACCTCTCCCCAGTCCCCTCGAAGATAAGTGCTGTTTTGTCGCCGTAGCGGCTCACTGTTTCCGCAAAGATCTTGGGAATGGTGTTCTTTTCTCTGAGGTGGCGTCTGACATTCATCTTCACCCGCAATAGCACTCCGGCCGCACTGAAGGAGCAAGACAGAATATTAAAAGAGGAGAAAACAGACGGTTAAAAGAACAAGAAAGAGGTATAATTCCAAAAGGCAAATTGCCCTTTGCTTTAAAAGACAATCCAGCTCACCTAAAAATGTGTTAGTTTTGCATGTTTCGGCTCATTAACTACAAATTGCATATACCTTCATTACTGCAGGCCTTTTTCCAAAGAACACACGTTTTTAGATTGGCTTCCTAGTTCTTGAGTTAAATGTTTTTGTTTGGTAGCATTTTAAAAATCAGGCAATATTTGCAAATGTTTAACATGCAACAACATGACTTTTACAAAAATATAAAGTTAACTAAATGTTCGTGTTATAATTTCAGCAGAGTCACTTCCTGGGCACAGTGAACGGATCATTGGCGAGAAATCAAACAAAAAAAATAGGATCTTCTAGCATTTGCATTGTTATGCAGTAGTAATTATATATTTATTAAATTCATAGTACATTGATATTTATCTCCTAATACTTTGAAGCTCATCTACATTTATAGTTGTATACTGTGCATACGTTATCACGTGGGTCCCTGGGGCAACGTCTGCCTATGTGAAAGGATATCACTCACGAACATGTATTAATGGTGCAAAGGTAAAGATAGTGGGCACTATATAACTACAGAAACATCATAAAAATATACTGTGCCAAGTTCAAGTCTATGTTAGGGTGGTGGCGATATGTTTTTTGATTACACTGGATATTGGCTTCATGATAGTCCAGATAACTACAATCTATTGTTGCATAGTTGATTTAGTTATTTCATTACTACACTTGGCTGCAAAAAAAAGCTGTCTGAAGCTCATTCTTTTGCAACAGAGGTGCTGCATGGACCCAACACTGTGGTCCCCAACCTGTTTGGTCCGAGTATGGATAGTGGATAATGAAACTAGTACTCGGAGTGATGCTGAATGTTTTAACCATTTATCCATTACTTTTAGTTAATCATTTGAACTATTAGTCATTACTTTAGCTATTTATTTCTACCATTTATTCTTTACTTTTAGCAACCCGTTTCTTTTGCACGTGTGCAAGTGCAAACAACTCAGTAGCTAGCAGTAGGTAGTATCAGGTCTAAAGAAGAATAAGAAAATTTGGTTTTAGCAGAATGTCTTTAAAATATAGACTTAGAAACTGTTTTTTCTATCTCTAAGCAATAAGAGAGTAGAGGCCGTATTTTGTACACAAAAGGGTCACAGAAAAACGCTCATTACTACTTATTTGGTTACATTGGCTTAATTTGTCATGGTGAAGTCATAAAACCTTTTACAGTTTCCTGTTTTACCATTACTGGTGCAATTAAGGGAAAATAAGTTAATCACAAACCAATTACCATGGTAACTAACCGTAAATATTGGCTTTAGGCAAGACAGTTAAAAGATCTGCTACTCCCTGATCCTCTCTATTGTGCCTTGTTGAAAATATTTCAGACTAACTGACCTGTCCCGTTTTGAAACGTGCATAACAGGAACGTGTTGCTAACACTCACTGTAAAACCAGGCCTGCGGAGGAAGAGCCACCGGTCTTTTGGGTAGCTTTTCAAAGCTATTTTCAAAGATTTCAGCTTCATTTTGTTTTTTGCTAAGCTAAAGATGTGAGAACACTACTTGGATGAATGTTTCTCCTATGAAAAAACATCACAGTAACAAGCTAAATCATATGCCCAATAATAAAACTGACGTATTACTGCAATAAACTGCATTATGTCCTTCTAAAGCAAAATGGGACTAAATGTTAAAGTTTATTATTCTGACTGCAGCCTGTGTGAATCTTTACCAGGTGCAAAAACTACAGTGTGTTGTACGGTATTTTATCACTGCATGTGCAAAGTATTGCTTGGCTTGGTACAGTGGGGCAGGAAAGTTTGGGCACCCCAGGTAAAAATTTGTATTTGTATTAATGTGCATAAAGAAGCCAAGATACAATGAGAAATCTCCAAAAAGGCATCAAATGACAGGTTGGACATTTGTATAATATTTCACAAAAAGTTAGATTATATTTCCCTCATTTGCACTTTCAAAGTAACAGAATACAAAAAAATGGCGTCTGCAAAAGTTTGGGCACCCTGCAGAGTTAATACCTCGTACTGCCCCCCTTGGCAAGTATCACAGCTTGGAAACACTTCTTGTAGCCAGCCAAGTGTCTTATAATTCTTATTTGAGGTATCTTCGTCCATTCTTCCTTACAAAAGTCTTACAGTTCTTTGAGATTTCTGGGCTGTCTGTCACGCACTGCTCTTTTAAGGTCTATCAAAAGATTTTCAATTATGTTGAGGTCAGGAGATTGTGAAGGCCATGTCAAAACCTTCAGTTTACGCCTCTTGATGTAATCCACCGTGGATTTTGAGGTGTGTTTAAGCTCATTATACATTTTTGAAGCCACTGGCTGCAATACAACCCCAAAGCATGATTGATCCCCCCCCATGCTTAACAGTTGGACAAAGGTTCTTTTCATTAAATTCTGTGCCCTTTCTTCTCCAAATGTACCTTTGCTCATTCCGGCCAAAAAGTTCTACTTTAACCTCATCGGTCCAAATAACTTTTTTCCACAATGCATTAGGCTTGTCAATATGTTCATTTGACAAAGCTGATTTTTGATTTTGAGGACGTAGAAGAGGTTTCCTTCTGATGACTATTCCCTGAAGACCATATTTGTACAAGTATCGCCTTATGGTGGAATGGTGTACCACAACTCCAGTGTCTGCCAGGTCTTTCTGGATGGATTGTGCAGTCAAACGTGGGGTTTGACTTGCTTTTCTCACACTCCTGCAAGCTGTTTTGTCTGATATTTTGGTCTTCCAGATCTTGCTTTAACTTCCACTGTTCCTGATGACTGCCATTTCTTAATTACATTCCAAACAGAAGATATTGGCATCTGAAAACGCTTTGCTATCTTCTTATAGCCTTTTCCTGCTTTGTGAGCTTCAACTATTTTCAGTTTTCTAGACAACTGCTTAGAACAACCCATGGTGCTGATTGTTGGGGCATTTAAAATCTTAAGATTGACATCACCTGATCTTTTCAGACATTAATTGAGAACAATCCATGACACTGTCAGGTCTCAGCTTTCCAAAGGGAGCGGTGCATGCTATAAACACTGCAGGGCGGCCAAGTTTTGCAGGCGCCACTTTTTTCCTGTTATTTTGAAAGTGTAAATGATGAAAATAAAATCTAACTTTTTGTAACTGATTTGATGCCTTTTGGAGATTTTTCCATCTTTTCTTGGCTTCTTTATGCACATTATACACATTTTTACCAAGGTGCCAAAACTTTCGAGCTCCACTGTAATTCTTCTCAGGAACTTTAATTGTTGGGATGTCTGCAAGTGTTAGGATGGTGACACATTTACTATTGATTTTGCTGTGTATCCAGTGCATTAGATTTAAAAGAGGGACTTCTAGCTGCTGCCCCATCCATATTGAATGAACACTGTACAACCAATTGTATATTTAAAAAGAGCTATGATTTCCCCAATTCTTTTTAAACAGTGCAGTGGGTATGGATGATGATAGGGCTTCAGTTTTAACAATGTTCACCCAATATGGATGTAAACACGCTCAAATTGAAGCTGAAAGTCATAACATTACTCTCATAGTCACTGTTGCACTCTAGGTCCCATGTTCTCGTGTGTTGAACAGAAACAACAGATTATTTTTAATTGTCAAGATTCTTACAAGGAGCATTATATTTGGGATGTGGCTCCATTTGACAGCAGTCAGACAGTAAGAAAAGACCTACAGTATCTGGCTAAAAAATATTGCAAATGGGGAAAAATAACTATAATTAGTCCAAGCTTACAAGGGCATTGCAAACATGCAAAATCCATGACTTTTTTAAAGGTTTAATTAAAACTGGAAGTATGCCTACAAATAAACAAAATCCTCATGCTTACTGTAAGTCTCTGCCAATTGTTTTGGCAAAGATCTGCAGAAATCTCCATCCTCCACTTCCTAGGTAGAAGATCAGAATGGCCGGGAGAACCTGGAACCAAGGCAAGCCCACTAGCAGCCTCAACACAAACAGCAGGGCTGTGGAACACCCTAGACGCATCATCCTAAAAGTTTATGCACACACACAAGAATGATTTGGTTTAAACATCCTGCGCCCATTTTTATCAATTTTGGTACACTTACAATAAATGAGGAAGTTACGTACTGGTTATACGTAACCAGTAAAGTATGTTTTCATCTTGTATGAAATCTGTAAGTGGTCATAAACATGTAAACAAATTTTGAGTGCACTATTATCATCTCACACCAGCAGCAGATTAAAGCGAGAAAATCCTTGAGTTGTCTTTTCTCTTTCAGCTGAATAAAACCCAAGGCTACAGAGACCTTTAGTCGGAAAGGGAAATCCTAATGCAAAGCAAGTTGTCTATGTTGACAGCTGAGAGCAGCATAGGACAGCATGTGTTGACATTGGTGTTCAGTGCCACCTGATAGTTTGGAAGATGATCCTAAAACAGTAAACGATATGTTTACATGGCTCCTTATTATCTATTCATGAACCTATGTAGAAAAACACTGCAGGATGGCAGTTCAGCTTTTTAGGAGCCAAGATGCTGACTGGATATGTTTTGCTTTCTCTCCCTGCATGTGGCTATTACGATGATGATGGCTATAGCAGTCCAATGAGTCTGCTGTCAAAACATGGACCGCCGCTCTGTTACAAAACAAGTACTTTGAATGTCCGAGGGATAACGTTAGACACGATGGGATTTTTACACGGAAAGGAAATGAATTAAGAGTGCAGGAGCAACTTCACAGCATGAAAAAAAGCGTCATCATCCGCTGCACCCGGAAATTCAAATAGCGCGTAGCATCATATTGCGGTAGTGGATGGGGAAATGATTGCGAGGCTCAACCCCACCGTTGGTTAGACTACGCCTCGCTAATCATGCCATGTGCGCTATGAGCCAGGGCCTTCAATAGTTACCCGGCTGGACATTATGTACCTGTATATATTCTCGGACTAACATGATGTAGGTTATCATGGTTACAAGCGCATCTAGGAAGCAGGATGCGCAGCGTATTGCGCGCATCGGCTTATAGCAAGGAAGCGGATGGACAGCGTGAAAGCAGCCTCATTTATGAAGAAGAGGCATGCTGAACAAGCAGTCCACGTTCACATAAATTACCTTTCATGGACCGAGAGCTGCCTGTGATTAAAGTGTCCTACAGTACAGTCTCGAGTCAGCGGGTCGCTCGCAAGGTTGACAGAGGACAATAGAGTGATAGCCAAAATCTTTCCCTTTCTCCTAGGAAATAATAACCAGAGCCATCCGTTAAGTTGAACATCGCGAGTGCGCACAGTCCGATCGGGCTGTGTCGGGGCGATCAGGTTTTTTTGCGTACATACCTTGCACCTCGTTCACACCGTCACAGCATATAGGTGCGCAGAAATCCCAGAACCGAAACTCGTTGTGTGCGACTCCGCTTTGATCGGCTTAGGCTAGCCTGGTCGCCCCCTCCGCCGCTCGCTTGGCTTGACGGAGGCTCACAGAAACGCACACAGAGACACAGACACACGCACCGGGATCCCCTCTTGTTGTAATGCCACAAAGAGCTGCTGCTGCTTCTCCTCTGGTGGTGTCAAATTCGCCTGACTGTGCGCGTCGACGTTGACCCCGTGGTCATCATCCGTTCATTGTCACAATCATTGATATCATTTATGGGTTCATTGCAGCCGATAAGCTCGCTAGCAAGCGTAATTCAAATGACCTTATAATTTTCTTAGCTGCGCCCGCCCACAGCCGTCAGCGTCCCATCAGTGTATCAGGAATAAGCATTGACGGACATGTTCCTGGGCCAATCGAGGATGGCGGTTCTTTATACATCCCATCCGGCAGGGGCGGGGTTTGCGGCACCGGTGAAGAGGAAATGCGGCGCGGCCCTGACTGCCTGCCCGCCGACAAAAAGCGAGGCCGGTACGTATAGCGGCTCCACACAATGACGAGACGCCAATACGGAACCGTGTGGCGTAAAATGAGCCCTGCCTCTCCCTGTAGAGTCCGCCTCACAACGTCCATTTAACACCACAGCCACAAAATGTGCTTTTATACACGCATCTGTCAACAGAAGGGACCCGTGAAGGAGGAAGGACAGATACGAACAAACGGTTTAACACATTGATCCCAGTATGTTTGAGCTGTAGATGACTTCTATGCATTTCAAAGATTAGGATAATTGCGATGAGCTTTGAGCTGCTGCAAATGAGATTTAAGTGCATACCAATTTTAACCATTCCCTCTGACGATGTTACGCGAGGGCGCGCACGCGCACTTACAAGCACGGCCACCCACCAAGGGCTGTCTGCTGCTGAGTCCGAAAAGACTATTATCAGTGTTCTCAGACAGATAACGGCACACCCAGTTTATTAGGCTGTTAGCACTGAACACCAAGGCAGGCTTTTTTTTTTCTTTTGCTTTTTTTAAATAATCCTCTCTTTTCAGTTAAACTTTTAGACAGTACAGTGTAAAAAGGCTGCTTAATATCCTTTTTCGCTTCACTAGAATTTGTAAAGTGTTGGTGATTAACGTGACCTTAAGGGAGATGTTAACAAACAAATATGTCACATGATGTGTTATAAGAGTAAAGCCTTACAAAATAAACTTAATGTATCCATTTAAATCTTAAAAAAGGCATGAATATAAAAAATTGTCAGTGTATTGTTATACCTTTGGACATAGATCAAAGTATTTCATTCCAAAAAATGAATGCTATAACTATGATGCATCTGTTAGAGTTTCCATAGTGGACAATGAGGGGATAATGCAAAGGGCAGACTGTCTGTGGTGGTCCAAGTGCCTATTTATTACATGTTACGGTCAACGTAGAAAGCATATTATACTTGTAGCTAATACATTTTATTTTACACTTCAAGTTAACACCCCAGAATTCCCTCTTTTTTGTAAATAAACAAAAGTCAGAAAAGTAATTAACATTCATGTAGCCATCCTGCATACCTTCATCCAAACTCCATTTACAAAGGCTCAAATGTCAAAACAATGCCGTAAGTTAATGGTTTGAGTAGATGGCCTCTTACATGTAATGTCTGCCTGCAGGACCAGCGTCATTCTCCTCTTATGCTCATTACCAGTGTTGAAATCGGTCTCGGTAAAGAGGTGAACATAAAAATCACCAAGAAAACGGGCAGACCTTTGTCTGCCGGTTGAGGTCAACACAGTTCCTCTCGTCACATCTTAAGTCCAAATCCAAACTTTGATCAAAAGGTCCCTTTAAGCCCCTCTCCCCTCAGTCTGAAGAACCATTCTCACCAATGTAATTTCATACTTTTTTTCTTCTTCAGTCATCCAGTTCCAGACCAAAATGGCTGTAGAGATCTCGTGTGGTGGTTCCCTGCACAGCAGCTGCAAGACATAGCAAAGTAGGAGTTAGGCCCCTTTAGCATATTACAGGGTCAACTCCCTCTAGTCTACTTTTCAAACAATCCTCAAAACACTGAACAGACCGACACCACAGTACCCAAACAAATGATTAACTTTGAACACAAGGCTGGTACTTGGTGACAATATTGTATAAGTAGCTTTAAAATGTTATTGAAAGATAAAACAAACTCTTATCTGACCTCGAGCTAACTCAAATTGTTATGCTTTATTATTATTATTAATAAGAGATCACATAACATGAATGACAATGGCAGATTTCTCTAGTGAATCCCTGGATTATATTAATAGCTCAAAACTTGAACATGTGTATATTTGTAACATTACAAAAGGTAAAAAGACATATCTCTGGAGATGTGACAATGGCAGATTTCTCAAGGAAACTCCTGGATTACATTAATAGCTCAAAACATGTGACATTGTGTATATTTTTAAGATGATATAGGCAAAATGACCTTAATGGCCGACAGATGGAGAGAGTAAGAGACAAAGGGACAGTTGTCTTTAGAGGGTACTGCAGGGCATCTCCTAGTGTCTCCTTGCTTACTCTCCAGCCTACACACCTCCTCCCTCTCAGAATAACGGCATATAACAACAACTCAGTGTTTAAGTGTAGACTCTTTACTGAAAGTGTGTGTTTGAGAGAAAGTTAGAGAGAGATAGAGCGAGAGAGAGAAATATATTTAGAGAGAGAGAGCAGGAAGAGGGTAAGAGGATGATAGCATGTGTTTGTATTTGTGAAAGTGAATGCATGTTCCTGGGTGAAAGACAGAGATTGTAATTGTGTATGTGACAGAGAATGAGTGTGTGTGTGTGTGTGTGTGTGTGAGAAAGACTGCCATTGTGTCAGAGGGGAAACGCCACCTCCATTCACTAAGAGGTCATTATCATCTTGACTGTCCACTGTACAGTACTGACAGAGAATTTAAAGAGATAGCAAGCTTTTAACTCACAGTATCAATTTAAATGAGAGATAGCCCCGTTTTTCTACACAGATAACCACAGAAGTAGGGAAATAAGCATTTGAAGAATGTATAACTATCCATGTTATTCCTTTGTACATTTTCACAAAGATCAGTTAGCTAAATTGGGATAACCAGATTTTATTTGACACCACGCAGACAGGCATGTGCATGTAAAAGTAGGTAAAAAGTCATGTTTGTTATGACACACACACAGACCGTAATGTGACTTGGCTGTGATTCACCCAAAAACTTGATAACAGTGTGAAAGGTGTGAACTTCTCTACACTTTTCAAGCTCATGATGTTGCAGCACAAATATATTTTGAAGACACACAGACACTCGTTGCCTCATTTCGTTATACTAGTGCGTGCCCAGACATACATATTTACACAGTATTATTCAGTCAGAAGATTTATGACAAACGTTTTAGGGAAAAGGTGAAGTGACAACACAACTTTCTGATCTCTCTAGTGATGGTTCTACAGCCTGCAAATGGTTCGTTTGTTTTATTTAGATCCCCATTAGCTTTAGCATAAGCTAAAAGCTATTGTTCCAGGGGTCCTTCAATCTGTTCTTGTGACAATACTTTTTACGACATCACATTACACACATAGACATTATAACATTTCAAAATACAAATCATATTTAAATATTAGTTAACGCAATTAATAAAAAAAATAAAAGACACTACTCTGAATAGATCTATTTTAAGAACTAAGATAACAAAATGTCCTATAACAGACTAATTTGGTATTAAATATACAAATTCCATTGAAGGTAATATGTTGTCAGTGATTTTTTTAAACCATACTGAGTGTTGTGTTTGATAGTCTTTGGAAGAGAGTTCCATTCACACATTGCTCTGTACCTAACTGAATGTTGAATTGATTTAGTTTTCACTTTAGGTCAAATAAAACTACCTCCTAATGCATGCCTCGTTGGATAATGATGTGTATTAGTACTAAAGGATAGTTTTGTATGTAAAGTAAAAGGTGTTTTGTTTGTTATCACATAATGTAAAAAAAAAAAATCTATTTTTAACTTCAAACCATGAAAGGGCATTTTATCAACATTTGATTTAAACCCACACAAGAGAGCCACACGTGCTGCTTTATTCTGAATCACTTGTAGTTTTTTTGATATTAATTGCAAAAGTGGTGGACCAAACCACAGAGCAGTAATCCAGATGTGAAAAAACAAAGCCTGAAGAACTTGTGTGGGTGTTTTTTTGCACACCTTTTAATAACTGACAAGGTGTTGCCCATTTAACATACCAGTTTCTGAACGTGTTTGTCCCAACACAATCTATTGTCAGTCATCACACCCAAATGTTTAGCTTCTTCTCTTTGCTCCATAGAAGTTTGCTCTACACTGAGTTCAAGTTTCGGTTTGGAACATGAAGAAAAATGAATCCCAACCACTAAAGAAGTTTTAGATCCATTGAGAATCAGTTTGTTACTCCTGATCCAGTCCATCACTGACTGTAGCTCTCTCTGTAGTTCAGTATTTAGATCACCAATATCAGTTCCTGATAAATATATAGTGGCATCATCAGCAAACATTGAAATGCTCGCTTTATCTAAAACAAATGGTAAATCATTAGTAAAGTTTGTGTAGAGGAGCGGCCCAAGGCAAGTTCCTTGAGGCACTCCATGTTCCTCAAGCTTTACCTTTGAAAAACTTCCATATAAGTTCACTAATTGTCTTCTATCAGTTAAATAACAGATGGGGAAAAAACAGATGTGGCCAGTTACATCAAATGCTGCAGTAAAATCAAGCATCACAACACCCATTATTTTCCTCTCCTCAATATCCTCAAATCAGTCATGAACCATCTGAGTTAGGGCATTGGCTGTTGAGTGTTTTCCTCTGTATGCATACTGAAGTCTTTAATAAATCTTTTAAAAAAAACAAACAATAAGACTGAATTTGTTCATAAACAATTATTTCCGTTATTTTACAGAGAATTGGTAATAAGCTTATTGGTCTTCTGTTTGATCCAGAGAAAGGCATTTTCTTATTATTTGGTACTGGCACAACTTTACATATTTTCCATAAAACACATTAATTATATGAGCAATAGTAGGAGCAAACATTGAAACTATTGGCTTAAGCAACTTATATTCAAGATGGTCAACACCAGGAGGTTTGTTTTTACAATTCATCAGAAGTAATTCAACTTTATAAACAGACACTTTGATATTTAAAGCTACGTGATTTACCTTCCATGATCTTATTTATCAATGTATTTGACAAATCCGTCTTGTTTGGCTGTGTAGTATTTTTTTAGATTATTTATTTTATTTATGAAATAATCGTTAAGATAATTTGCTATATCACTTGATTT
Organism: Etheostoma cragini; assembly: GCF_013103735.1. Classification (NCBI taxonomy): domain Eukaryota; kingdom Metazoa; phylum Chordata; class Actinopteri; order Perciformes; family Percidae; genus Etheostoma; species Etheostoma cragini. The sequence goes on from NC_048422.1 coordinate 12,021,759, forward strand.
AGTAAGAAAATCACCTTCATTTTCTAAATAAGCTGGAGTTGATTTATTTCCTCTTAATATTCAATGTATTCCATAAATGTATACTATCATGTTTTATTTCTGGAATTTTCTTGTTACAGTACAATTTCTTTTTCTTCTCATTTAAGTTAGTTACACAATTTCTAAGTTGACACTATATTTGCCAGTTCGATTTGAAAGTAGATATGATTGCTGCTTGTTTACTTTAGCTAGATCTCTTTCTTTCATAAGATCTCTTAATTTTTGCTCTAACCAAGGGGTGTTGACATTTCAAACAGTAAACTTTAATTGGTGCATGATTTTCTACACTTGTCATTAAAGTCTGATCAAAAAACTGAAATGCTTTCTCTGGATCCTTTTGTAAAATTACCTCCTACCAGTTTGCATTTGTGACATCATCTGTATATTGCAATTGACTAAATCTTCTAAATTACCTTTCATTATTACTTTTGGACCTGATTTAGGAACTTTTGTTTTCCTTACAATTGCAATAAGATTATAGTCACTGCAACCAATTGGCACAGATACAAGTTTAGAATAAAATTCTAGTCTATTTATAAAGGTGGTCAATACAGGAAGTTGATTGAATGCCTTCCCTTTTTATACATATCCTAGTCAGGTTATTAATTACCTGTGATAATCCACATGTCGTTGCTGTGCTCATTTAAATTGAGCTCAATTTAACACTGTGCACTATGCACTCTGTGTGCAAATTCCACTTGTTTAGTTTACACACTGGTTTATAAGGCAGATTCTTTTCCAAATCTTAGTCGAGGCCAAATACTCTGAGGTTCAATCTTTGGCTGGGACTCTCCAGCTTTTCAGTTTTGTCTCTCACTTCTTGGTCTATACACATGCTCTGCTTCATTCATTTTGTCATGCATGCCGTTCATGCCCAACTCCACATCTACGAGTGTTTCTTTACAATCCTTCAGTCCGAGTTGTAGTGCATCAAACTGAGGTTGTAATTTATTCATTGCCTCATTTATTTCTTACTTTATTATTACACGGATCAAGGCAGCTAATTCAACTTTATTCACCTGCGCAGGGTCGCATTCCATTTCCCTCTCAGCTGATCCTCTCCCAGCTGGAACAGGTGAGGTAACCTGCGATGCTTTTTCCCTCGGCATCCAGTGATTCTTTTCCCCGACTTCCTAGAATGACTTTCCTTTACATCAAAAGTTCTTAGCCATGGGGAAACTTTAGAACCTTTATTACTTAATTTGTTTTAGGAGTTAAGCATCCTTGATGTTCCACGCGCTCAGTCTCAGCAACCGTACATGGCGTCGCTCATGTACAATCTCCTATCCAATCAGTGATTTTAATGAGGTGATTATTAAACGTAGCACCAAAATTAATGCTATTTAAACAAAAAGTATTTAATTTAGTTATAAATTTAAGCTGGATGAGATGGTAACCCAAGTATAACCAAGCTAGCTAAATTAGGAGGCACTTGAACCAATGACATTTTTTGGTAAAGTGTCAAATTAATGGAATGAAGGTTTTATAGTATAGTAAATACTTTTTGAAGTTTAGACTGTTTTGAGTCAGGCCTTCAGGGAAACAGAGACACTGCTCTGCTGCCTTCTGGTGGTTGGCTGTACAACAACTTAAATCTGTATTTTATTGGTGTTTGTTTTCTTTGGTCAAAAGTCTAACCAGAAAAAGACATATAGTATGTCTCATCTAGTCTGTTTGGGGTTCACACTGCCTTATCATAAATGAGCCAAGAGGTGTGAACATGAGAAAAACAACTCCTACAACTGACAGTTTTGATTAGCTGCCATCTTGCAACACTCTTTTGGTGAAAAGAACTGCATAGAAATAGTTGAAATTGATTCACAAGTCATAACTGTAGCTGGACTTCATCTCTCATGGATACAAAAGAAGGCCACTACTATGAGAGAGAGGAGAGGATTCATCCTATTAATGGCTGCTACAATCAACATACAAGTTGGGTATTAAATGTAAACTGTGGGTGGTTCCTTTTGTCTGTATGACAATACATTTCCAAACCTCAGTTCACTTTAAAGAAAATGTAGACCCTTTCCTACAGTCTCAATGTGACTGTGCCCCAGACTTAGGAAGACATTGTGCTAATTTGATCAAAAGTACTGAGCTAAAGTACTGAAAGCCCACAGTGGGGTTGAATAAATCAAGCCAGAAAGAATAAGCACAAAAGTGTATTACAAAACACTCCATATGAGTGCATTATTTAGAATTACTGTCCAGAATCTATTTCTGAATTTGTGACTTATTTTACTGCTGGTCAGTTCAGTTTAAATTTAAATTAAGTGTAATCCTCAACATTCAATTATAAATATTATAAATTGGATCTTGGTCGTGTAAATTCTGCAATTATGCATGTTTAAATGATACTAATGTGGATTCAAATACAATCATTTCTCTTACCAATACGGCCCAGGAGTGACTGTCCAATGTCTTTAATGTCATTGTATTCATGCAGCATATCAATATGATGATCCAGCTCCTCTACGCTGCATCCTCTGGAGAAACACACACAAGCAGATATGTGCAAATCCTCATACACAGGCACACACAAAAATAGAACCAAAAGAAACTAAAAGCAAATCAGAAAACTGTGCAGGCAAAAAGAGCACACATGGAAACACATATGCATCATGGGTACGTCATAGAATTATTAGTGCAGATCAACACTATTGATTCCCTGCCCCCTAGGACTAAACTGAATCTTTAGCACTACATGCTTAACCTCAACCCATACCATTGAAGTTGGACCTCAATGACAGAAACACAGAAAGACAAATACACACAGCTGTACTCACTCAGCCTCCAGCTGTGCTATCTCTGTATCCAGCTGCTCTGCTCTCCTCTTCAGCTCTGCCAACTCCTCTGCAGGGCTAACTTTAGCACTCTCAGTTACTTGGAGCTGTCGGGTGCATAGAGACAACCATGATACTGGATGCACATGGGCACTTCATGGAGGATTTGTGTGTGTGTGTGTGTGTGTGTGTGTGTGTGTGTGTGTGTGTGTGTGTGTGACAGAGAGGGTGTTAACTCACAGGTGATTTGAAGTTGGCGTTTACCCTCTTAAACTTTGAGAATGGAGTTCTAGGGAGAGAGGAGCAAAACTATTGTTAAAGTATGCGTATCAGTTGATAAGAAAATGTATAAAGTATAACATTAATTTGAAGTGGTTCCATGTTCACTCAATATTCATTAACTCTCAAAACCTTATTTTCTAATGGACAACGATAGCACTACAAACTGTATTGTCTGTGTACATACAAAGAAAACAACAGGTATAGCTACAGCAATGTAAGTGCAAACCTCCCACAACAAAGCGATTTTCAAACTTGTCACGCACAAACACATCATATGTATTGGTTTAATTGAAATCTAACCCCTGTAAGATTTAAAGTGCTCACAACAAAACAGCAATGCCTGACAATAACGTTATCCGACGAAACACCAGCTAACTGTTAAATGTTAACGTTGGTTAGCGTTAACAAGTTACCTTTTCAGCGCTCCTTCCTTCAAATCGTCCCCCTCTGGTGTCGAAGCTGGACACTTATTTGCACTACCGTGGGTTTCAGCAGCCTGCTCTGTGTTCATACTGCCTTAATGTTGTGAAAATATGCGTAATATGGTTGACTTAATGCAGTAGGATCAGCATATTAACTAAAAGGAGGAAATTCGCGGGGCCGATGACGAACAGATTCTTAGTAAAACCGGATTGGTTCTTAGACCGAGAGGCGGGACTTGTATAAATTTGGTTTCCCTGGTAACAACCACTAGTCCCATGGGGTAGTTTTGGGCATTTACTGTAAAATTGGGCTAGTATTGGCCAGAGTGATAGATAAAGACCAAGGGGTTAAGCCTCTCCTCTCTAAGCTATGGCTCTGTCTAATTGTAGCTAGCTCCTATGGCGCCATTTTAATGCTACGAAGCCATCACCCGCCGTTAGCATCCCATTGACTGCCATTCATTTTAAACCTCACTTTGACAGTGAATAACTTTACATCTGCGTTAAAAACTCTATTTGTCCTTTGTTTATTTCTCAAGAAACAGATACCTGAAACAGATATGGCCCCAGACGTGATGGACCCGTAGCAGACGTTTTTGTAAAAATAGGCTAACGATTGTTTCATTACCAAACCATAGTCAAAACCAAGCAACTTGCAGTCGCGTAGTCGACAAATCACCGTATTGTCAGGAGAAGCTCGCAGACACTTGCATTAGCTGTTTAGGTTTAATTAATAACGTTAACTAGCATTTTAGTTAGCAATTATTTCCCTGTGCCAATGCATATCTCCTTACATATACTACGCTCTCCGCCTCTGCAAGAATTGGGAATGATTGAGATGTCCCTTGGCACAGCTACCAGAAGACTTTTAGACAGGTTGCCCACGTCACATCTACGTCGTCAAGCTCAATTGGAGGCTGCGCAGTAACGCTAAGCACTCACCCAATCTGCTGGTCCATTTCTTTAACTGTTCATGACAAAGACAGATCGGCGCCTGGGCATAGTAGTTTTATACACTGTTACCAGAACCAACCTAAAATTGTTTTTTGGTTTTATTTATTATACTCAGCAATCAGTCAGAAATATTAGTATTTGCAATCTATTTTCTTTGGGTTTAGCCTATATTATTTAGTTAGCCTATTCTTGAGCATTACGAATCATTCAAAAAACTATTGTCAAGATAAATGATTCAAACTGTAAACAAGGATACATGGTTCTATATAATGTTACCACTAAATGATCCCAACATGGGTTGTCTGCACAATTCGACAACAACCAGACCCTGATGCTGGGCTGGCATGTGTCAACCAGTGACTGTGAAGGTGTCAACAAAGCCAATATCATTATTGGACCACCAGATGGCGACAACGTACAATTTAAGTTAACCGTTTTATTTCTGCTTTCATCACATTTCTGTTGATTCCCTGGTAGGCCTACACATACTACATATTCTTCCTTCTCTCTCTCTCTGGCTAAAAGAACACTCACTTGTTGACTGAGAAAAAACATTGCATAGCCTGAGAGCGACGTTGTGGGTTAGGGATATTCATTTATTGCTAACTTTAACATAAACATAGTTTAATGAGAACACACACACACACACACACACACACACACACACAGACACACACACACACACACACAGCCTACAGCTCACTGGGCAAGTAACAAAGAAAGAGGATCACAGCAAAAATATTTAGCAAGAAGAGAGTGAGACAGAAAGGAAGACCAAATGTGTATCCAGGGGGCTTGGTGTTGGGGGTGTGGAGGACATAAAGTTGAATCCCTTCTGTGTTGTGTCCTCAGGATTCATTGCTTATTTATCAGATGTTAAGACAGAGAGGGTCTGGAATGAAAAATTCAGACAGGAGGCATGGCCTTTTCTCCTTTTAGAAATCACAAGATTACATACACTGGGCGGTAATGGCTCCTGCATAGAGTGATGCGTGTGTGTGTGCGTGTGTGTGTTTGTGTGTTTGTGTGTGGGTGTGTGTGTGTGGGTGTGTGAGTGGGACACAGAGAGATTTGTGGAGGATGGCTATTTCGATACATCTTTGACACAGCAATAAGTGTCCGTTACTCTGTCACATTTTCTGAATGGCTGCTATACATCCCTGAGTTTAGTTAATTAAGGACACAAAGTCATATGTTTTATTTGTGTGTGCAGCGATGACAGGGACGTTTTTATCGCAGCAACTATAACATCTGCTGTTGTTGTTAATGTCAGCAAGTGTTTATTTGTGATGTTGGTTTTAGTTTGGTTTATAGTCGGAGGAAAGGGCTCTTTCCTAATGTGCCACCAACCTCTCAAAGCATGCACTGCCTGTGTTTGGGTAATGTCCATTTAGGTAGTGAAGAGTCTCGGGAATGCCAAGATAAAGGGCAAGGAATGTTCAGTAATAGGAAAGCATCATTATAAAAATAGATGATGTATGTCCCACACTCCTCTTCTGTACTGCATCTAAATTCCACTGCTGGGGAATTACAATATCACCAGCGACCATAAAATAGACACACACACACACACACACACACACACATACACACACACACACACACACACACACACACACACACACACACACACACACACACACACACACACACATACATACACCATGTAGTAAGGAGTAAAGGAAAGATAGCAGAGGAACAAGAAGAAGAAGAAGAAGATGAAGAAGAAAGATTGCAAAAGAGATGCAATAGACACACAGGGTGAGAGAGAGTGAGCAGACTGCTGCAGGGTGAGGGGTAGATGAGGGAGATGATTCAAAGCATGTCATAAAACATCGATACACCTCTAAAGGCTGTGCTACAAGCTCTGCTTACACTGGAGGCGATTATGCCTCTAAATATTTCACAAAGCCTGCACAAGCGCGTGTTCACACTATAGGCTAAAGTACAAACTTTTTTGCAAACAAATACAGAAATGGATAAAAAAACAACCACATTACCCAAATACCCTACACTCAAATGTATACCCCACCATACCAATACAAATCAGTGTTTTCAGTGGAAAGGTTTTGCTGGAGTACAGCTCAAAAGGAAAGATTGGTGTTTATATTTAGCTTTTCAGACTAGCATCCAGAGCCTTGGTGAATGACTCTATGATAGAAAGCAGCCAATGGATCGTGGCTGCTGTTTTAGTTAGGAGGCAGATTCTTGCTGAGCTCGAACAATGTCAACCGTGATGGAAGGATACCGCCACAAACCTCCAAAATCACTTTCACAACAACATCTCAATCAAAACAGTAATGAATCCCTCATCAGGTTTTTAACTATATGTTACGGATGCCTTTACTTTGGTAGGCTGGCAGTTGTCTCCGAGCCAAGAAAGTTAAACATGATCTATACCTTAAACTGAGATGCAATGTTACCAGACAAGTAGTCTTAGTATCATCACATGCATATTATAATTACTGTAAAGGGAATAAATAAAGACATTTCCAACCATTTTTTCTTGCCTGTGTAATTGTAGTCACAATAATTCCGTTACAGTGTCATGTAGAAATAAATGAGATGGAATACAGCCTCATCAAAGAGAATCCATCCCAATCTGAAAGGTTTTCTACATCTGAAGCAGTGCTGTTGTATTAATGCCATCACAAAATGGCTATTCACGTCTCTGCCAGGGAGGCCTCGCTTTGAAATGAGCTCCTCTACGCCTCTATCGGTCTGTGTACTCTGTGGTATGTGCTATTTCTCATTCATTGGCTATGACTCATCGTTCTAATAACTACCTCTATTTTCTCTCTGAAATAGTTCTCTGTTGTTTTTCTGTTGTATGATTAGTCTGCTTGCCTCTCTGACTCACTCAGTTTATTGTCAGAATTAAGCTTCCCATTTTTGTCTTCTAGCCGGATGACTTTCCATTGTGGCTATCATCTCCTCGCCTCTGACTGTCAGGTTGGTTTATCATCGCACTTACTGTAAGCATCACATTCTTGTTTCTCCACCTTACTATTCAAACATGTTTGCTGTCGTGACTCTCACGTCGTCGCCTCGGGGCTGACTGGATCTGTGTGCACTGTCTGTGTGGACAGACTAAATCACTGTTGCTTTGGTTAGAAGTTTGGCAGGCTTTGCTGTTTTATCGGCTACAGTATGTCTGAAGCATATTAATAGGTTCACTGATTTATCTCTGAGACATATTTACACCCATGTTTGTCTGTCGCTTAGCAAATAAGTACATTTCCTCAATAAGTTAAGGTGATGAACAGGTGTGGGCTTATGAGCTTCATTGACAACAAAGAGACAAACATGCACCAAGCTAAACAGAATTAGATCAGCTGTTTTTAATCTACAGAGGGTCGTTTTTCAAAGCATATATTGCAGCTAGCTGATATTTACCCTGCGTTTAACAGTTCCCATAATAAGATAATCCAGGATGAATCCACTGGACCCATGCCCAGACATAAACCTTTATCAATAGGCACTTCAGAAAAAAAAGAAAAAGCAGAAAAAGCACACGTTGCACATAAATAGTTGTAAATGTGTAAATTACTTGAATTTGAACTCCCCAGGTTTGTCATTTACTAACATTTGAATATAACGTTGAGCCACAACAAGTATAACTAGGTGAAAATAACAGGACCAACAAAACAGATCAGAAGGATTTTCACACCATTTTATTAGCAACAATGGTTCTGTTAGTTATATATTAGAAACAAGGACAGAAACATTTCTGCTGTGTCTAAAAAACCCAGCTGGATCATAAAATAAAGCAAGTAATTCAAATACTGTAGGGAAAAGCAACACTGCATTTGAATATACACTTGTAATAATAATAATAATAAATTGCTCTCATAATTCTATATGGCACAATGTTTCCTGTGCAACTGTCACATCTGTTTAAAAGGTAAGGAAAGCATAGCACTGGGAACTGTGTGTGTGTCTGTGTCTGTCTGTGTGTGTGTGTGTGTGTGTCTGTGTCTGTCTGTGTGTGTGTGTGTGTGTGTGTCTGTGTCTGTTTGTGTCGTAGTAGTGTATTTGCAGGAAAGCACGTCACAAGAGGAAAAACTCACTGTTTAACCCTTTGGAAATATAAATGAGCATGACTGCTGATAAAATCAACAAAGAGACAGAAGGGGGAGGGGGATACAGCATTTACCATCCATTTTGAGAGGGGGAGGAGGTCCAAGAAGGACAATCCAATCAGCTTCAAGCCCCTCAGACAACCACAAGCAATTCTTCTTGAAATCAAGCAGTCAATCATTTCATTCATTTAATGTGTGTCCTGTGTCCATAAAACTCAGCCACTGTTCCTCCACTCAGAAAATCAGCCCTCCAACCAGGCCGGTGAGCCCGGCGCAGAAAAAAAAAACAATCCCAGGAAGGAACTCTCTGAGTACCTCAGAGGAAGAGCAAATATTCCTCAGTCCATTCAGTCGAGAGAAGAGAGACACTGGAGTTTACGCTATGGCCTGTTAAATATTTATACATGTGCCTTTAAAGGTACATTCGTCTTTAGCCCATGATGCCACACACCAACAAATCAGAGATGACAAAAGGAATATACACTGAGGAGTCCACAAAATTCATCTTCAGTGATTAACTTAACTAAACATCACACTAAAGTTCAGTGTTGCTGTAAAAACATTTTACTCCTCTGACTGCCACCTACAACTTGAGTGTGTTATAGCATTAATCAGTAAAAGAAACATTTACAAATTAAATGTAGTCACATCATCTGGCATTAGCATGAATTTAAAGGTAAAGTGTCAAACTAATACAATCCCTTCACCCTTTACAAGTTTAAAATGTTATTGCAACCCACCACTAGGTTTGGTACACATAGGGGTGACAGATTGTTTAATTGTATGGAAAAAGAATCCTGTTATAACAACTGATTGAGTTATACACACACGCACACATGCATGCAAGCACAGTCACACAAATGCAGACAAATGCAAGAACCCATCCCCCTTTGGCACCTAGTCTGCCCTGCTTGCAAGAACTCAGAGGTCTGTCTCTGCTGAAGTGTAGTACATACACTTTGTGATGTCAGCAGATGCTCAGAGAAACCAGCCTCCCATCAAACCGGAGACCTCTATGAAAGGATGTGGAAAACAAGCAAGGAATTTCATTTTCTGTGAGCCCTTTATGTCTATTATGCCAAATATTATGGCCAAAGTTAAGTCTATCTAAACCGCTAGTGGGTGGCAGCTAAAACATGACATCCCCCTTCCTCCACTGTTGGTGAGTGATATTTTATAATCTCTATAATCTGTGGATGGAGAAACAGACAGATCATCCCATCAGAGGGAATCACTGGACTTTTCCTAATCATATTTTGTTTGTACAGTAGCAGCTATGGCAGAGAGAAAATCCCTGCCGGTTATGTCATTTTGACATGGCGGGAATCTGTGTATTTTTCAGGCCATGGGTAGAAGAGTCCAGAAGAAGTAGGGCTAAACAAATTCTATCAAATTGTGAAACAAATTCCATTGGTGTTGTTAAAAAAGAGCTTTTCAAAACATAACAATAAGAAGTTCATGTTATTGATAATTTAACGTTTTTTTTTTTCTTTATTTTTTTAAATACTTTAAACTCTATATGGGCCCAAGTGTAAAGTCCTGGACCTGAGCATAGTACCTTTAAAACTCCTGTCCTGAGAGCCATCCGAGTCCTCCATTCTGCAAGAGGTGACTAGTAGAACAAGACCTGACTAGATCATACCACACTAGACTTGACTAAACTGGTCAAGATGACAAAAACACAGTCGGACTCAAGCCCAGTCCGGCCTAGGCCACCCCAATTCAAACATCAGTGCTGATGCTACAGCTGCGTGTGAACATGTCCCTCATGGTGACCGATCGGGCAAGGTTTGGTTTACGGTAGTTTGTAATGTTAACAGGCACTGGCAGGTCCAGATCCTGCTGTTGGACACTTCGGTAGATGATCCGGTCACCTCCGTTTCTCAACCCATCTGGCTGATGATGGATTTGCGGCTGAGGGGGGGGCTGGAGGTAGAAAGGCAGCTCATAGTGTGTACAGGATGGACAGAAGGTCTGTGAGCGTGTTAGTTTCCTGGCCAGTGGAGGGGTGGAGAAAAGGGCGGGGCCATTTGGGATGGAGGAGGCGGCAGCCGTCGCCGCCACAATGTTGTGATTGGAGTGGACAGGTGGAAGGCGGGACGTAACCGCAAAATCTGGCTCCTCCTCCTCCGACTCGGACTCTTCCTTCTTGCAGCAATAATACTGGTGGTGAGAGAGGAAGGAGGATGGGATATAAAGAAAAAGGAAAGAAAAGGAAGGGAGAGGCAGGGGTAATATTAGGGCAAAAAGGTACCGAAAGGTGTAAAATGACCGAGAGATGAAGGAAAGAAAATTGGTGTTAAAAAGAGGTATTACAGAATAGTGGATTAACAATGAAGAGAGAGCAATAAGAATAAGGAAGGGACATTTATCATATTCTACTGAAATGTCTGCACGGCCATGGAGTTAGCAGCAACAGCTTAATAAATGCTTTGGCAAATTAGTTTACATGCATTTTTCAGCCACTAAAGTCTATATTATAATAATTATGTTACAATTTTACAATGCTTACAACCAGAAAGTTTGAGATTTTGTGCATATTGAGTAGAAGAAATGGAAAATAACATTTCATATGAAATAAATATAGCGTAAATGCATGTATTATCATAACGTCAGGCTACCACAATTGTCTGTGGATTTACACTATGGACAGAAAGCATGCATTTACGAAAAACTCTTTAGAAAAAGGAGGTCTCTCATAATCCAACCTCACTTTAGCCCATTTCCCCTTGAGGTGCTTGCAAATCCACATGACCCCATGTTCACATTTGAAGCTGCACCTGCACGTGTGCATGATGTCAAAAAGATTTTGTTTGTAATTCATTTTTTATCGTTCCAAATCTATTACAGATTTGTGAACCGAATCCACTTCAGTGGAGAATTTGTGGTTTCTATTTCAAGCCCACGAAATGCTTTCAAATTCATTCCTGATATCCAGCCAATTTGAAGCCAACATTGGTGGATCACTTTTGATTTTGCTGTGGAATATAGGAGTCCCAAGAACTGTAATACGATCTAAATGGAAAGGATCATATAGTTTATTCAATTGCTGCTCTACAATTTGCCTCGCACTCTCTCTCTCTCTCTCTCTCTCTCTCTCTCTCTCTCTCTCTCTCTCTCTCTCTCTCTCTTTCACACACACACACACACAAATGGCAGTGAGCTACCATACGGGAGCATAGCCTGACGCAGGCCTTCAGTCTAATGTAAAACAGAAACAAACCCATGTCCTTTAAAAGCAATCTACAAACTGTGGTAAGGCTTCCAGGTGGTGTTTCAACCTAATTGGAGTTTGTCAAGCATGAAAACACAAAACAGCTCTTATCCCCTAATTCCATTTTCATTTTATTCTTACAGAATACAGAGAACCTGGCCAAGACCAGTGATCTAAACATCAGAGCACCACCCCATAGAAAGATTGACAGCATGATGACTTTTAAACATGAAACAAAAATGAAACTGAAGTCTGTAAAACGTATGAACTACTACTAAAGAACTACTACATGCAGAAAAGCTTTGCTTCATTACCATTAGTGTACATTTTAGCCACGCTAGCAGCATGCCTCTAGAGATGGCAATGATGGTCATTCTTACAATCGATCAACCACTTTGGTCCAGACTAAAACATTTCAGCATCTATTGAATGGATCATGGAATTTGGTCCAGACATTCATGTTCCCCTCAGAATGAAGCCACATCATCAGGTCAACATTTTTATTTGTATAATACTTTGATTTATGACTAGTCTCACATTGCCAGACCTTCCTGCACAGTGCTGCGGAGGAGGGTCTGGCTAGTCCACACAGCAATCCAGGATTGGAAAAAAAACATGCTCTTGTTTATCGTAAACACCCGGTGTTAAGTGTCTAGCGGAGTCACAGTGCCGCTACAAAATAGCCTTGGAAAGGAACTTGTTTTGGTGGAACGTGTACGTTCGAAGGTTGTTTTAGTTGTGCAACAGGAGTAGTCTGAGGAGTAGTTTACCATAGTCCTCATAAATCATCATCACCAATCATTCTCAGCTGTACTATGTGTTTAGTGGTATAAATGTCAACACAGGTCCTCCTAAAATCATTCTGAAATCAACTGTAGAGACATTTTCTATTCAGTTAACAGAGATGATTGTGCAGTCAGAAGAATGCAGCTACACTCATACATTCAGTGAAGGTCACAAACACAAAACCACACATTAAAACAGCTTTACTTAAGATTATACTTTGACTTTAAAATTGCTGTTCAACGACATCCCAGTTTCAGAGAAAATAAAATGAAAGCAACAGTGTCTTACAGCAGCTGTGGCCTCACCTGCAGTCTACAGTAGCACAGTACTGCGATGATAAGGAGTAAGATAACTGTAGCTAGAATTCCACCAGTGATGACCACTGTCCCGGCTGTCATTCGAATGGCTCTCCATCAACACCCTGCAGAGAGCAAGAGGAGGGAAGGAGGGAATGAGAGAAGCAGAGAGAGAAAGAGTAGAAAAAAGTAAAGGAGGGTAGGGAGTGATTGAGAGTGAAAAATGAAGGAGGAGAAAGCACACAATTCATCAGCACAGTGGCTTCATTAAGTAGATTATAACTGTGTGTCATCTCAGTGGTGCTTATTGAATTATCCAGCAGTTAGGAGACATGTAATAGAATCATCCTACAAATGCTCCTCATAATATAGACGGGATCTCCGGCTGGAACACATAGAAAAAAGAAGTGTGAGAGCATGAAGGGAATCAGAATCCAACAGCAGAGCAGCAACAGAAATGAGAAGGAATGGCAGGGGAAAGATGAACTGATGATAAGAGAGTTAAAGTGACTGAGCAGAGCAGGCGAAACAAAATGGCAAATTGACATGGAGCAAGAGGGAGAAAGAGGTCTAGATGACTATTTAAGATTTGATGAATGGATATGAAACAGAGAAACAAAATGATGGAGGAGATGAAAAAGGTGGTGAGAGAGTTAGATGGGGAGAGGTGAAACATGAACAGAGGGCAGATGGAAATAAAGAGAAGTGGATAGGAGAAAGAGGAGAAAGAGGAGATAAAAATGTTATGACAAAGGAAAACGGGCTGTTTAAAATCACATAGTAACATACTATTCCTGACATAAGTAGTAACATAATTCAGTGTAAACAGTCAGCTTGTGAATCGTTAATTTAGAAGGCAGTGTGCGTACTGCACAAATTGATGTAGTATGCAGTGTGTTAGTATGTGAATTTGAACAGAGACAGGGTTTTTAGGTGGCTAAAAAGACTAAAACAAGTTTAAGAGAAAAAGGAATAGGAAAATAGAAGAGATTTTGCTGATATTTTGTTTTGTGAAATTATAAAGACGGACACATGGTTGAATGAATATTTATATACTGTGCACCTTGGACTCACAAATGCCTAATCCCAAAGATTTCTGTTCATGCCTACTGCTTATGCAAAATGCAACTGTATTAGTAATAACAGTGTAAAACATCTAGTCATGTAGTCTTAGTATTGGTACCAGAAAGATATACAGTACATAGATAACTCAGTGGGTAACACCATTGAATTTAATGTAAAATGACAGGATTCAAATCCAGGTCCGGGGCGTGGTTAGGGCGTGGCTAATATTGAATCCTTCCGAGCGAAAACAGAGTATTACCACAATTAGGAGTGTCAGGGAACCAGGGCAACCTGAAATGGGTTACCGCAATAAGACCATGACATTCTTGGAATTTGGCAGAGAAACCCAACATCAAAGCTCAGTGTTTCAATATCCGCAGCCACAGACTGAAATCAAAACTAGAGATTGACGAGGTACAACAAAGATGCTGTGGTAAGAAGGTGCCAGGACACAAGAACAGTTTAGGCTTAACACAAGGGTAGTTGACTTGAGAGAGAGGATCACAAGTGACTCACTGATCCACATCACAAGGCTCTACAGCAATGACATCAGATTGTCATTTGGATCAGTTAAATGTGGTCGGATGGTATCAAAGAAAGGTACGATGGTCACAACTGTTTGGGTAGAACTACCAGGAAACATAGTTGTTCAGGAAAGCTACAAATATCTTGGAATACCGCAGGCAAATGGAAACCATGAGTTTGCCACAGCCAAGTACCTATATAGAGTAAGGCAGCTCCTGGAAAAGTCTGGTCCTGGAAAAGGCTGGTCTGAAAGATAGCACAGAGGCACTCATACCAGCAAAAGAACACTCTGTGAGCACAAGATCATTAGAGGCTGGGGTCTATCATGCCAGAGCAGAGTTTCTGGCTGTGTAAATATGCCCCTGAGACAGTCCAGCACATAACAGTGGGGTGTAAAAGGCAGGCAGGTACGGCATACCATATGCCATAACCAAGTGGTTGGCATAGTGTAAAGGAACATTTGTGCCTAGTATGGGCTGGAAGTCCCAAGGTCAAAGTGGGAGGCACCTCCAAAGGTGGCAGAGAACGACATAGCTAAGATCCTGTAGGACTTCCAGATCTAGACTGAAAAAATGGTTATTGCTAACCAATTGGACATTGTGGTGGTTGACAAACAGCAGAAGAAGGTAGTTGTGATAGATGTAGCAATCCCAAGCGTCAACAACATCAAAATGAAGGAACAAGCTTGAAAAACACCAAGGGCTGAAAGGAGCTAGAAGAGATGTGAAAAGTGAAAGTAACAGTGGTCCTAGTTTTAACTAAAAGCACTCAGGGCTGTAACCCCCAGACTGGGACAGTGGCCCCAGAAAATTCCAGAAACAACATCTGCGATCTCTGTCCAGAAGAGCACAGTTTTAACAGCTAAGATACCGCGCAGAACCCTGAGGCTCCCACACCTCAGGTAGAGGATGTGAGCTTGAAGGAAGAGGACAGTGCAGGATATATATACATATATGTAAATATATATATATACATACATATAAAAAAAATGTCTCTGTTTAAATGTAGGCTAAAAGGTCAGAATCTGCTGTCAATGTGTTATCAATACCAATTAATTGAAAGAGGAAATCAAGCATAAATCACAAAAAAACTCAGCTTGGAATGAATACAGATAGTCAGTGATTTATAGATTTCCTATATGCCTCTTCTTTGAAACATATAAGCACAAAAGTATAAGAACAATGTCAAAGACACTGCCCGGAGATCTTTTGGACAGATGTATAACAGGTACTGGAGGGAAATGAAATTAAAAAAAGCTCTAATGGCATGACAGACCAATAAATTGCCAAACAGTACGGAAAATTATTAATCTTTTAATGTCACAATGAAACAGCATCAGTGCCACCTTAATTAGATGGATCTCTTGGTGACACAGGGAACATTTACAAGTCTAGACTAACGTTTTTCCACTGCTGGTAACAGCTTGCCTCGGCTCGCCTCGGCCCGCCTCGGTTCGCCTCGGCCCATTATACTTCCG
>NC_048422.1:12037783-12080332 GCF_013103735.1 Etheostoma cragini
TAATGGAAAACCAAAAAAAGCGAGTAGACCCGAGGCGAGTCGAGTAGATACCACGCAGTGGAAAACCGCCATAAGGGAATGTCAGATGAAGGAGAGAAAAAACAATCTTAAAATAGATATTTTTCAATTTGCTCTGATTCAATAATGAGCAGATCCAAAAGAAACAGAATAATTTGAGAGGACAGAGATAAACGACCTTTATTGAAACCTGTGCTCTGACAGCTGTGGGTGAGCTGTGAACTCTGACCTGAAGTAAGAGGTAATGACCAAAACAAATGGAGATGTTGACCCGTGAGCTTTGAGTTTATGTTACCAAGCTTGGCTTAAAATTGCAGCACAAATCTACATTTGCTGTAACTCTCTAATCTATCTTGTTTGTATGTATGTGGTTGCAGTGTTTCTTTTTGTAACTTGATTTTCATTTGTATTTATATCTTTTCAACCTTTATTTATCCTTGAAAGATCCTTGAGGGGCGGCCTTCATTTGCAATGTCATTGAGTCAAATTACAAAGACAACAACAAAACAAACAACAGAAAAGAGTACACCATCATAAGATACAACTTTCTAAATTGGAAAAAATTATTTGATGAATAAAGGAGGATATTACATGTGCAAAAGAAAGTATGTAAACTAGTTACTATGTAAAGCAAGTACAAGTAGAAGTTTTCAGGTTTAAAACCGGATTTATATATTGCTCAAAAGGCACAAGTGAGATGATTTTAAGGATGTGCTGTAATTTATTCCAGGAGTCAGGTCCACTGAGGTTAAAAGCAGTTTTTCCAAGTTCAGATCGAGCTTGTGGAACATGAAGCAAAAGCCAGTCAGCAGAGGGAGTCTGATAATGTTAATAATGAGTAACAGAGAGTGAGATGGTAGTTTTCCAACAAGGGTCTTATAGATAAAGAGATACTAGTGAGTATCACATCTCTCTTGGAGAGAAAACCACCCTACACTTTCATATAAAATACAATGATATGTAACATTGACATGACTGGTTATGAATCTTAAGGCAGAGTGATAGACTGAGTCCAGAAATTTAAGAGTTGAAGAGGAAGTATGTCTATAAATCAAATAACCATAGTCCAAGACCGACATTAAAACTGCTTTTCCTACAATACATGGGGAAGATGTTTTTATTTCTGTAGAAATGGCCAGTTGGCACACATGATTATCAATGTGAAATTTGAAAAAGAGCTTTTTATCAATCCAGAAACCAAGATATTTATATTCTGTGATTCTCTCAATCACAAGTTTGTTCATAGTGGAAATGTTAGTATAATCTATAGCTCTGGCTCGGGAAAATGACATAAAGTTTGTTTCATCAGCATTTAGTACAAGTCTTAGGTCTTTGAGAGCTTCTTGCAACTTATTAAAGGAATGCTGAGAGTTTTCAATTGCAAGTTGAATATAATCAGCAACATGATACAACACTGTGTTATCCGCGTTCAAATTGGCATATTTGACAGTGATATGAGTTTACCAATGAAATTATATTATTGATATAGATGGTGAAAAAGAACTGGACCTAAGATTGAGCCCTGTGGAACAACTTTTCTTACTGTTAAAAATTGTAAAAATTGAATTGTAGCTTTAAAGAAAGATGTAAAAATAGTGCAGCACAGTACTGTTTTTTTATCTAAGGCTGATACAATGCTATTTATGACCAAAGTAACAGCAATTGTAGTACCGTGCCCTGCTCTAAAGCCTGATTGAAATGGGCTCAAAATGGAAGCTCTAGGCAGAAACAACTTTAATTGATAATTTACCAGTAATTCCAGGACCTACCAGACATGGCAATTTGGATATTGGGCTATAGTGGTCGAGATAGTCTTTATAACCTCCCTTATGTAGGGGTATAACATGTGGCATTTTCCAAATACTTGGAACAATATCTGAGGAAATTAATAGAGAAAAAATATGAAGTATTTTCAGTTCTGAGATAATATGGGCTGAGAGCCTAAGAAAAAAGGTGTACAAATTGTACTCTGGGATCGATGGTAAGAAGAACATTTTTAACTACACTTGAGCAGACAAGATCAAGGGTAAACTTATGCCTGCAATGAAAAGTGAATACATTGTCATAAATAAGAAGGCAATTTAATCCCCCATTCTCAAAAAGGTGACCGACAGCTACTAAATGTTTATTGAAGATTAAACTAATCTCTTTATGGTTAGACAATAGACAGTCATTGACCTTAAAATGGGTAAGAATTGAGGTGAAGTTGTTACTTTTAATAGAATTTACAGCCTTCCAATAATGTAATTGATTGCAGTGTAGCTATCCTGTCATGTGATCCACAAAACCCAAACCCTGATCTTTATGTTATCTAGATTAAATTATTTTTTTTATTTAGGCTGTCAATGTTAGTGTGGTTCACACACAGAAATGAATGCTTCAGAACATAATAAGAACATTTGCAGCAGTATGATTGACTTGAGACTGACCTGACCTCATTCTCATCTTATTAGATCGATGCT
Organism: Etheostoma cragini; assembly: GCF_013103735.1. NCBI lineage: Eukaryota > Metazoa > Chordata > Actinopteri > Perciformes > Percidae > Etheostoma > Etheostoma cragini. The sequence goes on from NC_048422.1 coordinate 12,040,264, forward strand.
TCCCTTTAATTACCTCTTTTCAGTCTTTACAGCAGCTGGATTACAGGAAGAAGCCTCACGCCTAGAGGCTTTAAATATTCATTTTACTCTAGTAGTAACATACGTTAATCACAAACATTGTGATGTCTTTTGAATGAAAAAATCCAATTCATTTTTCCCCAATCCCTTAGCTGTACAGTATTAAAGGCTGTCACATATAGGCTGTCACATAACTGAGGAGTTTGATCCCTGCAACACCCAGTGTGAGGCCATCAACAATACCTTGTACCTTTACCTACTCACTCACATTATGTTGTGCTATATAACAACAGCAGTTAAGAGGAACTTTAGCTAAATCCCATATGGCGGACATGCATCACTGTACTGACCTGGTCTGTAACAGTTATAGTTGGGTACTTATGATGAAACAAAACCGTAATGTATAGTGTACACACTAATAATTTTGAAGTGCTGTACTGTGTGCAGGGTTACCGTTAGCATTACTGCATACATTGCACTTGCAAGCTCAGACATTTGCTCCTTATAAATGTATTTTTAGGTAACTAGAGTATTTCTTGAAAAGTCTTGTAAATACACAATGTCACCCAATGTTACAGTCACAGCAACGACAGCAGGAAACAGTATCTCCGATGCTCCTATTGTTTTCCATGCATCTTATCCGATCCTCCTCTCTATTTTGTATTTATATAACATATAGGGGTGGGGGGAAAATCAATACAGCATGGTATTGCAATATTTTCCATGGTAATATTGTATTGATACACAGACAGAAGCATCAATCTATTGTTGTATATGTGTTGGTCGGTTTGTCTGCCTGACAATCCCATTTTACTGCAAAATAATTGAAGCAAGATGAACAAATGTATCTTTTTAGATAAAACAGATGTTGACAAAGTTTCCTTTTGGGGACATAATTTGAAACTGATAAAAATTTGAAGGAACAAAAGTAGTGTATCGTGATGATTTTGCATTGTGAGGCATCTAGTGATTCCCAGCCCTAATAACATGATGCACATTCTAAGTACTCTATTATATTTGAAACAGTATAATAGTGATAAAGAAGTAAGAAAAAAAGAGAGTTGAGATGGATTTGTAAATAATGTTTCTTGTTTAAATCAGGCAGAAAGGAAATAAATCAGCAATTCAAAAAGAAAACACTGCAAAAGCTTGAGTGTGTTACAGGAATGAAGCAAATATTTCAGGTAAAAACAGTAAATTATGCATTCAGTTTTTTTCCTTCTTTCCCATAACTTTGCATCATGCAGTGCCCTTTTGCCCTCTTGCCTTGAGTGTATCTTTGCACAGATTTCACTACACAATTATTATTTCTTCAAATATAGAAAAAAAAGTTATAACTCAGTTCCAAAGTTTAGCAACATTCTTGTATATCTGTGGAAAACCCTGCAGACACTTGTGGGTACAGACCTTCTTTCTTTTATTACATCCACAATCTGGAAGTGTCATAAGACTACACCCTCACACTGCATTGTGGATAATTGTCTGAAACCAAAAATAGCACAGCAGGCTTGTTGCTAAGCTATTACTCAATGGTGCGAGCCATAATCAGCAGCAAGCATCCAACAGCATAGGCTGCTGTTGTCAACATTTAACTCAACTGAAGTAAAGTAAAAATAATGAAAAAATAAGCAGGACTGCCAAAGTCATGTGAAGCATTGTGAGGTAAATATAAACAAACATTTTTAATATTTCTTGCTTACCCAGGTTGCAATTTACATTGACTTTATTCAAGTTTCCTTTTCCACATCCTGGAGTAGGCAGTGTTCTACATCAGCATCCCTAAGCCTGCTCACATACACTTTACTATAGTGTGGACTATTAACCAACTGACTGACAGCTCTCATTTTCTCACCCTGAAACACCTCTAAACCACGTTGAATTCCTCTGTGGGTAAATTGTCTGAACCATATTAGCTTTCACTGTCAGATGTCTCTCCAGAGATGCTCTATAACATTAGAATGGATCAAACTGTCCCTGCAGTAGCTATCTGACCTGTCTAAAAACACAACATGGCTACTTTCCCTGCAGGCTGGAATACAGCTGGACTCTAATCCAATCTGCGGGCCACACAGTCCACCAACCAAATCAATATAAAGGAACAAGAAGAACAGAGCATTATAGTTTTGAGTTAAATTGAAGAGGGAAATGTGAGTCAGCTTTGGTGTCAGGAAAAGAGAACATGGAATGGAGGTGTATTGAATGTTTATATGACATTTAGGTGACGCTGAAAGTTATTGATGTAATGTAGCTACATGAAGAATTCCAATATGCCATTTCCATGGTCTAGAAAAAGTTCAATGTTTGTGAACATGAGCTACTCGCTCCCAAATCAGAAGATAGAAGTAAGTCTCAAATGTGTGATGTCATCAAGTATAAAGTCAGGAGCTACTGCATAGACAATGAATGGGATACTGATTTTGTGAACCCACAGCATTTTTTTGCATACCCCATTAAACTTTATTATATTGTAGTGTTCTCAGTTCTGAAACAGAACATGTCCACCTATACTAAGAACATTCCCCTGTGGGATCTCAGTGTGATCTATAACATTTTTTTTTTTACAATATATTATCAATGGAGCAGTTTACACTATACTTCATGACATCATACATTTTGGATTTTGGAGAGAGTTTATAATTACTTATATTTTTGCCTTAGAAAATTGATATAACGTGTATGAATTTGTAAAATGGATGTACTTCCCCTTGATTGTTGTTGTTGCCACTAATCCAATTTTGATATTACTGTATCAATAAGAAAAGATCAAACCCCCTAGCAACTCTGCAGTTTGCCTCATCTTTCTCATTGCACGTATAGATTGCTGGCATTTTTACCTCACATAATAAATACAGCCAATGAGACAATTTTCCATGTATTTTTTTTTTTAGTAAAATATATAAATTTGGATGTGGTGTCATGTATTTGTTGAATTTCAATTAAAGCTGAAGACAAAATATACTATGCCATTAAAATATATTATCCATAAACCTGTAAACCTATCCATTTTATGAGCAGTATTTTCTAAAATGGTTTTCAACTGTTTTTGAGAAAAATGGTCTTACTCCAACTTTCTATTTCTCCTAACCTTCTATTTCTATGCTTTTTCTGTACACACACACAGAAATAGCATGCACACGCACACGCACACGCACACGCACAAACACACACACACACATGCAGAGAGACATGTACATGCTGGATCACTTATGTGCAGGGAAGACAGGCAGTGTGTATCTCCTGAGGCTCCCTTAATCAGAACAGTGTGTGAGGGATGTGTTACAGAAGCGGTGAACAGTGATAATTATTTAACCACACACAATCAAACACGCAACTTCATTGTGAAATGGTACAGGAGAAAGACATGTCTGCTCAGGTCCTTTTGCTGGTATTGGTCCACAGAAATGACAAGAGGTAAGGGGCACAAAAAAGAATAGCAGTGGGGACACACACACACAAACGCACAAAGACACTCACATGCAATCCTTTTAGCACTAGCTAACATGCTCAGACAATGGGCTTTGGAATAAATTGCCACGCTTCGATGAAACATGGCAGGGATCACAACAGAAGTCTTGCTAGGAATAATGGCTGTTGACAGGCTTTCAGTTGAATGGGGAAGAAGTACACAGTAGGTGGTGGATTCCAGTCATACACACGAGACAATAAACATGCCTCCAGAACGATGGGATGAACTGTAGCTGTCAAAGAGGGATTTCACACAAATAGCAAAAGACACTGCACATACACACACGCATGGTTCTCTAAGGAAATTACACAAGTCCTAAAATATGTATTCATAAGTTTGGTGAAAGAAGTCCTTCAGAGTGCTCAAGTTGTTATGCCAGGTGTTGGTTTTTAATCTCACTTACTTTGATAACAGAGCTCCAATCTGAAAATATAAAGAAGGACACAATGAACCCTTCTTCGTGACATAATCTCATAACAGCTTTTTTCTCAATTAGTCTTTGTCTATCATCTCAAAAGATGTAAAATCAGTAGCATTCAACTACTATTTGCCACATTTAAATTTAACCTATATAACATTGACCTACAGTGTGTATCATGTTATCAGAGAAAATTACACATTTATAACATCTATCATCACTTGATGTTATGTAGAGCACTGGAGCACAACCTGTCCTTCTGTAACATCCTGGGCTTTTTCAATTTTTTTTTCTGTGAGTAAAAGGATATTGAGTTACGAGGGGAACTACAGACAGGGGGTGGTTAGCTTAGCTTAGCATAAAGCATGGACGTGACGCTAGGGTGACCAGACGTCCCCGGTTTCCGGGGACAGTCCCCTATTTTGGCGACCTGTTCCCAGCTGGATCTGTCCCCGGAGATGTCCCCAGTTTTCACTGTGGCTGACAGACCCGAAATTGGAATGAAAGAAAGAAAAAACTGACAAAACGTAGCCGATAGTCGCACACCCTACACACGCAGGCTCAAGGTAGCCAGAGCCAGCGATGTTTTAAAAGCAGTATTTTATGATGTTAAAATTACTGATTATTTACATGGAGTCTGGTGGGTTTAGCGAACGCAATTTCTTGGACTTTTATGTTTTAAAAATGATCTTAATCTTTAACAGAAAGGTCAACCTCCTTAGAAATCCTTTCCATAATGTTGTCAGACACTTAATCTGGGTCTGTCAGCAGCAAAACGAGCACTTTTATGAACGTAAATACAAGCCGGACAATTATCCTATTAACTTACACTGTAGCTTGTTTCTCTGCTGCCGACTGCTGTGAACTCGTTTAATACTGCGTCAATGTCAAAGGAAAATATGTCCTCAATAGTTTTTATTGTATCTGATTCTCAATGAGCTGTTGCAGAAACAAGCCTTAAGCAATAAAGCAGAAGCTGTTAGTAGTTCACTAGCCTACATTAAAACATTATGAAATATTGAGACTTTCTATTTTGAAATATTAAGACTTTCTATCTTGAAATATTAGGACTATAAGGACTTTCTATCTTAAAATATTAGGACCTTTTGTCTTGAAGTATTAGGATTTTTTATCTTGAAATATTAGGACTTTCTATCTTGAAACATTCCCTTCTGAGGTGTAGTTGAGTGAAGTAGGAAGTAGCAACAGGGGTGGATCTAGGATAGACCTTGGGGGGGGGGGGGGGGGGGGGGGGGGGGGGGGGGGGGGGGGGGGGGGGGGGGGGGGGGGGGGGGGGGGGGGGGTTTAAGTTTTACAGAAGTAAAAACATTACATGTTTTGGAGGTAAATACGCTTCTGAGCTGAAAATGTCCCCGGATTTTGTCTGAGAAATCTGGTCACCTTACGTAACGCCCGCATTACTGTTGACGCAGTGCCATTCCACCTGTCACACTCCATTTTACCCTCACTTGTGAACTTTGCTTGTAGATGCAAAGACGCAATTGTGAGGTCCCCAAACAGAACAATCTACTCTCTCCAGCTGGGTCTCCAGGATTTCCTGTCCTTGAAAATTACAAACCGAATCAGTGACAAGGGACAACCCTGTGGATGCCAACACCCACTAAAATGCGGTGGACTTTGTACAGAGTATACGAACACAGCTCTCACTTCGGTTATACAACAAACGCATGGCTTGTAGCAACAACCTCGGTACCCCAATATTCCCGCAGTACCTCTCATTGGATTCTACAGGGAAAAGGTAGTAAGCCTTTTCCAAGTCCACAAAACACGTGTAGCAGAGCTGGTCCACTGTTCCACAGCAAGGAAGGAATTCGTACAGATCCTTCTGGATCGGAATTGTGGCAATCAGTCAAACTCTCCTTTCCAGCACCCTGGAATAAACTATCCTTGGAAGCTGAGCAGTGCAATACCCCAATAATTGGAGTACAAACTGGTTCTAAAGATGGAAGCCATACCCCCACTCTACCACTTCACAGACACTGTCCCCCACATGTCAGCCATGACAGCCCAACAATTTCCATAGCATCTCAGGGCGACTCTCATCCACCAATGGCACAGAGAAGCTTTTTGACTACCTCACTGATCTCTGCCAGGCATAGACAGTAGATCCTCCCCTTAAAATTCTGTCTCCTCCTCAGAGGAGTAGTTGGTCACATTACTCAAAATGCTCTTTGAATTGGCAATGTGTCAATGCAATTTAGAATACAAATTATACTGAAGCCTTTGTGGATGTGCAAATGTTCCCCAAAAAGAGAGAAGATGAGTCCACTAAACAATAACATGATGACAAAGTTAAATGAATGAAAATGAGCTTTGTGATGCGATGCAACATTGATTTGACTGTATGTTTATTTACTGTATGTATTTTTGATCTCTATTGCGCTTCAATGCAAGCATTAACATAGACCCAAAAAAGCTTACAAATTCCTCCTTGAGCCTTGTTAAAATATGATCCTGTCTGGCTGCACCTGACCCTGATTGCTGATCACTTGATTCTCCCTCTCAGGCTCCTGCTCACCCTGTTCCAGCATTCAATTTCACCAGGTGTACAAAAATGTCTTTTGCCATAATTTCTTTGTGTCTCTGCACTCGTCTCCGACCTCATCCTTCTAATGTAAGGCACTGACATATTCAGCTCTTAACTCTAAACTTGAATCAGATACCTGGGAAATCCCAAGGGCTGTTGAAGATAGAGGGAGAGTTTGGGGTTGTTGGGTCCTACTGTAGTTTTCTATTTTAGCAATGCATGGAAACCAGGAATAGTTTTATGCCTCTCTGGCGTCCTTGTATTGCCTGGGAAACAATTCTGTAATTAACGCCCCTCAATGGATGATACATCATAAAAATGGCTCTCGGCTAGAATATAGTACCTTGAGGACGTTTGAAAAAAAAACGTAATGGTGACTTGGGGGTCTTTTCAGTTAATTACACAGCTCCCTAAATGTCTCTCATCCATCTGAATGACCTTGCTAAGTTGCTCTTCCAGTTCAAATATCATGCTGATGTAATGTAACTTTAAACGTGTTGTGCATGCACTGGAAGCAGTGGACTATGCCCTTCCTTGTCCACATGCTGTATTATTAGACAGTGTTTTTTTAGGTTTTCCTCTGGTATCCCAATCCAATTTTAAGCATATGTTGTCAAATTGTAGAAATTTAAAATAAACTGTTTCAAAAGAAAATGATGGTTCTCAAAAAGGAGGATGCTTTCTTGAGTAGCAAAATGTTCAAACATATGTACCCTCTGTGTTTGTTGTGTGTATGTGTGTGTGTGTGTGTGTGTGTTTGCAACGTAGCAGCAGAAAAACATCTTATGTCACTTTACTTTTGAGAATGATGTCTTGGAGTGTAATGTGCAAACAATGCCTCTTTCACTTTGAACTGTCTAATTTTACACTGCAGACACAAATCTAACAAAGAATCTTTTAAAAGGATGTCATCTATATATCTGTCAGTACATTATTTTCCCAAAACTGGTCTTTCCCGTGAATGGTTAAAGAAAATGAGCTTTCAATTTCAAATCATCTCAAAATAATTGCATATAATCACAATCTGTCATTCTGTCTCTGCATTTCCTGCACCTCCCCTCTGCCATGCAATGCTCTACCCTCTACTGTGCAAATAATACCATTAGTCTGTGTGTGACAGGCCATAATCTTGGCACCAGCAGGCGCTAAAGTTGGCTCAGAGATACTACATTTCTTTGAACTTTTCAGTTGATGGATTGAAGAGCAGGCCTTAGCCCTGAAATTGTGAGATGCAAGCGGTAAAAAACGTCCTCAGCGCACATCAGATTTAGTCATGTAAACAGGTGGATTTAAGGGCCAAGTTTAGGTTTTTGAATTACTTAGACACATAGACCTTAATCTTCACTTTTGGTCCAACCTAATAAGATAATTTCCCCACTTAAAACATTAATCCTATTTTATAGAGCCCACAGAATGATTTCAGAAAAGATCACAAATAAGTTATTAAGCATGTGGTTACTTTAATTTCAGCACTAATACAAGAAAACAACAAGAAACCCTAAAAAAAGGGGCTGCAACAGGTGTTGGCATCAGTATTTTACCCCATTTAGGTCTGTCTAATGTATACTGTATTGCACTGACTTCCTCTGTTGCCAATTCAACAAGCTCAATCAGCCACTAGTGACTAGTGCCAGTAGTGTTGGACACACAGCAAAAACTACAGCCAGTGGTCTGATACAGAGACTCAGTGATGGCCCAGAACCACCGGATGGATGAATGTCAGCTTGGTGCATCAGGGCCATTAGATACACAAGGTAATCAAGCAACAATTGCAACCAAGGCATTGATTAACAACAGCCGTAAAGATAGAATGTGTGCAGACCTCTGTTTAATATAAATAGTTGAGGCAAGTGCACATATTTTTCTGTCTGTGTCTGTGTGTGAGTACATTATTGTCATTTTTAGGGGAGCACAGAAGGCAATATTTAATGTTGTGGAGCAAACTATTTATTCTAACATTTTCTCGCATGCACGCATGCTCGCATGCACACACACACACACACACACACACACACACACACACACACACACACACACACACACACACACACACACACACACACACATAAAGCAACTTCACTCTAATAGCATGAATAGTAGTTACTGTTTCTGCTTAGAGCTGCATAAATATAATAGACAAGAGCAGACCATGACAGCATCTCCAGTCTGAAGGCCCCATAAAAATAAACTGCTGTTTACGACAGAATATCAGTCTGCTGAGAGAGATATTTATGCAAACTCTCTGCACTGTTTGTTCTTTCATATTAATAAATAACAATAACAATAATCAAAACAAAATCTTAGCACGTTCTGCTCACCCTTGGTAATGCATAACCTCTGCATGTTTGTTTGCGTGTATAGTGTGCAAATAGGTGTGTTGTTTATTTTCTATTCTATTACGTTGAAACTCTAAACAGGATAATACCAGTAGCTGCTGCCTGGCCTGCTGCTGGTTCACTCCTGGTTTACAAGTTCAGTGTCGGTCAAGTCTGCTCTTAAAAACCGCAGTGACAGAGAGAAGCTCCGTTAGGACGTCCTGGCGTAAAAAACATGCAACACTAAGCAGATTATACTGTGCTGAGTTCTGCCACTATGACAGGTTAATGCGTTATTGCAAAACACTCAAATTTAATCATATGTAAGCAAATACAGTACAGTAGGCGTGTACATGAAGACATATTGTCCTCATTACTTTTGTCTTTACACACACCAAAGTAGGCTATGAAAAGTAACTCTGATGGGTGTAATGATATCTGGAGATGTCAAGTTGAGATCAAATGCTGTATTTTACAAAATCAATTGCACTAAATGTCATTGGTGACATGATTTTGTACCTTTTCATACGCCAGATGGCACATTTTGTCTTAATATATGAATGTGACAGGGCTGTTGCACAAAGAGGACATCTGTGTTTTCCTTCTTTTATTGAGTAGTTAAAAACAACAACAAAAAAACAAACAGAAGGGCACACAGCGAGTGCAGAAGTCTGCAAAGGCCATGCCCCATCTCGTATCCCTCTCCTTACCAAAAGAGCAAACATAATTAGTGTATCGGCCGTGTAACTTATATTTGTTCCAAAATGTAATTGGTTCTTATTTGGTCCATGCTGCACCCAGTTTTTCTGCATAATCCTGATGACAAGCAAACAAACAAACAAACAAACCCAAAACGTAACCTCCTTGATGGAGGTAAAAATATTCTTGGCACCCTGCCAGTCATGTTATTCAATTTTTTAATCTTTCCCTTGCTTTTGCTTTCCGCTGCCTCTTGCACTATCTCTACTCTTGCTGTCTTTTTTCCTGTGCCCTTTCTCTGTCTGTTTATCCTCTCCTGCCATTTGCTTAGCTGTCTTTGTCCCTTTCTGTTCTCCACCACTCTTTCTCTCTGTCTGTCCAGCTGATGTACAATGCCTTAGGGAGCATGGGCAGGCCTCTGTTTTAAACATCACTTTGAATGGCAGTGCCATTCATAAGCCAAGACAGCGCCTCTAACTCGGAGATTAATAGATCCTGCTGTGCGTCACTTTGCATATTCAAAGCGGAGTGTGTCAAGCAAGCATGGTATTTACAAGAAGTCCCAAGAGTCTAAGGGGAGTCAGATGTTACTATGTATCTGATGCACTGATGAAATCATCACACAGCTGGGAAATTATAGCCAGCTCCACACAAAAAAAACCTGCACAAAAAACGTTATGTACGTCTTTCCCTGCAGCAACTGGTTATTGCAGCGTGAAAATCAGTTTACAGAAACTTATGTCAGATGTGAATTTGTGCACGGTGAACATTGTGTCTTCTTTTATTTTTGTCTTGATGTTTTTATCTGCTTGCATTTAGGTAGGAAAACCTGTGCAATATTAATAAAAGTCTACACCATGCCAAAAAAAGGATTTATTTAGCAAAACAAGGGATAAAGTACAGCCTGTGCAGCCTTAATCTTAATTCCCCTTGGTCTTCACATCTGACAAACACATGGTCCGTACAAGAGCAACAGTGAACATGCATGTAAACATTAAGGAGGTGGGGAAGACAGTAGAGATGCAAAGAGACAGCATAAGGGGGAGTGATTAGTGTGAGTAAACAGGAAAAAAAGAGTAGATGCAGAAAGAAAGGAGAGGAAAATGTAAGTGGAGAACGAAGAAGAAAATGAAGAACAAAAGGCATCCTTTTGAGGATAGATGTTCTTGATGAACTGTATAGATGGTTGAAGGAAATATTCAAAAGCTAAAAGCTGATGATTGCTTGGGTGTTAGTGCTAATGGTCATTACTCAATAGACAGTGTGTGTAGAAGTACGGGTCTTCAGTTACTATGGCGACAGGGCTATTACAGACTGACATTTCACAGAACCATTACCTTTTCTGTTTTTTGAGTGGGTGGTTTACACTCAAAAGTTCTAACCGTTGCTTGAACAAACTTTTCCCTGCTCACTCACTGTATTCTAATCTCTAATCTGATAAAAAGTGAAGCTTAGTGCAGTCAGGCAGAATTGCAGCGATGCATAATAAGATACAACACATCGGAAAGTGAGGAATTCATGAATGAGAATCTCTCCCATCAAGTGCATTTCTGTTGGGATCAACGCTAAGTCCCAACCTCGCTGAGCTTTTTGTCCTTTTCCAGACTGACCTCACGAAATTGCGTATGTATGACACGCCAATGCGCATGCCATTAGTGGCGTGTTATCAAGACACATACTTGCTTTTTAGCGTGTATATCAACGCGTTTGGCCTCCATTGAGTTACATTACCGTGCAATTGAGTGTGAATTTATGTTGTAGCGGGTAGCATGAAAGGGCAAATATCTGTTTAGGGAGGTTGGAAAATCTAAAAGACACACATGATAATGAAGCTGTCATGAATGAGGCACAAGAAAGGAAGGACAAACAGCTTTTCTTCTGCTGCTGCCTCACCCACTTCCTGTTCTTGTTCCCTGCCTCCCTCGCATCCCTTCTACTCCTTAGAAGGAGCTTTAGTATTTCTTTTTTTTGTTGCAATCACTCACTGGGATGAGGGCAGCTGACCAACGACTTGTGCATGTGCATGCTCGCGCCTGGAGAGCGTGCGCTGGTGATGTTGGTGTCTGCGTGGGAACCCATCTGTGCGTGAGTGTGATGTGTGAGCATGTCAGGGTGTAGCTGCGAGGGAGGAGAGCAGAGTGTGGTGCCGAGGGGGAGGGAAGGAGACACGGGTGGAAGAAAGGAAGAATGGGTGGTGACTGTTTAACATGATCATTGAGCAGCCATATTCCCTTCCCCCAGTCTCAATCCATCCACTCCACTTCTCCCCTCTCCTCTTTATCTCGACCACAGCTGATCTATCATGACTCCCCCTCCCAGTTGTGCATTCTAAAGGAAATTAAGCTGATATGTGAGTACACTTTAAACGCCCCCAAAAAAAGAAGTGGATATGCTGCCTCTGTAATTGCATTCACTCTAAGGTGGTTCTGCCAGTGTATGAACCTACCATCCGCCCTCTCTCTCTCTCTCTCTCTCTCTCTCTCTCTCTATTTCACATATCGTGAATCCGTCTTTGAAATTAGCTTTTTTCCATCCTACTTCTGCTTGTCCTTCAACTCCCTCTCTCTATCTCTCTCTCTCTCCACCTCATTGTCTCCCTCCTGCTGTAATGACTGAAGCGATGGTAGAGCACCAGAAGCAAGCTTCAGACAAGAAACACACAGTCACTCATAGTCATGCTTCATGGACGACTTGAGTGTGTTTGTGTGTGTGTCTGTGTGCACATGCAGGAGTATGACAGATCTCCCATGGGGGCCAAGGTTGTTCCAAGGGTCACAGAGGAAGTCGCCATGGGAACACAAGCACTGTCTTGTCTTTCATTGATGCAGGCCCTCTAAAAGCAGAGCATGTGTTTGTGTTTTAATATTATTTTTTGGAGTCCACAACATGAATTTAGTCCCAGTTGGCATTCCTAATACTACCTTTAAGTCTTACTGTCTTAAGCTACATGATGTGAGTTTAAAACCAGTCAATGGGATGCTAAAACAAAAGCCAGCATGGGCATGCCTTAAAAAAAATAATAACACTGACATCATAACATCATAATTCATTATAGCTTAGGGAATAGCCACACCACAGAGGACTCCCAGAGTAACTGTGGAACCTTCAGTCCTCTTGCTTCCGGGAAATTAAAGGAAAAACCTGCCTAAAGAATTTTTGAAGGGTGTTGGAGCACCACAAGCCTCAAGAGCCTCTCTGCAACTGTACTGGACGGATGAACACCAATCTGCCAAAAGATATTTCCTCATTTGGTGTTTTGCTGATGGTGGTGGAAATATTGAGTAATGGTGACTGTGAAAGCCATTGCATATGGTTTCCATTATTGTCAAAAGTTCAGCGACTCGCCGTGTCCTGCATGAAAGCATCAGCATTGTTTTGCTGCACTTGTTTATTCAGGTTTCTTCCTCAATTTGTCACACATCTGTATGTAATGACTGATTAGATAGATAAGATTTGATAAGATTTGATTTCAAATGTTTCAGTGAATGAGGAAGAGGTGGAAGCATTTAGGGAGAAAACATAACAACATCCAAGAATCAATATTTCCAAATCACATCTGCTGAAACAAAAGCACAGTATAGCCTAAACTGGGGTTGAACTCAGGACTGAAACAGAACAATGGTCTAAAATGTAGGGATGCTGTATTACATTGTGATGATATTTTCAAAGAAGGTATTTTACAATGTGGGCAGTATGAAATAGTGTGTTTAGTAAAAGACATCTCAGAAAAAGACTTTTAAGGTCCATCCTTTTACTATAACACCAAAGAACCTCCTGAGGAGGATGGTTTTTGCCATGACTATTCTCAATCAGACCTAAGACACATGAACTACAGAAGTCAGGAGTTAACTTCCCGTGGGATGGGCCCAACTTCCTACTCCTGGTGTTCCATCCCTGTGCTGTTTTTAGAGACAGCAAATATTCAATTCTTTCAGATCTAAATACTGTAGATAATGCAATTTCCTCTTCCCAACCACACTTGTGGGTTCACATTTTAGCTGGTTAGTCATTACTTAATCTACCACAGTCTTTGGGTTACATCCTGTGTGTTCCATTGACTTAATGTTTTTAAAGTCCCTTTAACCGCATTCAGTAGAATGTTGTGTTACATGGCCTTAATGCCGCTTGAGATGCATTTCCACCCTGCCTAAAAATATCTGGAGCAAACAGTTTGGATGTGACCATGGCTAACAGTTGGTGACAGTAGCTGTGGCTCAAAAGCCATGCTGTTTTATCAGCATGTGGCAAACCCGGCCAGCCAGCAAGCCTGTCATACAAAGCACTGAACCTCTCCCTTGCCTTTACCCTCTCTTTCTCATCTATGTCTCTGCCTGTTTGTATATCCATACCTGCTATATACCCACTACAACATCATGATTTAACTTCAGCTTCTAGATACACACTCATGTGTAGGCTACATTGTACTTGGATAGATGGACTATAATGAGTGATACATGTTCTGGGTGAAATCATAAGAAAAGCCTCAAATACGGCTGTAAAACAAGTGTGGTTCTGTCCATGGTGCTGAAATGAGAAACTCGTAGCATTTTGCTTCTCAGCCCAAGCATCTATCTATCCCTCTATCTATCCCTCTATCTATCTATCTATCTATCTATCTATCTATCTATCTAAATTCTAGCAAGCAGAATAGCCAACTTCTCAATTGCCCGCATGAATCAACAAGCAGATGTATCCGTAAAACCAAAGTACAAATTCAACACAAGCATGAATTAAATAGAGCAGAAGAGAAACCCCTGTTTCTTACAGTAAAAGTGAATATTCTTACCTTCAGAGATAAGAGGAATTCACCGGGTCACATCTAGGGTAGTGGTGGCTCCTTGAAGCTCAGGTATCGACCTCTGCTGGTTGTAGTTTGTGTTGACCTCAGGCAATGAATAATGAGACCAATAGCAAAAAAAAGAAAAGAAATAAACGCCCAATCTTGGCTAAGTAATCAGCAAAACACTGAAGTGCCAGTTATCTAAGTAGAGATTGAGCTTGACTTCAGTCCAAATAAACCCCACTGGGACTGATCCTCTTTTATTAAAAAAAAAGACAAAATAGCATAGGCTTACTTTTCTAAATATTATTCTATTCTTTGCTGACTACTTTTACAGACACGTTCTTGTCATTAGCATGACAAAACATTTTCTGTCCAATTCCAGACTTGCAGAAAGACACCTGAAAATACTCCAAAGACGAAAAAAAGCTCCAATAATAATAATTATAAGAAGAAGAATACTAATAATATCTCTGGAAAGATGTGTCAGGCACACACTCAAACCCAGTTCCATCCACCGCTTGTCTGGAGTTGTTTGAACAGTAGAGACTGCTTTACCAGCGCTGCACGCAAAATAACACTCCTACGCAAACATCATCATCAGCCTCAGCAGCATGTGTGTTGGTGGAGGAGACGGGATAATGGGAAATCTCGACATCTCCATTTCAACAATCAGTTTCCCACCGTCCGAGGAGGTCGAGGTCAGATCTTGTTGTGGTGCTGCTCCGGGTTCCGCGGTCAATCGACGCGTTTTTGTTCCCTCCCCCTTCCCTTTATAACCTCTCTATCTATCAATTGATCTATCTCCTCTCTTTCTCCAGTGGGTTTCTCTCTCGGTGCCCCATGTTCGCGAAAAGCAAGCCGGTCAGTCGCTGTCTGGCTACAAAGTGTTTGCCGCTGGCTGGTTCCAGGGAATATAGACTAGAGCTGTATTTTAGATGCACGGTGGCTGCTGGATTTCCGTAGGTTATATTAGCTGATTCCTGCAGAGCGACGTCCGGGGCTGCGCGGAGACGAGTCAAATGCGCTTTGAATAAGAGGTGCCTGCAGACCCGGGGAGTGAATGCAGCCCGGAGTGTGCAGCCTGAGAGGTGGCGCTTTAGACGCAGGCTTAGTTTTGCTGTGGGTGCTGTAGAGAGAGAGAGAGGAGACAAGCGTATGTGTGTGTGTGGGGGGATGAACTTCCTTTTGACTTCCAAGAAGGAGTCAGTGAGCTGTGTGTGTTTGATGGGGCTTGCAGGGTGCTTAATTTTTTGTAGATGGATATAGCTAGTCATTTTCATTACACCAAAAATGTATTCTTAAGAGTTCTAAGCCAAACACTCTTACACAAACACATTTACATTGCATGTACAATGACCTCTCTAAAAATAAATGGAGAAATAACAGAAAACATTGCAAAAGGGATGAAGTTGCAAGAGGGAGCGTGTTTCCTCAGACAAACTCTGCAAACCATCAACCACACCAGGCCCACAGCCTAAATCTGACAGATCACTGTGTTCTAACAGTACACTGGAAACCAGAGGCGGGTGCAGCATTTTGAGAGGATTCATTAAGCTTCTCACTTACATTTGCAGCAGTTCATCACCCAAGCTACATGCAAATGTAACAGCCAAGTCTATGACTATAATTAAAATATTACACCTGTCCTCTGCCCAAGGTGGAAAAACAAACTGTCCTTCTGTCTGGAACAAAATGTTCATTAAATCCATCAGGATGACAGACACAACTGTCCCTGGAAGGATCATTTCTCTCTCTCCGTACCTCTTTCTGTCTTTTGTCCCTTCACTCTCACTGTCTCTGTTTTAGCACATATAAGGAATCCATTCATGTCTGTGTGTTTTCTCTCAAATCCCCTTCATGTGTTCCATGTGCCTTTCTTTGTGCCATAGTATTTCCCTCTTATCAACCTCTGAACATGAACTGTTTCACTACTTTTTCTTTTTCCGTCCCTCTCTCATTTCTCCTCTCTAACTATTCACACATCATCTCTTTTAATGACCCAATCTACCCGGTCAACCTCTCGCCTCTCCCATTCAGATCAGGCGAAGGGCAGTTTGAGGCAACATTAAGAGTAACAGTGTGAGTTTTTATTGCATTCATTATTTAAACACATAGAATTGGAGATTAGTGCACTTTGAATGTGTGGTGTTGAAATATTTATACTAGGAGAGACTGAGATGGCTGGATTTATCATGTCTCTCTCTCTCTCTCTCTCAATGGTGGTTTGGGGGGGGGGGGGGCTAGGGGGACCTGTGAACCCGTAATATATTAAGCCTCAACCCCCCAGTGGCAAATATCTTTAACAATTTTTTTAACAATTTTAACCCAAAGAGGGGATATTATTATTTATGTTCAGTGATAAGTAAAATGTAAACACTGAATGGGTGTTGGAGGTTTGGTGGTATTCTCAATTGCCCGCATGAATCAACAAGCAGATGTATCCGTAAAACCAAAGTACAAATTCAACACAAGCATGAATTAAATAGAGCAGAAGAGAAAACACTCGTGTTTAGAATATTTGGTACCCCTAAAATCTCATGTGGCCCCAGCCTGGCCCCCCCATTTAAAATTTTCTAGAACCTCCACTTCTGTCTCTCTCTCTCTCTCTCTCTCTCTCTCTCTCTCTCTCTCTCTCTCTCTCTCTCTCTCTCTCTCTCTCTCTCTCGCTCTCTCTCTGTGTGTGTGTTTAGGGTTAGGGTCTCCAAATGAAACTTTTTATGTGTGGAGTTGCATCATATTGACTCCTGCATAAATAAAAAGGGACAATACACAGTATTTAGCGAACACAAGAACACATTCTATAAGTCCCACAATAGTCTCTAAAAATACCATTGAGCTAAATCAACAAATTTGATCACTAATACAGTTTTTGTAAAAGATGAACATGTTGCAGGATTATTAGATAGTATGCCTTATATTATAAATTGAATCTAACGCAACAAAACTATTAATACAATGCAAACCATGCCAAACAGAATACAGTACCACTCGCCAGTGCCGCTGCTCGCCGTTTGTTTTTTAACTTTGTATTACCAAACATGTGACTCAATACCAATAACACAATAGCAGCTTCAAAATGCAAAATCCTAAGAACAACAAACGAAAAAGGAAAATCAACTTTGTAAACACAGTACACAGAACAGCCAAAACATATATTTCCAGAATTATTGTACGTTTTGGGATGTGTAAAATCTTTGTAGAAATTAATAAATCATCCATAACTACAAACTTAAAAGCAGATGTGTACAAGTAAGCAAGATTCAGAAGCAGAAAATTCACACAATTTTACTCTACTTTGTAAACACACTATGTAGAACAGCTAAAACACACACATTCAAGTATTGAGGAGTGCATAATACTATCAAAATAAGCCAAATATTTTCCAAGATCAATCAAATCAGATGAACATGGTACTGTTGTGGAGTATACAGACCAGCTGGCCGGCTGGGGTTGATGTGTGTCTGAACTGCTTGGAGATGGTTGCTCGTTGTCTATATCTTCTTTTTGGCCAAGTGCTCCTCCTTGTACATATCTCAGCATTGACCCTGCATTAATTTAGAAATACAAAGAAAAAGGATCAGTATAGAAAGAGACAAAATATTCAAACAAAGAATCTTATACCGAAAAAAATGATAAATATTTAAAACTGAAAGCATGCAGCCAAGGAACTCTCCCCCTTTATTATTTATTTATCAACTATTTGATAAATCTAATCTAATCTAATAGAAAAGCATAATCAAATGAATATTGCACACAATTCATTAATGTTTCCCTTAAATCATTCATAACAACATTTCATATTTATACCTTACCTACATAAAAGGAATAAAGTAAAATGATACAACTTACACAAGACTACATTTCTGAATCTTAAACATTATTTTACAATTTAATTGAATACAACACAAATACGGGAGCGTTTTACTATTTCAGCGGCAGACGTCGTCCATGCATCCTGACATAAATACAATCAAAACTCCAGTTCATTTTGTCTTGTAGATTCTTTCACATTCAGATGTAGCTAACAGCTAACAGATGTAGCAGTTAACACTTTATCAAGATTCATTGTCTGTCCCACTGCACATCCCACACCTCACCTGTTTTGTGTGAGAGACTGTAGCCTACATTCTGCTGAATTCTACTAAATGAAAATCCTAACGATGGTCCTGGGTTTATTGGGCGCCAAAATATGCATTCTTAAATGACATTATAGTAGGTAAACTTTGCTTAATGCCTTAATTGAAATCTACATGGTAAGAAATGTTCTGAAGTAGAATTGTTGGCCTACCTTGTGCACTGGCTGCTAAGTGTAAATGAGAAATGATTGACCACTGTCGCGTCAAAATGAACCAAACACTACTGCTCAACATCTAAAATAAAGTTACAGCTAGTTGTCATCAGTTACTTTTAAAATAAATAGTGTTAAAGTAAAATCTCAATTTAGTTTGCACGTAAGTTATAAGATATTTGAGTTCGCTAACATTAGCAAAACGTCAACTAGTTCGAGGTGTCTGCATAGCTAACCATTACATCAACAGCACGTTTCCCTTATTTAAGAATGGTTGAACATGGACTTACCTGCAACTAATGCACGGGTATCATCTCACAGTTTCTTGACTCCCATTATCTTTTTAAAGCCTTTTCCAAAAATGTTTCTACTTCTAAAGTTACTTTGTCAACAGATCACTGAGATAGGGAAGGGCACCAACGGAGAGCTTGGGGAGTTGAGTGTGTGTGTGTTCTGCCTATTTTGTAATATACATGCCTAAAAAGTGCCTAATATGTTCATACTGTAATAATATCAGCATTAAAATTATTATGACTGATAAATGATGCGCATGGCGGCAACGATGGCACTGCCACTCGCCACAAAACATAAGTATGTTCATAAGAAATGGAAGTTTTTCCTTGCCTCTGTCGCCTAGTGCTTGTTCTTGGTGGGAATTGTTGGGTTTCTGTAAATAACATCACAGACTACGGTCTAGACCTGCTCTTTTATGAAAAGCGCAGTGAGGTAACTGTTGTTATGATTTGGCGCTATATAAATAAAATTGAACTGAATCGAATTGAATTAGATTACTAATAATTTATTTTCTGTTTGTCCATACATTAACTTCTCCCAAACCAAAAGGAAAGCATGATGGGATATTTTAGGGGGAAATACTGGGATTGTTCTAGGCAAGATAATGTCAGATAGACCCCCAGGCTGTTTATATAAACAGGCACAGGCAGACAGGCATGCACACACGCACACGCACACGCACACGCACACGCACACGCACACGCACGCACACACACACACACACACACACACACACACACACACACACACACACACACACACACACACATACGATTACACAAAGGGGCCATCGTTCTCTCCCTAAAAGTGTTTATTCTTAACCATCCCCCATTCTATCCTCTTCTTTCTCTGTCATTTGATCCAGATCACAGCTGACTTTACGGCATTTATGTTTGCTGACTGGAGCGGCAGCAGAAGAATAAGTTTCACGTAAGACAAATGAGAATGCAGGAAGAGTGTGAGAGAGGGTTATCAGCAGTGATATAGAGCAGTGAGACAGAGGGGAGACAGACTGTTTAAGAGGTAGACGGTGGTGATGAAAAGAGAAAGGAAGACACATAGAGAAAGAAAAAAATGGTGAGCCTCACATTAGGGGCAGAGACACATGTGCCTGAGGGACTATTGGTCTTTATTACATTAACCAACATAATACCAGTCTGTGCCTTTCTGTTCTGCTCTCTCCGTTTTCTGCTCAGATCCAAACCTTTTCCTTTTAAGGAAAATTGATTTGTTTGACGTCATGTGCAAAATGAAATCCAGCACACATTAACCCTATAGCATATTTGATGATGAGCTTTCTATGGAATTCACAGAAACATGAGACATATTGAATCCTCCCCACATGACATGAAAAGAGATGTGAACTAATACACAAATGAAGTTGCATGTCCTACATTCTGTCTATCAATCCTTCTATCCCATATTATCACTAGCCATATCACGTTGAGAGTAATAACACCAGGCTGAAAAGCAGTGCTTCACTGCCCTGTCTGGCTGAAAGCCAGTATCACTTGGATGTGGTTGGGTGTGGTGGTCAAATGTGTGCTTTACTGCCCCTGTAACCACACCCAATGGTGATGTCATAGGGTTTTTGAGTACACCTGTACATCACTGCAGTAAGATGAGAAGTTGAACCACTGGAGGTCAGCAAAAACTACATTGTTAGAAGTGTAAAGTTAAACTTTAAAATGTAGTTAAACATAAAAAATAAAACTCTCTCCTATCAACCCCAGAGAGGAACCTAAGTTTCTAAATTGTTTTCTTCATTTATATCTCTTCTCAAAGCGTATTTGTTTTGAAGGATATTTCATGTCTTGTTTTCATTCCAACTGAAGACTCCATTAACTGATAGGACTCCTTCAAGGAGAGGGAATAAAAAATATTATTGAAATCCCTTGGAAAAGGCGTTTTTCAACTGTGACATTTTGACATTTGACTGTAGTAAAAGCACAGTTGTTATTATTTAAAATAACAATGGCCCAGTTATACTCAAGTTTGGTCATGAGAGTGTGACAGTGAGGCAGCATGCAGCCTTTTTTTCACCTGTACTTTTTCCTACTGTGACATGTCGAAATATGCTCTGTGAAACAGGGCCGTTAAAATCTGAGTGTTGGATCTCCACAGCACATTGTTGGTCAGTCCTGCCTCATGCATTGTTCAAATAGATTTATTTTATTAATCTATTTATAAAATAATTCTATTCCCCTTTGTGGATTTCATTCCTGTATTTTGTTTGTTAATGTCTGCTTTCTGTAAAGCACTTTGTGACATTAGTTATGAGTTAGGTGCTACAGTGTGCAGCTGCATCATTGTCAGATACAATGCATATGGAGAATTCCATCAATAGAACCTATCATAACCCTTACATTATGATATATGTGTTTTATGACTATATAAGAACACATTTATGCCTTTTGAACTTCTCTTTATTTAGATTTTCTACAGTTTTTTCTTCAGCTGTGGTGTTTTTTTTGTACAATAATTCCTGATTGTGTGTGTTCAAACTCCCTGTTTTTTTAACGTTGTATGGATTATCTAATGTGTGCAGAAGATGGGGACAGGCCAATGAGCAGTGTTTGATTATTCTTTAAATCAATTAAAATCCATTTGTCCACTGTAACTTACCTGTTTTCTGCCAAAGACAAACACACACTCAGACACAAGCACACAGTCTTTTGTCAAGGGGCTTTACTAACCTTTAAAACCAACCTGAATGTGTCCCCCATGTGTTTGAAACCCATAATTGACAGTTTTATTAGGTTTTCTGTAGCCTGAGTCAGGGGCTTAAGGAAACAACCTAATGCATTAATTCTTTGTTTACGTCTTCACAAGTGCTTTCTGCCCCCTAAATCTACTTTGAATAAAAAACCCAACAAGGGAGGTGAGAGCCCTTGGACCAGTTCTATTCACCTTATACTGTATATGCTTCTTCTAGGCAATATGATTAGGAAACACTCCAGTAACTTTCACTGTTATGCAGATGATACCCAATTATACATATCAATCAAGCCAGACAAAACCAGTCAGTTATTTAAACTTCAAGCATGTATTAACGACACCCAATCCTGGATGACCTACAATTTCCTGATGTTAAACTCAGACAAAACCAAGGTTATACTGCTGGGCCCTAAACACCTCCGAAACTCATTACCCAAAGACATAGCTACTCTGGATGGCTCTGCCATGGCCTCTAGCACTACTATCAGAAATCTTGCAATTATTTTTGATCAGGATATTGTAATTCCTTACTATCAGGTTGCTTAAATAAGCCCATTAAGACAATCCATCTTATCCAGAAGGCTGTGGCGCGTGTGTTGACAAAAACTAAGAACAGAAATCATATTTCTACTGTTTTAGCTTCTCTGCAATGGCTTCCTGTGAAATCCAGGATTTAATTTAAAATCCGTCTCCTGACCTACAAAGCTCTTAATGGTCAAGGCACCATCATATCTTAAAGAGCTCATAGTACCTTCTTGTCCCACTAGAGCACTGCGCTCCCAGAATGCGGTTACTGGTGCTAGAGTCTCTAATGGGAGCCAGAGCCTTCAGCTATCAGGCTCTTCTCCTGTGGAACCAGCTCCCAGTCTGGGTTTGGGAGGCAGACACTTTCACCAGATTTAAGAGTAAACTTAGAACTCTCTTCTTTGATAATGCTTATAATTAGGGTGTGATTAGTTTAGGCAGTGTTTGCCCAGACCGGCGGCTAAGGGTGTATCGCTGCAGACACAACACCCATTCTCTTCTCTCCTACTCTACGTAGTCGTCAGATTCATATACCAACCCTAATAAAAGCTGGCTCAGGTTTGCCTCGGGCCAGCTCTTAGTTACGCTGTTATAGTTTTAGACTGCCCGTGGACTTTGACACACTGAGCTCCTTTCTCTCTCTGTGTGCATCCATGTCACAGAAATGTTGTAACCAACTTAGCTCTGGGGAGCTTATTCCCCGGAGTCCTTATGTTTTTTCACACTGCAATGGTCTTGGCACCTAAATCATGATTGCAGCTGTTGCCGTGATCCTGCTACGCCCTACCGTGCCCTCCTATGCCCTGCTATGCCTTGCTACATCCTTCTATGCCCTGCTTATCTTGCTATATTGCTAAAATTGAATTGAATAGAATTATAGGCTAGTGTGTGGAATAGCTTTTGTCAGAAAATGTACACAAAAACAAAGTGTTCACTAAAGTTTGGTTGTTAATGTCCGGGGCTTGGAAACTGAGAAACCTAAAAACTGGAAAGTTAGTAAGACTTTAAAGAAAGACAAACTTTTTGGGAAATGAGGGCCTAAGAGGATAGATAAATGAGAAGAAAAGAATAATCATTCTCACCTCACCACTGCGAGGGAGATATTGAGTCTGCTGTGGCCAAAAATGAGAAAGGAGAGCAAAGCTACTAACAAGGCAAAAAAAATAAACAGGAATTTGAAGATTTAAAGCTCTTAAAGAACTACAGCATTGTAACTACAGCATCAGAGAAACACTTTCAACTCAACTCACAAAACAGAGGTGAAAGTAAAATAATCAATCCTTGTGTCCAGCTTTAAATTAAACCCCTTCAGCCCTCTCCCACCTCTCCCCATGCCCTTTCGTGTGCCCCTTACCCCACGTGGGAACAAGGTGCAAAATAATATCATTTTACTCTAATTTTCTTCCAAATTTTCTCTCTATGTTGACTTGTCAGATTCATAAATGCACAAGGACTACAGGAAAGTCCTTAAGGAATGGAGGTTTCCTTCATCTGTCTGGGGTCCCCAGGTGTAGGATTGGTGTTTTTGCACGAGGAGCCTGCAGACGGCTTGCTCATTGGAAATCACTCAAACTGCACTAATAGCTGAAGTTGGAAACCATAAGCAGATATAAGCATATCAAAATTGAATCATTTGCTGATTGAGATGTGTAAAAATGCCTCATTTTGCCACACATAAAACCTCTTTACAAATCCAATATTTTTCATCTGAAAATTTCCTGATGAATGTTTGTGATAAAACAATTTTATTTTCCTTTTCATTATGTCAAGTGCTCAGCAAATAAGGAATTAACCTGTTTGCTTTGGAGGGTTTGTGGTTGCAACAAGATGACCTGAATGCAGAATGAAAGGCAGAGTTAATTCAGTTTAAAGATTAAGTACCGTGCAGGGACAGCTACTGAAGTCTGACTTGTTCTTCTGCAATGGCTGTGAAATATTATATATTACTTACTTATCACACTCTTTTTTTTCTGAAGGCCTATCACTCCGCCATGCAGAACATTCACTCACAGCTTTTTTTTAATTTTACTTTTAAAGTTCTTAATATATGAAATTCAAACTATTTCAATTATTTTCTGTTTAGGTAAAGGTAACTGATTTATTTTTAAAAACCTTTGCCTTCAGAATCTTTTGCAGTTTGCGTGGAACGGTTATATAAGAGGGACAGAGAGGGAGACAGAAATACATAGATCTTAGGTGCTATTCTGGACAGATATGAATGTGAGAAACATAACAGAAACTGGTATTGAAGAGGAATCTTTTACACCGGGGTGGGAAGGTTTCACTGTAGGTATGTGTTAATCTTAAAAATAACAAACAATAGCAACATTATATTCCTCTAGTTGATGATTTAGAAAACAAATTGTATTTGCCCTTTAAATGTAGTACACTCTTTACCTGTTTGCATGGACACAGTCCCCCAAAATTTCTTTAGTAATGTTTGAATTATTTCTCAACTATCTCTGCTGCAACCCAACTACACCCTCCATTCCCATGTTTAAATAGAAAAGAGCTGTTTCTTTTTGTTGTTACTGAAAACCTCATTTAAGAAAATGTCTGTATCTACTTGAAATCATGACTATATGTGATTAATATCAATGTGTCCTTAAATATTTTGTTGTTTCTCTTAGGTGTTTATGGATTTGTTGTGTCTTGTTCTTCAGGACGTGGGGAGCAACAGCGAGGGTCACGTTTAATTGGACAGCCAACAAGACTACGGGTTGATAGAAGCCAAACACAATCCTGACGGATTCTACCTACTCTTCAAGAGACCGCTCAGTACCTGTGATCCCAGAGACTACCTCATAGAGGTGTGTGTAACTTTATTTACACAGTCAGTGTGTCTGTGTACATGTCCGGGAAACTGTGCGTCTAATGTTCACTTATAAGAGAAATTACGTTTGGACTCTGTTTCTCCTTTACATAGTCTTGAGTTTGCAGAATTCTTTCAAATCCCCATGAGTCAATAGCAACAAGTTATTCCGACTACTAAAGGAGGGTTGGCATGGCTGTGACTTACTCCGCTCTCCTTTGTTTCACATTCTTTATAAAAAACAACTGTAGAAACCTGTATATCCTGTATGACAAGTACTACACACATTTTTGACTAATGCCGGATCTTCTCCTGTACATTTATGTCACCACTCCATTCTACCTGAACTCATGTAAAGGGCGAGCACACTTGTTGCATTATATTTTGCACATGTCTTGAAGCCAAAATAATGTCTGTCAATCCTGATCTGACTGACAGTTAACAGGTGCGGAAAAGATAACATGTCAGGAAGGCGGTAAAGATGGCATTTGAGTGCACACGTTTGTAACCTGACACAGTGTACATGCACTGTATGTGTTAGTTATGAATGTGTGTGTGGGAGGGTAAGTGTGTCTGCAGTTTGGGATATTTTCATTGCTGTCTTAAGTGCATGTATAAGAGACTGATTTTCATGGGTTTCAAGTGCGCTCAAGGTTTCAAGTGTGGACATAAAATCCTCAGACAGTTGGACTGATCAGCACAATTCCAACAACATTCATTATAATGATTATGGTTTCCATGGTGCTGCATCAGACCTCTAAACTGCAGACACAAAACCAAACGTCATCACCATAACAACATAATAGAAAATTGCCTGCATAGGAAATTTCAGCCAAATGTAGCTCAGCGTAAATTCTTTCAGGAAGACCTAACTAATCAGTGCACTCCTAAATCAATTCAGCTGCTAATGTACTTTTTGTTGTAAATAACTGTTGCATATATGTAACTAGTCTCTCCTGATTTACATTTAGCTCAGTGTTAATTCTTTTAGGAAGTCCTAATTGAATCAATGCTCTCTTCCTAAATGGAATCAGCTGGTGGAGGCATTCACCTTTCTGCTTAACCATGTGATCTTTTGATCAGACTCATACACAAATGGCAAGAGCCAACCAAAGATTCACAACCCTGCTTTTAAAAAATCAGTTTCTCCCTATTCAGAATTGTTGCAGGCAAAGAGTGCAACCCACCACCTCCCCTTCCACCTCCAGTCATCTACTCCAGCTGACCAATTAATTGGTCCGATCAATTACACACAGCACAAATATATTAAGAGCTCGGAGACAGTCTGAATGTGGGAAGCAAACTCACATGCAAATTTTTACACTAATTGACTATCAGAAATCTATCAGATTTCAATACAAAGACGCATCCCCCACCTTTTAAGGATACAAGAAGAAAAAACCTAACAACTACACATGCTTGGCTCAGCACAGTCTGCTGGTGGCCAGCACAACAAAGGACAAGGGAAGAATTAGTAAAAATTATCATCTGACTGATTTTGCAGTCCACAAACTCACTCTTATCAGTGTTGTTAATTAGCAATAGCAGCCAAAACAAACCTAATTAATTAACCCACAATATACCTGCAGCACCAGTCATAAGTTGGCCAGAAACACAACTCCAAATAAGTGCTAATGTTAGTCTGCCTGGCTGTAGGCAGCTCCTTGCTAACTATGTTATAAGGTGTTATGTCAATGCTGACTAGCAACATGTTCTGCTGCCCTCAGATGGTCAAAACAACGAGTATTTTTAACATCCTGGCTGCCCTGACAGGCAGCTAGCCAACTACTCAGCCAGCTAAAAGTTGGCAAATAGAAGAAGAAAAAAGAAGCCTGAATGTTCAGTGCATTTGTTGAAATCTATTTTCAACTACTGGAAACCATTAAGAATAAACACAATGCGGTGCTTTTTTTTAGGCAGAGCTCCAACTGAAATAGTTAGTACAGGAGAAATGCACATCTTTTCCTCAGCCAGGTAGTCAGTAAGTCATGGATCAAACATTAAATCCCCCCACTTACGTACCACAGCTACCAACCAGCCAGCTGACCAAGCAAGCAAGCCTGTTGGTCACATAAAGCAAAGAGGACCAGGAACGGTGAGCCTGTCACCATATTTCTCTGCTCCGCTCCCCACTGTATCATAGCCAGCCTTGCCTCTGTTTGATTGGATTATCTGCAAGCCAAACTAAAACAAGCAGGATGCTTTCTGTGAGCTGTAAAGACAAGATAAGTTGGGAAATATTAAGGTCTTTTTATCACATCCTAATAGTGTTGTTTCATTCTCCCTGGCACTGCATTAGAAGGGAAATGTGGCCTCGCAAAAACAAAAAAAAACAGGAGAGAAAGAGAAAAACAGAGTGGGAGAAGTTTGAAAGCTGAGAGAAACAATAATGTGTGACACTCAATGTGAAGAGAAGAGATAGCACCAGAGAAAAAGAGATGCGTGTGTAGCAGAGAAAGCAAGTATCTAAGGATGTTACAAGATCAAAACAGTTCTCTCTTCCATTACAAACTGTGTGTATCAGTAGAAGTGGCTGCAGGTGGTCTGAAATAGGTTACATTACATGATGAATTAAGATTAATTAAAGTTTCCTTAATGAAGGCATGGAGGTTAAGGCCAGCGGTGAAATACATTTTTGCCACTATGAGCAGAATAGTTATAAATCCAAGGAGTGGAAAGAAGAAAAAGAAAGTAGTGTCCTCATAGTGTCCGCATTCAATCTTCTCTCACACACTCAACAGCTCTGAATTAGCTGGAGTTTGTGAAGAGAGTCTTTGCTATGACTTAAAAGAAGTAGCGCATAAATGAGAGGAAATATGAATCATCTTTGTAGGTGTGTGTGTGTGTGTGTGTGTTTGTGTGTGTCTGTGTGTTTGTGTACACACTATCTTCCTGATGCAGGGCTGCCCATGGGTGAACCAGGCTCCTTCGTTTGGAGGTCCATTACCAAAACCCTCTCCTTATATCTAGTACATACAGGCCCTGTGTCGTTTTCTTTCTCTTTTACAAACACACACACACACACACACACACACACACACACACTCTTGAACACTGTCGCCACAGACTTTACTTTTCTTATCCTGATCTGACCTTACAATTTGCATATATTCTACAAAACCTCTTCTAATTCTCTGCACTTCTTTCTTGTTTTAAAGTTACTTTCTTTTACAAGTGTGAGCTTGATCTTATCTCTTTCTTCAAACCTTTCCTTTGGTTTAACAGAGATAGAGTGAAGGCTTGCATCAACTTGTCACTAATAATCAAGCCAGAATAAAAGCAACACTGGTGTGATCTTGTGTTTAATTCTTTGCAAGGTATGCCTTAGTTAGAGGGCTGATAGAAAATAATTCTGGTTGGTATTTTAATATGATTTACTAGTAAACTTATTCCATGTTAAATTTTGTAATATTCCATGATATTCTTTATGCAGGCATATGGTTGCATTACACCCCAAATTTGACGTGGTACGATGCCGGGATCATGGAGCTGGGCCTTGTTTACACTCCTATCGTATCTAGCCTTCAATCTGTTTCTTTGTCTGTCTATTTGTCTATCTAGGCTTTGGGAATCTGTATAATGGCATCCCGGTAGCACACCCACATAGCGGGGCGTGAGGTGAGGACAGTTTCGGGGAGACAAAGAGCTGGAGGTGGTACAGGAAGACCAGCACTTCAGTACACACTACCAGGTGAGCAACAGAAAGTCTCAGTTTTACTGGAGGAAAACAACAGGGCACTGCAGGCTTTGGCACAGTTACTCAAACAGCAGGAAGTAGTGTAATTGCTGGGAATCTTTTATTTTAGATTATCTTCTGCCATTTCTACCCTTTATTTGATAGGACAGCTTGGGCCTAGGCCACAAGCTCATTCAGGTGAGCTGCTCAAATGCCATTGGGGATCTTTTTTAGAGGTTTATCTGAACTCTTGGAATTTGCTATGATCTATAATATAACGTCACAGATCAGTCATGAAATAGATTTAGCCATCATAAGCTACAGCACAGTATGATCTCTATCCACAAGACAGCTGAAAATAAAGAACTTCCTGACCATCAACTCCACATCTAAACTGGCAAACAACAAGCAGACGACATCTGTCCGACGTTATCCCGGGGCAGGTAGAGAGGGAAGGGGGGGGGGGAGAGAGGGAGATAGAGAGAGAGAGAGAGAGAGAGAGAGAGAGAGAGAGAGAGAGAGAGAGAGAGAGAGAGAGAAGAGGACATCTGCTAGACTGCCATGATAAAATCTCCAGCTGCTGTTGATGTCAAACTAATCTGAGTGTACCTGTCTGGTGGTGTTGTTTCAAACCCTGCAGCGTAATTATAATAGGGACAGGCTGTAAAATTGGTGCTGTAATAAAAAGTTCTCAGGAGACAGACAAAATCGTAGCAGCTTAGCTCCACAAAACAAAGTACCTGGCCACTGGCTCTCTCAAATAACTCATGTTCTGTCATTAACCTTAAATAATCTTCAGTGCTCTTTGTTCATTATAAAATATGATGAACTGTGATGTTTTAATCCTGCAGGGTGACGTCGGTGTAACAAAATGTTCTTAGAACACAGAAGATAGGAGCATGCCTACAGTGGCGAGCAGCCCACTATTATTATATTGCTAAAGTTGACCTTAAACACTGTTAACAGCAATGGAATAAATATCTTGAGTAATGCCTGTTCTAATCTCTCTCCTCCCTCCGTCTTCCTCCTCCATTCTCATAATCCTTCCATCTCTCCCTCTTTAATACCTACATCTGTTCTTTGTACTATATCTACAAATTATTCCATTTCCATCCAAATCTCTCTCTGTCCTCAGGGAGGTTTTGGCATTATGGAAGAAATGTGTGTTAACTACATTGACTACTACCCTCAAACTAAGCTGGAGCTGTGCAAGAGCCACGTTGACCCAGGATACCTGCAGAAATACTTTAACTTCATTAACATGTAGCACACGCACAAACCATCTCTCTCCCTCAAATAATTTCTTTTCCCTATGTCCTTTATCCTTTCTTTTTCATTTTTCCATCCATCTTCCTGGTGTGACTAACCAATTTTTGCTTTCAGCATTCACCCCTTCCCCCTTTGTCCTTCCCTCCCAGGATCCAGTTGTTTATACCTCTTTTGATATCAAGATGCTTTGTCCTTTAAAGTGAAACTGTTCTAACTGCTTTTTTTCAATCTCCTCCTCCTTTATCAATCTCACTCGCCCTCCCTTTCATCGACTTTCCTTCAACCTCTCTCTCTCTCTCTCTCTCCGTCCCTCCATCCTGCCCTTCTTTAATGTTCCAAGGAAATGACCAGTGTGTGTGTGGTGAGGTGGGTGTGACGGTGCAGTATTCTCAACTACAGTGGGACACATTCACCGGAGAAGTGCTGGACTCTCTTTATAATACAGCCCCCATCTCCATGCACTGCAACCAGTCTACTGCACACCTCTTTCCTGTAAGCTCCCAATCTCACACATTTTATCAGAAAAAAAACTTCCTCCTTGATGTGTAACATCAGTTGTGCAAGTGCAAACCAGGAAACAAATTCCAGTAGGGTTTGGGTAAAAACATAAAGAGCACATCTTAGAGGATAGGTAACATAAAGTGAGATAATCTAGGTTTGGAAACCAGCATGTACTTTAAAAGATCAGGATGAGGCTCATGAAAGGAAACACCCTGCTAGATCTCTTACACAGATGCTGTCAACCTAATTAATTTTCATTCATTTATTTCATTAACTTCAACTAGAAAACTGGCTTGCGTTCCATTACGTGTTCCATTACCGGTGCCACCACGGGAAGGCAGTTAAAAGACTTTGGCTACAACTGCTTTCAAGATGTTTTGGGTGATGCCATCAATGTGTGAAATAATCTCAAAGTAACTCAGCCGCCAAACATTAGTCAGGCTCGGCGTTAGTCTTTGTAGTGTTGATAATCCATATAGAGGGCAAAAGAAAACTTAGCAAGGAATGATGTGGGGTGCACCAAATATAAGCAGGAGCTCTTAAAAAAATAAATTACCAAAAACAAATGTTTGTAAGGTGCAACAAAGATTGAAAAAACAAAAGCCACACTCTCACACTCTCCTGATGCAGACAATTGACTTGCAGTACTGTAAGTGGCAAAACACTGATGAGAAATTAATAATTTTGGAAGTTGGATACATTGTGCAGTAACTTTGCATTTATCTTATAAAACCTATGGTCTAAATATAAAGGATACAACCAGTTTTTTTTTTGCCAAACAACCCATCTTGTCACCATCATAATACATCTGTTTCTACAGGGAGAGTGGGACAAACAGCCTGTACCATTGGTTACTTCCATCCTTGAAAACCTTGCTACCCCTGTGAGGGAGGAGCACTTCCCACCAGCCGCCCCCTTACACCCCCGATCACGTCATGCTTTAGCCTGACGAAGGGGAACCTAACCTGGGGAAAGTTAAAGAAGCGCCTGTTGCTTCGCAGAATTTACCCTGGTTTAATCTGTTTGGGGATGGATGGCATCCTCAGGGTTTCCTGAGCCCCACCGATTTGATATGCCTACAGTGAGATTATTCCTTCACAGCACTGTACAATGCGAGAATATCTCAAGGGTTGAACCGGGCAGACGCATCAGTTTTGATCAGATTCACCCATTACATCAGCGTCGCCAAAATATCCCAGTGAATCGAATCCATACTTCACCCCTAACCGTCAAGCCTTTTTAAACATGTATGGAAATGAGCACCTCTGGTGAAGTGTTAAATTTGTTAACGACCATAGCTCTCATTGACGGCCGGATGGGTAGCACACTTCCACGAGCCAGTGAGGCTAATGTCGGATTACTCTACATTGACATTGTGATATTTTGTGATTACATTCTGAATTTGCCTCGTTCTCTGTCAGGTAAATGTTGTAGTACAATGTCTTCCTCTGATAGCCTACACTAAGTGTAGTAGGCTATACAGTGGAGTTCAATGTTAAGTGGTTTGGGGTCCTTCTGTAAGTAACTTTGGGGCACAATTTGGTTTTGAAGAATTCTACAAGCAGCAATACCAAAGCAATCAGTCCATTCCACATTTTAAACGGGTACTCCACTAGTTCAATAATAAACGACAAAAACATTTTCAGTTAAACAGGAATATATTGAGATACAAATTGCAAATTGCAGATGAGTCTGGTTCAACATTACATTTACAATTGTGTTGGTCATTTTTGATATTTGAACTGGTCAAACAATTCTCTTAAGACATTTTGCATTTAAGAATCAACTTCACCTGCTTTCTATCATCAAGAGCAATATTTGCATCACACTACAAAAGGTAGAGAAATTCTATTAAGTGATAAAAACTACCACTTCTGTTCCAATACTACAGTATGTATAATGTAATATGTTTTCTTCTAGTTCTGTGTTTTTCACATTTCCCGTTTAAATCCCATGTAAAACCGTAACCTAAGCCACTACTGAGAACAACCATTTCAACGATTAATGGCCTTTTTGGCTAAATCAGTGAAACCACATTAGTAGATATTTTGTGCTGAACTTGCAGCACACATCTAAGAGGTAGTAGCCATACATACTATTGCATTCCACTACTTTAACACAAGTTTTTTGGCTGCTGTTCACACAGTGAGTGTGTGCGTGCGTGTATGCGTGCATGCGTGTGATAAGCTTTGGGTTTAGTTTGGCCAGAACTGTGGTTGGTTTGTAGACACTTATTTCAACACAAACAATTATCAAAACATGCTGCACCTACCTGCATTTAGGACATGAATTAGTTATCGAGTTGCTAAACTGGTAATTTCTCTTTTTGCTGTTTAAGTCCCGGTTTTCCTTTGACAAATATTCAACATGAGTTGTCGACAACGAAACTGGAAGCTATCTAGCTAGCAAAAATATTAGCCATTTTACATGTTATACACAAACAGTGTATACATGTTAAGACACCCTCAATTCTCAATGAGTCAGTAAACTGTCAAATTAAGACCTGTCCCAAGAAAACTTGAATAGTTGATTCAGCAAATTTTTATTTTTATTTTGATACTACAATACAGTCCTGCCATACTCACTCCTGAATCAAGTTCATAATTTGAATAGAAAGTAAGAGAACAAGGTGTTGTTTAATGTGCTGTTGCAGAATGCCTCCTGCAGATGCTTTTCCCTCCTGGGACAGCCTTAGCGTGAAGCAGGTGTATATTGCAGTTAAATTCAATTGCAAAACAACACTACATGAGAGCTCTTAAGAATGGTAGAGCAGTCTTTTCAATTAGCAATGCATGTGTTTAAAAAAACAAAACAGAGAATTGAGTTTGCAGCAACTCCAGTTTAACCCGCAGAGCACAGCAACAGCGGGATGGATCAGGAAGCAAGGGGGTCATCTGTAACAGCTGCTTTGTGACAACTCTTGTCTTTTTCTGTCGTCTTTCTCCAGCGGTATTTTGTCCCTGACTGGTACAGAGGCAACAACTCTCTTTGCTACATTTACAACATTACCATCATACTTATGATCCAGGTAATAAATAGGATAGGATCCTGGTTATGCTTCTAGTTCTTCATAAAGATAGATTCAGATTTCCTGAGTTATCTTCTAGTGTTATAGACATTATGAATTAGTTTGATTTGACTGTTGATTGTTTGAAAAGAGCAAAGATTGTTCTTTGATTGAATTGTAACCTTCCAGGGCATTTAGCATCATCATCATCATCACCACACGTACAGATAATTTGGCAGCATCCCATTAAATGAGAATTAAAAGTAAAGTACAATAACAACTCTCTGTATGCGATTAAAAGTCTGCGCTCATCTTCAAACAAAAATGTTGAAAAAAACAGTCAAAGCCAGAAATCTTGGTGTAGTCATGGACTCAGACCCGAATTTTAACAGCCACGTTAAGACAATTACAAAGTCCGCCTATAATCACCTTAAGAATATATCAAGGGTTAAAGGACTTATGTGTCAACAGGATTTGGAAAAACTTGTCCATGCTTTCATCTTCAGTAGACTTGACTACTGTAACGGTGTCTTACTACAGGTCTCACTAAAAAATCAATCAGACAGCTACAGCTGATTCAGAACGCTGCTGCACGCTCAGTCGGGGGCTTGTGAGTTGTATTTTTAGTATATGGAATAGTAATTTTGAAATTCTAGTTGAGTGCTCTCTCAGCCTCATCATGAAACGATGAAAGCAATCAATTCACTTATGACTCAATGTCAGCTCCCTTGTAACCCAAAGAGCTGATTTTCACTGACTGACTCCCCTTTCCCTCCCTGCAGCTCTCCCACTGATCTGTCACTCTTTTGTTAACAGCACGCACATACACAGAGCTCACCACTTAGTTCACTTATCACTTATGATGAAGGAGGAGTAAGTGAGTGAGTGAAAGGACGGTGACAGTAGAATGGAGACATGGAAATAAGTAGTAGGGCATGAGAGGTAGAAAGAAGGGAAATTAACAAAATAACATACATGAAAATTGAGGCATACTGAAGTTAGGCAAGGAGAAAAATTTTTTTTTTCTCCATTATGAATATTGGGCATGAAAACATTTTACTCAACACTTCTATAGCATAGATTTTGGAAAATGAAGCGATAATAGTGTTGAATAGGGAACAGCTTTCAAAAAACAAAACTTAATTTATTTGAAACTATCTCAAAAGCTTCTGTTTCAAACCGCAAGTACACAATGAAAGTCCCAAAAAAAAAAAAAATCGCTAGAGCCACTGTACTAAACTGCTCAGCAGCTGTGAAAAAATGAACTTCAAGTAGAATCTGTCCATCTTGTAGTGGCATGGTTTGGGAAATCGACTTATGCCAGTTTTCCTGTATCTTTCAGACCATTAAAGTCACAATAGAAACACTGTGAGAAAAACACCCAAGTTGGTAAATAGCAGAATGGTCAGAATGAAATGTTATTCATGTGAAAGAAGAGGTAAAGCTAGAGAAAATAAAAGAAAGGAAACTAGTGAGTACATGTGGAAAGAAGTGAAGAGATAAAACTCTCTCCAACAGTTTCCCCAGTCTGTGCTGTGACAGCCAGGCCATCTGGCCAGCCAGGGCTCACCCTGGGACCCATATGTACCCCATGTAACTCTGGAGAGGACAGTACATGTCAGCCCACGCATATTCACAACACCCACTCCACCAGATACAAAGGTGACAAACTTAACAACACAGAAACACATGTAGATGGACTGTTCTTATATAGCGCTTTTCTAACAACTGTTCAAAGTGCTTTTACATTGCACAGGAACCATTCACCATTCACTGTGGCCAAGGCTGCCGTACAAGGTTCACACACATTTACACTCCGAAGGTGCAGCATCGGGGGCAACTCTGGGTTCAGTGTCTTGCCCAAGGACACTTTGACATGAAACTGAAGGGCCAGGGATCGAACCACCAACCTTCCGATTGGCAGGCGAAGCTGTCACTCACATCAGGCACAAGTACAGAAATGCATATAAACATGAACTCATGACATAACACGCATGCCAGCACATTTGCTTCAACTGGCAAGTTTAGCGAGAGAGTCAAATGAGCTATGAGGGTAGCAGAGGGCAGAGAGCTAGAGAGAGAGCTCTGTTCTCGCAGCTGTGCAGCCATTAAAATGCCCGAACAAGGCCAGCAAAGCACATGCTCAAACACTTCTGCAGAGCTGTGAGAACATGCTGACTGCAATCAAGTTAGTTGCATAATTCATGCAAGAGAAACTTAGACAGAGCCAGTGTGTGGACATATGTGTCGCTCCATGAGCTGTTACAACAAGCTCTTCTTGATCTGAGGCCAGTAACGGTGTGCAGGTCAGACTGAAAGGCTGAGGCTGCATTACCTTACAGAAGAATTGTTTGAAAGCTGAATGAAAAAAGTATAAATATATCATTTTCTTGGTGCTTGTAAACAAAAGCGCATTAACTTTCTTTTGAGTTGTTAGACCCTCAGGGGAAGAAGTAGAACAAGATGTAAGGCAGACTTGATATCTAAGTAAGTCACAAAGATGCCTTAAAGACATGCCATCTGTCCCATTCACACACACACACAAATTCTACAATCTTTGTTGACTGAAATTTAAAATATTAAACCAATTTCAGTCAACCGACTGTGATTTGCATGGAAGTATTATTTAATTTACTGTATACTTTTATTTTTTAGCACTGTCAGGGTAATGCTGCAGCTGACAAATATCCCACATCCAATCACTGTAGAAATGACTTGATGCATCGAGAGTTTGTGTGTGTGTGTGTGTGTGTGTGTGTGTGTGTGTGTGTGTGTGTGTGTGTGTGTGTGCGTGTGTGTGTGTGTGTTCTTACTTGATGCCCTGCTGCTTTGACAACCTTGTGGGTATAGAAGGACAAATCTTTGTTTCTCAGGTCTGTGTCCAACAACTCCTGAAGCACATATCGACTGCGTCTAAAGAGAAAACACAGGAACAGCGTCAGTTAGTGCATGCTATGCTGGCACCTGCAGCTGTGCAACTGGTCTGGTGAAAGATACTTAATCTGCAAGCTTTTTGAATACCCAAATTATCAGATTTTACTTTACTAAAATCTGAATTTTTTCAAAAAAACATCACTACATGATGTTCTTGTTATATTTTCAGTGGAAATGTACTTTTCTCCTTCTCCCACAAACACACCATAAAATCAATATTACATAAAGATGAGTCAATAGAAAAAAAGGACTAAGTTTAGCCTTTCTTGGTACTTGTGTGTTTGTGAGTAGGCAGGTAGAGGCCTTTTCTGGGAGATACTTTTTCAACCATGTGGAAGGTAGCCAGGGTTGAAGATATTTGGGGAAGGGGTTCAGGTTACATTATTGTGTGCTGCACATGTTTGTGTGCATCTGTGTGCGTGTCATTTTTTCTAAAAAGCAGTTAATGTGGTCATGGAAATGAGTTTATGCTCATATGTGAATAAAACATTCTTTTATATAAGCATGCATGTGCTAGTATGATGCTCAGGCTCATATTTTCTTAAGGCTGTCCTCCAATTTCTGTCCTCCCTTAAGCAACGCTTTGCTCGCTGAACTCCCAAGCCCAAGAGCAAAACCAATCAGCTATGTTTAATCAGTGGACAACTTTCTGTGTGTGTGTGTGTGTGTGTGTGTGTGTGTGTGTGTGTGTGTGTGTGTGTGTGTGTGTGTGTGTGTGTGTGTGTGTGTGGTGAGGGAGTTTTGCAACCACCAATTTGTTTCTCTGGCACTTAACTGTGGCTTTCAGCTGTGTGGCTCAGAGGATGCATACTTACACAGACAGAACTCTCTGGCAGGATATTACATACTTTCATATATTATAAATTATGTTCATAATTACGCAAATGATCGAGCACCAGTTTCACCCTTTAAAGAGTACTGCCAAGCTGTGTGAGAGAAAAACTGCAAGTCTAGAGACTTTCCCTTCAGGAGAACTGGAATGAGACATCTCTGGGAGACAAATGCATGTACATAAATGCTGTAATTTTCCATCTCCTCAAACTTGATTTTCTGCAATTCCTCATTTGTGGCAGTAAAATAGGGAGGAGCTGAAAATCAAAACAAATGCTAATCTTGTTTAGGTTTTTGACATGCACACAGATGAAAACACTCACACAGGCTGTGCTTTAGATGCTCAGGAAAACTCACACACATACATATTAGGCTACTGCTGCTAGTGACGTGCTGGTTTTTGGTTTGACGTAAGCAAGCGAGAGGAATAGAAAAGTCTAAAAACGGGGAAGTGGACACTGACAATAGGCGATTTAGCATAAAGGGAAGATTGGAGTGACAGGGAAAGAGCCAGATAACATCTACAAAGACAATAGGACTTAGAGAAAAAAAACTTAGAAGATGAGAAAAGGCCTGAAGGAGAAGAAACCACAAAGCCCTGGTGCTGCTGGTGAGAGGGAAGAACAAAGACACAGGGCGGTGAGATAGCGAGGAGAGGAGGTAAGAGGGGAAGAAAAAGATAGATTAGGAAGTTCAGAGAATAAGATCAGGAAAAAGTGAAAGGTGGCCCGGCTTGCTCTGAGTAACGAACAAAAGGAACACTGTAGGAACCCATCCCATGTCCAAATGTGCAGGACCATTTTCTCCTGTGCATTTCATGATTTATCATCATGAGAAAAGTAATTAAACTAATATCCTCCACAAGAATGGAGTTTAAGGAAGGAAATCTATCACAACTTAATCCCAGGTTGCCCTTGCCCCATGATCTAAAATCTACAAACTGCCAGTCTGTGTCATGGCCCTCGATCAGAACCCTCCAGTAAACAGAGTTTTGATATTTACTGTAGTCCTTGAAGGCCATCCCTGCAGTGTTTCCACTAGGGAGCCATCTTGGCAGAAAGTGCAGTTGTAGAGATAATTCTATAGGAATGTCTTTTATTAATAATATCATGTTGACATTTTTAGACGGAGAGAGGTAGAGTTTACAGTTACAGGCCCTGAATATTATCACCAGTCTCTACTATAAGGTTTTAATTCATGTTGGCCATCCCTCTAGCATGGCTAAAAGAACGACTAAACCTAAAATCACTTGGATTTGGAGTATCTGGAGTATGAGTATTTGGAGCTCTGTCTATTTTCACACCTATATGCACCCATCACTGCAGAAAGCAGGCACAGCTGTCGGTTAGCTGATTTTGAAAAGTTACAAAATAATCCTTTAAAAAAACTATAATCTAGCATTTAGTATTAGTTGTGTGGGAGATTTTTTAGAAGCGTGGACTGTTTTGATTAAATGTTGGCATCTTGTTTAGTCCTCCTCCCCCTTCATTCTGTCAATCTTTTCTCTCATCTGTCTGCGTACATGTGCAGTCATAAATGTGTGTGCATGTTCTTGCTGTAGCAGACTGACCGGCTTTTTGTTGACATCAACAGTGAAAAAGAGAGATAGAACTTTCCAAAGTAGGACATGTCAAAGACATACATGCGAGGCAATTATTCTAAATCTGTATTTAACATAACGCACCAATTAATACAGACCTCGACTTTAAATAAAACATGGCATTTCTGAGAAGACTATACATATTTGGAGCCAGATGCTTGAAGGAAACATTCATCACAATGGGTATTGACATTGAGGTTGGTAATTCCTACCTTGTGGTGTGTCCTCTGAGTTGCTTCATGCACCATAAACCTCACTCGCTGTTCACTGATCACTCTCAGTTGTCCATGATTGTTATTTGTTGTGATCGTATTTCCCATGATTACATGTGTTCACTTTCCTCACGGTGGCCTTCAAAGTTTCCACACTCATCTGGGGAGTATGAGTTTGTTCGGCCCACAAAACAGGAAGTTGCATTCATTTTAATAACATGTTCTAGTGAATATTACGCAGGCACGCACGCACGCACACACACACACGATTGACTTTCTAACAAACAGTTACGTGTTGACACATCGAGCAGAAGCACAATGTTGTGCACCTGAGGAATAGTAGGCAAGTATTCACTCTCCTTTTAACTCTGTTTTGGTCTCAGCCATCTCCTAAAAAGAATTACCTTGCTCTTTAGCAGCTCCACTATGTTCACCAGCTAGTCATTAACTCTGAACATATCTGCTATATGTTTCCGGGCCAGCAACTTACAGTGGGTTTATCAAGGACAGATGCAACTTGGTTGATGTCACAATGCAATACAATTTCATTATCAGTTTACACTGAAATTCATTGTGCGTTCCAGACTAGCTCCGCTCAAAACATAAAAAGTACACACAAATTTAGACAACAATGATGAGACTAAGTCAAACAGTAAAGGTGTTCCCAAACAATTAGCGGTACTAAAGACACTAAAATGCTCCTTAGAGCTGAGTCGAACCCTCGAGGATGATAATTATTTGCAGAAATTTTCATTATTATTAGATTATTTGCAAAAA
Source organism: Etheostoma cragini (assembly GCF_013103735.1). NCBI lineage: Eukaryota > Metazoa > Chordata > Actinopteri > Perciformes > Percidae > Etheostoma > Etheostoma cragini. The sequence goes on from NC_048422.1 coordinate 12,079,955, forward strand.
CCTTTCCACATTACACACAGTCATTTGATCCACTGTTGTTTAAAAACAACAATGATGTTGATGATGAAGTGCCACTTTTCACCCAGTATCATACAAAATGATGGGAAACAAATGAACTGGACCAGACTACATATAAAATATGAATCTAAAATGGTAGGAAGGGATGGCCAAACTCTTTTTTTTTAGCACAAACTGTTGCAAATATGGTACACTTGTTAATTCTTTATTTATGACCAGTGTTAAAATAAGAAATTCCAGCACTCCCCATCATTTTTCTTAAAATTGACAGTCGCCCACAGTTAGGTATGTTCAGCTATGCTCTCCTCCTAGCAGGCAACTAAAGGTCTCTTGCCAAACCTTCCTACACCGAGCTATATT